>NW_024351594.1:0-8174 GCF_902729225.1 Pteropus medius | reverse complement strand
GGGAGACACTGCAGACAGCTGTGGGTCTGAATTCGGCCTCCGTGCCTTAGGAGCTTTGCGATCAGCTCTTTGAGCCTTTCATTTCTTCATTTTGAATGCGTCCACGGGGACCATTACGACCATCCCAGGCAGAAAGGTGAGGGAGAGGGAGTTGTCTGCTTCCGTCCTGAAGTCTGATTTCCACTGCGGAAAGCGGGAAGGAGCCGAGGCTTTAGGAAGGAGCCCCGGGGCCTCTGGGATGAAAAGAGATCATGCTGAATTATGGCTCTGGAACGCCCGGTGTCCACACTGCGGGGAGGTGGAGGTGCTAGGAGCGGCCCGTCTTCTGTGGTAGACCAGGGGTCCACGCAGGTTTCCTTCGAAAATCCACCATATACATATATATGCATATAGATGAACATATATATGCATATATATGCATATGGTAGCTTTGGCAAAAAGCTCTCTGGTGACGTCCATTTTGAGCCAGAATCGCAGACTTCCGAGAAACGGCTCACTTGCGGCAAAAGCACAGCCCTCCCGGGGCCTGGGGCTCTGTGGGCGATGCTCGGTCATCTGCGGGTACTGGGGTACCGAAGTTGGAGGAGCACTCACTGACACTTTGAGCTCCTAGAGGTCCAAACTACGTCCCATTCGTCTCTGTATGCTCTTGCAGGGTTCAGGGCCACCCACAGAGAGCGTACCCAGGGATCCTTTGGCCCCTGCGTCCATGGCGGCCGTCACCCGCTGGAAAGAGTTCAGTTGGGAGACACTGCAGACAGCTGTGGGTCTGAATTCGGCCTCCGTGCCTTAGGAGCTTTGCGATCAGCTCTTTGAGCCTTTCATTTCTTCATTTGAATGCGTCCACGGGGACCATTACGACCATCCCAGGCAGAAAGGTGAGGGAGAGGGAGGTGTCTGCTTCCGTCCTGAAGTCTGATTTCCACTGCGGAAAGCGGGAAGGAGCCGAGGCCTTAGGAAGGAGCCCCGGGGCCTCTGGGATGAAAAGAGATCAAGCTGAATTGTGGCCCTGGAACGCCCGGTGTCCACACTGCGGCGAGGTGGAGGTGCTTGGAGCGGCCTGTCTTCTGTGCTAGACCAGGGGTCCACGCAGGTTTCCTTCGAAAATCCACCATATACATATATATGCATATAGATGAACATATATATGCATATATATGTATATGGTAGCTTGGCAAAAAGCTCTCTGGTGACGTCCATTTTGAGCCAGAATCGCAGACTTCCGAGAAAAGGCTCACTTGCGGCAAATGCACAGCCCTCCCGGGGCCTTGGGGCTCTGTGGGCCATGCTCGGTCTTCTGCGGAGACTGGGGTACCGAAGTTGGAGGAGCACTCACTGACACTTTGAGCTCCTAGAGGTACAAACTACGTCTCATTCGTCTCTGTATGCTCTTGCAGGGTTCAGGGCCACCCCCAGATAGCGTACCCAGGGATGCTTTGGCCCCGGTGTCCATGGCGCCCGTCACCCGCTGGAAAGAGTTCAGTTGGGAGACAATGCAGACAGCTGTGGGTCTGAATTCGGCCTCCGTGCCTTAGGAGCTTTGCGATCAGCTCTTTGAGCCTTTCATTTCTTCATTTAGAATGCGTCCACGGGTACCATTACGACCATCCCAGGCAGAAAGTTGAGGTAGAGGGAGGTGTCTGCTTCCGTCCTGAAGTCTGATTTCCACTACGGAAAGCGGGAAGGAGCCGAGGCCTTAGGAAGGAGCCCCGGGGCCTCTGGGATGAAAAGAGATCATACTGAATTGTGGCTCTGGGACGCCCCGTGTCCTCACTGCGGGGAGGTGGAGGTGCTAGGAGCGGCCTGTCTTCTGTGGTAGACCAGGGGTCCACGCAGGTTTCCTTCGAAAATCCACCATATACATATATATGCATATAGATGAACATATATATGCATATATATGTATATGGTAGCTTTGGCAAAAAGCTCTCTGGTGACGTCCATTTTGAGCCAGAATCGCAGACTTCCGAGAAAGGCTCACTTGCGGCAAATGCACAGCCCTCCCGGGGCCTTGGGGCTCTGTGGGCGATGCTCGGTCTTCTGCGGAGACTGGGGTACTGAAGTTGGAGGAGCACTCACTGACACTTTGAGCTCTTAGAGGCACAAACTATGTCTCATTCGTCTCTGTATGCTCTTGCAGGGTTCAGGGCCACCCACAGACAGCGTACCCAGGGATGCTTTGGCCCCTGCGTCCATGGCGGCTGTCACCCGCTGGTAAGAGTTCAGTTGGGGACACTACAGACAGCTGTGGGTCTGAATTCGGCCTCCGTGCCTTAGGAGCTTTGCGATCAGCTCTTTGAGCCTTTCATTTCTTCATTTTGAATGTGTCCACGGGGACCATTACGACCATCCCAGGCAGAACGGTGAGGGAGAGGGAGGTGTCTGCTTCCGTCCTGAAGTCTGATTTCCACTGCGGAAAGCGGGAAGGAGCCGAGGCCTTAGGAAGGAGCCCCGGGGCCTCTGGGATGAAAAGAGATCATGCGGAATTGTGGCTCTTGAACGCCCGGTGTCCACACTGCGGGGAGGTGGAGGTGCTAGGAGCGGCCTGTCTTCTGTGGTAGACCAGGGTCCACGCAGGTTTCCTTCGAAAATCCACCATATACATATATATGCATATAGATGAACATATATATGCATATATATGTATATGGTAGCTTTGGCAAAAAGCTCTCTGGTGACGTCCATTTCGAGCCAGAATCGCAGACTTCCGAGAAAAGGCTCACTTGCGGCAAATGCAATAGCCTTCCCGGGCCTTAGTTCTGTGGGCGATGCTCGGTCTTCTGCGGAGACTGGGGTACCGAAGTTGGAGGAGCACTCACTGACACTTTGAGCTCCTAGAGGTACAAACTACGTATCATTCGTCTCTGTATGCTCTTGCAGGTTTCAGGGCCACCCACAGACAGCGTACCCAGGGATGCTTTGGCCCCTGCGTCCATGGTGGCCGTCACCCGCTGGAAAGAGTTCAGTTGGGAGACACTGCAGACAGCTGTGGGTCTGAATTCGGCCTCCGTGCCTCAGGAGCTTTGCGATCAGCTCTTTGAGCCTTTCATTTCTTCATTTTGAATGCGTCCACGGGGACCATTACGACCATCACAGGCAGAAAGGTGAGGGAGGTGTCCGCTTAAGTCCTGAAGTCTGATTTCCACTGCGGAAAGCGGGAAGGATCCGAGGCATTAGGAAGGAGCCCCGGGGCCTCTGGGATGAAAAGAGATCATGCGGAATTGTGGCTCTGGAACGCCCGGTGTCCACACTGCACGGAGGTGGAGGTGCTAGGAGCGGCCTGTCTTCTGTGGTAGACCAGGGGTCCACGCAGGTTTCCTTCGAAAATCCACCATATACATATATATGCATATAGATGAACATATATATGCATATATGTGTATATGGTAGCTTTGGCAAAAAGCTCTCTGGTGACGTCCATTTCGAGCCAGAATCGCAGACTTCCGAGAAAAGGCTCACTTGCAGCAAATGCACAGCCCTCCCGGGGCCTTGGGGCTCTGTGGGCGATGCTCGGTCATCTGCGGGTACTGGGGTAGCGAAGTTGGAGGAGCACTCACTGATACTTTGAGCTCCTAGAGGTACAAACTACGTCTCATTCGTCTCTGTATACTCTTGCAGGGTTCAGGGCCACCCACAGACAGCGTACCCAGGGATGCTTTGGCCCCTGCGTCCATGGCGGCCGTCACCCGCTGGAAAGAGTTCAGTTGGGAGACACTGCAGACAGCTGTGGGTCAGAATTCGGCCTCCGTGCCTTAGGAGCTTTGCGATCAGTTCCTTGAGCCTTTCATTTCTTCCTTTTGAATGCGTCCACGGGGACCATTACGACCATCCCAGGCAGAAAGGGGAGGGAGAGGGAGGTGTCTGCTTCCGTCCTGAAGTCTGATTTCCACTGCGGAAAGTGGGAAGGAGCCGAGGCCTTAGGAAGGAGCCCCGGGGCCTCTGGGATGAAAAGAGATCATGCGGAATTGTGGCTCTGGAACGCCCGGTGTCCCCACTGCGGGGAGGTGGAGGTGCTAGGAGCTGCCTGTCTTCTGTGGTAGACCAGGGGTCCACGCAGGTTTCCTTCGAAAATCCACCACATACATATATATGCATATAGATGAACATATATATGCATATATATGTATATGTTAGCTTTGGCAAAAAGCTCTCTGGTGACGTCCATTTTGAGCCAGAATCGCAGACTTCCGAGAAAAGGCTCACTTGCGGCAAATGCACAGCCCTCCCGGGCCTTGGGGCTCTGTGGGCGATGCTCGGTCATCTGCGGGTACTGGGGTAGCGAAGTTGGAGGAGCACTCACTGACACTTTGAGCTCCTAGAGGTACAAACTACGTCTCATTCGTCTCTGTATGCTCTTGCAGGCTTCAGGGCCACCCACAGACAGCGTACCCATGGATGCTTTGGCCCCTGCGTCCATGGCGGCCGTCACCCGCTGGAAAGAGTTCAGTTGGGAGACACTGCAGACAGTTGTGGGTCTGAATTCGGCCTCCGTGCCCTAGGAGCTTTGCGATCAGCTCTTTGAGCCTTTCATTTCTTCATTTTGAATGCGTCCACGGGGACCATTACGACCATCCCAGGCAGAAAGGTGAGGAAGAGGGAGTTGTCTGCTTCCGTCCTGAAGTCTGATTTCCACTGCGGAAAGCGGGAAGGAGCCGAGGCCTTAGGAAGGAGCCCTGGGGCCTCTGGGATGAAAAGAGATCATGCTGAATTGTGGCTCTGGAACGCCCGGTGTCCACACTGCGGGGAGGTGAGGTGCTAGGAGCGGCCTGTCTTCTGTGGTAGACCAGGGGTCCACGCAGGTTTCCTTCGAAAATCCACCATATACATATATATGCATATAGATGAACATATATATGCATATATATGTATATGGTAGCTTTGGCAAAAAGCTCTCTGGTGACGTCCATTTTTACTTTCTCAGAATCGCAGACTCTAGAAAGGCTCACTTGCAAAATGCAATAGCCTCCGGGCCTTGGGGCTCTGTGGGCCATGCCTCGGTCTTCTGCGGAGACTGGGGTACCGAAGTTGGAGGAGCACTCACTGACACTTTGAGCTCCTAGAGGTACAAACTACGTCTCATTCGTCTCTGTATGCTCTTGCAGGGTTCAGGGCCACCCACAGACAGCGTACCCAGTGATGCTTTGGCCCCTGCGTCCATGGCGGCCGTCACCCGCTGGAAAGAGTTCAGTTGGGAGACACTGCAGACAGCTGTGGGTCTGAATTCGGCATCCGTGCCTTAGGAGCTTTGCGATCAGCTCTTTGAGCCTTTCATTTCTTCATTTTGAATGCGTCCACAGGGACCATTACGACCATCCCAGGCAGAAAGGTGAGGGAGAGGGAGGTGTCTGCTTCCGTCCTGAAGTCTGATTTCCACTGCGGAAAGCTGGAAGGAGCCGAGGCCTTAGGAAGGAGCCCCGGGGCCTCTGGGATGAAAAGAGATCATGCTGAATTGTGGCTCTGGAACGCCCGGTGTCCACACTGCGGGGAGGTGGAGGTGCTAGGAGCGGCCTGTCTCTGTGGTAGACCAGGGGTCCACGCAGGTTTCCTTCGAAAATCCACCATATACATATATATGCATATAGATGAACATATATATGCATATATATGTATATGGTGGCTTTGGCAAAAAGCTCTCTGGTGACGTCCATTTTGAGCCAGAATCGCAGACTTCCGAGAAAAGGCTCACTTGCGGCAAATGCACAGCCCTCCTGGGGCCTTGGGGCCTTGGGGCTCTGTGGGCGATGCTCGGTCTTCTGCGGAGACTGGGGTACCGAAGTTGGAGGAGCACTCACTGACACTTTGAGCTCCTAGAGGTACAAACTACGTCTCATTCGTCTCTGCATGCTCTTGCAGGGTTCAGGGCCACCCACAGACAGCGTACCCAGGGATGCTTTGGCCCCTGCGTCCATGGCGGCCGTCACCTGCTGGAAAGAGTTCAGTTGGGAGACACTGCAGACAGCTGTGGGTCTGAATTCGCCCACCGTGCCTTAGGAGCTTTGCGATCACCTCTTTGAGCCTTTCATTTCTTCATTTTGAATGCGTCCACGGGGACCATTACGACCATCCCAGGCAGAAAGGTGAGGGAGAGGGAGGTGTCTGCTTCCGTCTTGAAGTCTGATTTCCACTGCGGAAAGCGGGAAGGAGCCGAGGCCTTAGGAAGGAGCCCCGGGGCCTCTGGGATGAAAAGAGATCATGCTGAATTGTGGTTCTGGAACGCCCGTGTCCCCACTGCGGGAGGTGGAGGTGCTAGGAGCGGCCTGTCTTCTGTGGTAGACCAGGGGTCCACGCAGGTTTCCTTCGAAAATCCACCATATACATATATATGCATATAGATGAACATATATATGCATATATATGTATATGGTAGCTTTGGCAAAAAGCTCTCTGGTGACGTGCATTTTGAGCCAGAATCGCAGACTTCCGAGAAAAGGCTCACTTATGGCAAATGCACAGCCCTCCCGGGGCCTTGGGGCTCTGTGGGCGATGCTCGGTCATCTGCGGGTACTGGGGTACCGAAGTTGGAGGAGCACTCACTGACACTTTGAGCTCCTAGAGGTACAAACTAGTTCCCATTCGTCTGTGTATGCTCTTGCAGGGTTCAGCGCCACCCACAGACAGCGTACCCAGGGATGCTTTGGCCCCTGCGTCCATGGCTGCCGTCACCCGCTGGAAAGAGTTCAGTTGGGAGACACTGCAGACAGCTGTGGGTCTGAATTCGGCCTCCGTGCCTTAGGAGCTTTGCGATCAGCTCTTTGAGCCTTTCATTTCTTCCTTTTGAATGCGTCCACGGGGACCATTACGACCATCCCAGGCAGAAATGGGAGGGAGAGGGAGGTGTCTGCTTCCGTCCTGAAGTCTGATTTCCACTGCGGAAAGCGGGAAGGAGCCGAGGCCTTAGGAAGGAGCCCCGGGGCCTCTGGGATGAAAAGAGATCATGCTGAATTGTGGCTCTGAACGCCCGGTGTCCACACTGCGGGGAGGTGGAGGTGCGAGGAGCGGCCTGTCTTCTGTGGTAGAGCAGGGGTCCAGGCAGGTTTCCTTCGAAAATCCACCATATACATATATATGCATATAGATGAACATATATATGCATATATATGTATATGGTAGCTTTGGCAAAAAGCTCTCTGGTGACGTCCATTTTGAGCCAGAATGGCAGACTTCCGAGAAAAGGCTCACTTGTGGCAAATGCACAGCCCTCCCGGGGCCTTGGGGCTCTGTGGGCGACGCTCGGTCATCTGCGGGGACGGGGGTACCGAAGTTGGAGGAGCACTCACTGACACTTTGAGCTCCTAGAGGTACAAACTACGTCTCATTCGTCTCTGTATGCTCTTGCAGGTTCAGGGCCACCCACAGACAGCGTACCCAGGGATGCTTTGGCCCCTGTGTCCATGGCGGCCGTCACCCGCTGGAAAGAGTTCAGTTGGGAGACACTGCAGAGAGCTGTGGGTCTGAATTCGGCCTCCGTGCCTTAGGAGCTTTGCGATCAGCTCTCTGAGCCTTTCATTTCTTCACTTTGAATGCGTCCACGGGGACCATCACGACCATTCCAGGCAGAAAGGTGAGGGCGAGGGAGGTGTCTGCCTCCGTCCTGAAGTCTGATTTCCACTGCGGAAAGCGGGAAGGAGCCGAGGCCTTAGGAAGGAGCCCCTGGGCCTCTGGGATGAAAAGAGATCATGCTGAATTGTGGCTCTGGAACGCCCGGTGTCCCCACTGCGGGGAGGTGGAGGTGCTAGGAGCGGCCTCTCTTCTGTGGTAGACCAGGGGTCCATGCAGGTTTCCTTCGAAAATCCACCATATACCTATATATGCATATAGATGACCATATGTATGCATATATAGGTATATGGTAGCTTTGGCAAAAAGCTCTCTGGTGACGTCCATTTTGAGCCAGAATCGCAGACTTCCGAGAAAAGGCTCACTTGCGGCAAATGCACAGCCCTCCCTGGGCCTTGGGGCTCTGTGGGCGATGCTCGGTCATCTGCGGGTACTGGGGTAGCGAAGTTGGAGGAGCACTCACTGACACTTTGAGCTCCTAGAGGTACAAACTACGTCTCATTCGTCTCTGTATCCTCTTGCAGGGTTCAGGGTCACCCACAGCCAGCGTACCCAGGGATGCTTTGGCCCCTCCGTCCATGGCGGCCGTCACCCGCTGGAAAGAGGTGAGTTGGGAG
>NW_024351593.1:0-380 GCF_902729225.1 Pteropus medius | reverse complement strand
GGATAGCAAACACAAAAATCAGACAGGGAGTTCCAGACAGGACTTGGCAGGGACAGTATGAAAGGACAGGATGAGAATGATTACCTTCTGTGGCTCCTCCAACCCCACAATCCAGAGGCTCCATCACCTGCTACTACCAAATGAGAGAACAGAGCCACCCAAGAGAGGGTTGTACCCCCAAGTTCCCCTACCTCCCTCCTTGCTCTTCCAGCCTCAGGAGGTCAGGGCCTGCCAGCTGGGGGAGGAAGCACATACAACAAACAAGGAGATGAGCACCGTCTCTCCTGCAGCTCCCAGACTGACTAGTGTTTCTGTCTGAGCACAGACAGAGAGGGAGACCAGGAAGTCATACTGGTGACATCAAACTTACTAATCACAAT
>NW_024351592.1:0-46696 GCF_902729225.1 Pteropus medius | reverse complement strand
GACAAACCCTCAGCCAACATTTACTTAATGATGAAAAACTAATACCATTCTCTCTAAGATCAGGAACAAAGCAAGGTTGTCCATTGTCACCACTGTTATTCAGTATAACTTTGGGAGTCCTAGCGAGTGCAATCATGCAAGACAAAGATATAAAAGAACCAAATAGAACATGAAGAAGTTAAACTGTCACTATTTGAGGATGACTTGATTCTCCATATAGAGAACCTCGATCATTCCACAAGAACACTACGAGAAACAATAAGCAAATACAGAAAAGTCTGTGGACACAAAAATCAACGTTTAAAATGCTATAATGTCCCATACTCAGATTCTGTAATGAACCATGAGAAAAAGGAATGGAAAAAATAATTCCTTCTGCAATTGCAGCAAAAAGAATAAAATACTTAGGAATAAATTCAACAAAACTTGTGAAGGGCCTATACAATGAAAACTACAAGACCCTATTAAAAGAAATTAAAGAACATACAGAAAAATGGAAAGATATTCTGTGTTCTTGAATTGGAAGAATCAACCTAGTTAAAATGACCATATTGCCTAAAGCGTTATACAGATTTAATGCAATGACGATCAAAATCACATGGAAATTTTTTAAAGAAATAGAACAAAAAATCATCAGATTTGTATGGAAGCACAAAAGACTGTGACGTGCCACAGCCATCTTGAGAATAAAAGAATGAGGCTGGAGGCATCGCTCTGCCTGATATCAAACTAAATTACAAAGTAACAGTCATCAGAATAGCTTGATATTGCAGCAAAACAGACATATGGACCAGGGGAACAGAATCGAGAGTCCAGAAGTAAACTCATATTTATATCGGCAAATAATTTTCAACAAAGAAACCCAAAACATACAGTGGAGAAAGGAATGCCTCTCGAATAAATGGTGCTGGGAATACTGGAAATCTACCTGCAATAGAATGAATCTAGACTGTTGTCTATCACCATACACCAAAATTAACTTGAAATGGATTAAGGACCTAAATATAAGACGTGAAACAGAAAAATCATAGAAGAAATCATAGGAGTGAAACTCAAGGACCTTAAAGAGGATTTTATGATTTTGACCTCAAAAGCAAGGGAAGAAAAACCAAAAATAAATGAATGGGACTAGATCAAACTAAAAAGTTTCTGTTTAGCAAAATAAATCATCAACAAGTTAAGGAGACAACCATCCCAATGGGAAAATATATTTACAAGCAACGCCACCGGTAAGGGCCTCCTATCTAAAATATACAAAGAACTCATACGACTCAATAACACCAAAAAACAAATGATCTAATGAAAAACTGGGGCAGAGGACCTGAACAGACACTTCTCCCTAGAGGATATGTGAAGGGCGTACAAGTATGAAAAGATGCTCAACATTGCTAGCTATTAGGCAAATGGAAATCAGAACCACAATGAGATACCATCTCACACTTGTTACAATAGCTATTGTCAACAAGACAAGTAATAAATGTTGGAAAGAATGTAGAGAAATAGGAACACTCATACACAGCTGGTGGGACTGCAAATTGGTATAGCCACTATAGAAAACAATATGAAGTTTCCTCAAAAAACTAAGAATTGATCTACCATATAATCTAGCAATCCCATTGAGGGTATTTACCCTCAAGGACCTGAAAACCCATATCAAAAAAGATATCTGCACACTGATGTTTATAGCAGCATTATTCACAATGGGCAGTACATGGAAGTGACAAAAGGGTCCTAGGATAAATGACTGGATAAAGAAGCTGTGGCACATATATTCAATGTCACTCAGTCATAAGAGATGAAGTACTGCTATTTGCGACAACATGGATGGACCTCGAGATAATCATGCTAAGAGAAATAAGCCATACTGAAAAAGTAGAAAATCCCATAATATTACTTATATGTAGGCATATAAATCTAAAAGCAACAAATGAAAAGGAGAAAGAGAGACTCAGGGTCATGGACAATGGACTAGGGGTTATCCGAGTGCAGGGAATGGGGGAGGAGAGAAGAGGTATATGGGTTAAAGAGGGTAATATAGTGGGGTTGAGGAGGTTGAAGTGAGTAAAGGGGATCAAATATATGGTAGATGAAGGAAACTGGACTTTTGGTGGTAATCACACAATAGAATACATAGACATCCAATTATAATGTACATCTGAATATTATTCCATGTATTAAACAAAGTTATACCAATAAATTTAATTTTAAAAATTAAGTAAATAAATAAATAATGTCTGCAACTACTCCCTAGAAAAAAAGATATCTATATATATTTAATTTGAAAAATGTCATTTTATGCTATTGTAAAAATGCTCTTAGTTTTCTAATATTACTACACAAAAAAAAAGAGAAAAAAAAAAAAAAAAAAAAGATCTACCACAATAAGTTTTTGCAGATTACACTACATAAATAACCAGCCTAATTTGATGTTACCTGAATAAAATTTACAGAGTGAGAAGGAAACCCTGGCTGCATGTTATGTTTAGTTGCTAGGAGACCAGTCATATTGCAATGTCACAGCTACTCAGAGGGAACACCATTGTGAAGATCTGGGTAGTTTATTAGTGTGGATCTGCCAAGGCAGCATCTGGGGCTGCAGTGTTCAAAACTAGATCAGTGACAACAGTAGATGAAGAAGATTTATTTGACAAGACACACGTTTCTTCAGAAATTCAAGGTGATTCTTCTAAAGATGAAGCAACTGGTTCAGCAACCTTCATTAGATCTCCGTTGTGTGATCACACATTGACTGCGGCCTCTCACTTGAGGTCTGTATCCACAGAGAATGCTTTTCAGACTTTTTCTGCACGATCCTTGATAAGAAGACCTTGTCACACATTTTGTGTCTCTGGACCTGATGAAGATAATAATTTTCGATCTATGACCTTTCCCAGAAAAATCTGGAAAATAGTTGAAAGTGATCAATTTCAATCTATTTGCTGGGATGAGAATGGAATTTGTATAGGGATTAATGAAGAACTCTTTAAGAAAGAAGTTCTGGAAAGAAAGGCCCCTTTCAGAGTATTTGAAACTGCAAGTATGAAAAGTTTAGTTCGACAGCTTAACCTTTATGGATTTAGTAAAGTGCAGCAGTCTTTTCAAAGATTTGCTTGTCTAGCTGATATTCTGGCAGAAGAGAAAGAAGTCTCTGTTTTAAGCAAGGTAGTACAAAATTTAGTTACCCCAAATAATATATATACACACACTCATATACACACATACACCCATACACACACACACATACATACACACACATACACATATGTACATATATATGCATACATACATGTATTTTTATATATTTTAAAAATATATGAAACCAGTGGGTTTAAAATTTTTTTCACAAAAATGAGAACTCTTTGGGCATTCAAGATTATAAACATGTTAGTAGCAACTTTGAATCTCATCAGTGAACTCTTAAGCCAAGGTACTGAAAGCACTTTATAGGGTGCATTCAGTGTTACTTTAAATGTAAATACGATTTTTTACTTGAAGGCCATGCTATTTAAGTTTTTATTCCCAATGTGATTTTTGACAACAGTTAACAATGTCCATGTGTTGATGACATTAATTTGGCACAATAACCTTGATATATGAGATTTAGAGGTTAGGTTTCTCATAGTCTTGTGTCAGCAAATAACTTTCTCCTCTGTTTTTAGTTACACTTCTATCAAAATCCAAATTTTAAATGAGGTTGTCCTCAACTTTTACTCAGAATGAAAAGAAAAGTTGGGATCAAAAATGCTTCTCCAGCAGGTTCAATAGCTCACAATTTCAACAGGGAGCACATGACAGGGTTAGGGTGTGGGGAAAACTGTATGAAATATCTTCACCCAACCTCAAATGGTCCACTAGGCAATCCAAAATTTTCAGCAACAGTGTGAATATGGTGCCTGGATTATCCTTGCGACAAGCCAGAAAAGTGAGGCAGGCTCTTTTGCAGCGTTGTTAATATCCCCCCCTCCCACAATATAGGTTCAGAATTGCTTCCATTTTTTCAGTGGCCAAAGGTTTGATGCATTGTACGGAGAGAAAATCTCAAAATTTCTCATGGGAATGGGGTGCTATTCGGCCCAAACTACAGTGGCCTACATTTATTGAACCAATAGTTACTAAATTTCCATATTGGTTTTCCTTTTCTGGGGTCAATTGTTGAGCATTTCAGTTTCAGTGGAAACAGCCTGGTTCCAAAAAGAATTTGGCCAAACACTAGCACAGTTCCAATAATTTGGCCAAACACTAGCACAGTTCCAATAAAACTGACTGATGCCAAGTCAGGGAGAAGTTCCAAATGAATACTTGCAGGCAAAAAAATGCCCTTAATTAGAAAAGCAGGAAGCCTTAAAATAGTTTCCTCATAGAGTCTGGAGAATTTCGAACACAAAGAGAACAGAAACTCTGAACCAGGAGAGAAACTAGCCCTCAAACTCCAGGGTCAGGGAGGGAAATTACAGCTCAAAGGACTTTGTAGATACTGCAACTGTTTGCTCTAGATCCCTGGAAATTTCCAGGGTCACCTCTGGATCTCTATGGTGTCATGATATAATGTTGAACTTAAATAGGAAATGGCTGTGATGAGGCCATGTCACTTTCTTTCAGGTTTCACATTTGGGTGCTGGGACGCAGGCTGTTTTACCATGTGCTTTAAAAAAGTGTTATTTCTGTTCAGGGCACATATCCTACAGCCACCGCCTAATTTTCACCCGTGAGGATTGCAGTGTATCTTCTGATAAACATAGCAATAAACCCATCAAATACCAGCAATGGCTGTGGGGGAAGGAGAAAAAAACTATTGATGCAATGAAGAGAATCAAATAGATCAAACAGACGCCAGGCTAAATTTACAATGAATAGGTTGAAGAAAAGTGAAGAACTACAGAAAGTCCAGGACATGCAAGATGGGAAGCAAAACATTCCTGTCATTTGGTCCCGCTGTGCACGCAAAAAAAACCAAAAACCAAAAACCAAAAACCATCTGGGAAATAAAATCGAACAAAAATTACCACAGGATGTGGTCATGGACATTGTTTTGGAAAATCTTACTGTCTGTAACCGTTTCTACAAGTGGACTGGAAAATCTCCTTTAGAGACTTAGAATGTGTAAATTACTGATTTTTTACATAAGGTGATGAAGAACACATCCTCTACATCAGCAGGTATCGTATATTATGCCAGAGTACAACACTATGTCAACGCTGGATGTACAGATGGAAACCATGAGAATTCTATAAATACAGAAATGAATTTTGGACATAAAAGGGTCAAGTCACCGATAATGACACGAGGCAGCGTTTAACTAACAACTAATGATAAAAAGTCATGGCTAGCGATACATAAAATTGTCTTTGCAGTTTAAAAGAAAACAATTATCTTACCTGCAAAACGGGTTTATTCGGAAAAGCTAACAGTTGCTTTCTGGAGAGCAGAAATTGTTGCAATTTCAAACAAGCAGGCCAAAGACAAAGTCATAGGCAAGTCCCTCAGATGAAGAGGAGAAATATTATTTTGGAGAGGAAATGGAGGATGTTGAGAGGGGACTTTTTGAACGCAAGCCCACTGGAGAAATAAATGTGATCACCGTCGTTCAGAGTGAGTTCAGCTTTCTCGTTGGCTGGGTTGCTGGGAGTCAGTTTCTTGTTGGAAACACAGTGTCAGTCTTTCATGTTGGGGCCTATCATTGCTCTTTCTTTAACGCAGAGGAGTCTTCTAATTGATGTCGGGCAGTACCACGTAAGAGCATCCTCACCTGGGCCCCCTCTCCACTTGAGTGAGTTTTCCCCTCTTTCAGTTTCACAGTAATTATAAAACATCTACAGTTAGTCGGCTTTTATTTTTTTAATACGTGAAAATCATGTGATATTTCTGTGGTCAAAACTAGGTAAAGGCCAGAAACACTCTTTCTTTTTTTCTCTTTTGAAACCCAGCAGATGTTTAGTTGACGCCCCTGTCTGGGCCCCTTGTCTTTGTATGGGATGTCTTATTTTTATGCAATACACCTGTCAGGTTGTTTTCAGGTTTTCATTTGTGTTACTTTTAACTATGTCTTTTTACTTCTGAAGCCTTTTGAGACCCACCTGACTTAAACATCTCTATTACCCATAACGACATTTCTTTCACATTTAAAATTCTCCCGTTTTTTTTCTAATACATATAATATCACTCGTTGTGTTTGCACCTTCGACACATATGGAATTCACTGTGTGACCAGAATTTACCGAATGACTCAGTTTCCCCGGAAAGGAAAGTAGTATTCACCTCAGTCAGTTCTAAAGTTCTTGCTGAAAGTGGATTTCTTAAGGAAGGGAAAAAATGGATGAGGACAAAACTCGGGATGCTGAGTGAAGTCCAGTGAAACAGAGAATCCGGCCAGGATCACCCCATTAACCTTAAACGTCTGCAGCGAGCCCGAGGCTCCAGGCTCTGCTAGGGTGTGGGCGCCTGAACCTGCCGGGCAGGTCCTTCACCAAAGCACCCTCCAGATCAAGAAACGACTCCCGCGAGGCCATCTGAGGTTGCGCGAGGCTTCGTGACGCATAGTCACTGGACCCAGAGCAACCAATCCCGCGGACTGGGGCGGGGCCTACTGCAGGTCACATGGAGACTCGCTCACCGGCCACGCCCTCAGCCCAGGACTGGGTACTGCCGGTGACCGACAGGCAGGCTCCGCCCCATGCCCCGCCCCCTTGCGTCTTCAGACCTGCAATTGGCGGGTAGGACTCTGGGACGCAGCACTGATTGGCTGCTGGAGATGAACTGACTCTTCCGACTCCTGAGGGAGGCAAGTGCCAAGAGCTTGGACTACGTGCCTGTCCCGGTCCTCGTGCGACATTTACAGATCAGGGGACGACTGACAGGAAAACGGCGGTGTGGGGGACTATGCCATGCGAATTCCCCTTAGCCGAAGATCTTCAAATTCCAGCCTAAGAGCTCAAGGGTCCAAATTCCATCAGCCTCGAGGGACATCGAAGCTCGTCATCTAGAGGAAACGAACCCACCCACATCCTCTAAACTGGAGGGACCTAAATCCCATCGTCCCGACAAACCTCAGCAATATTTACACCCCAGCAAACACTGAAAACCACAATTTTCCTCAGCAACCTCAAACCCCTTATCTTGGAAAACCCTATCTATAGCCCCGACTGGAGAATAAAAGTCACAGAGTCAGATATCCGAAATGTCGTCGTCCGAGAACTCTTAGTTCCATCTGCTTCAAAGTCCTCAGCTTCTCTCAGTGTCCGGGAACCTAGAGCGCCTTAATGAGAGTCCTCACAATTCCTCAGCCTGGAAGATCCCGACTCCCTCAAGCTGAGCATCTCAAAGGCTTCCTACTGAAAGACCTCATATCTTATCCCAAGAGACTACAAATACCGCTAGCATGATGGACCTCAAATCGTTTCAGCCTGAGAGACCATTTCTCCATGAAGACCGAGCCTGCTTGTATGTGCTTTATGTGCTTTATGGCCAGATTTCCCAGCAACCTCAAGTGGGGTTGCCACAACCCCCTATGAGAAATACGCATTTCCGATCTCCGCAAGGGCATGCTGATGGTCAGTCTGAGGAATTACCAGAAGCAGGTGCCTCCAAGTTTCCTTCGTGCTTCTTTGGCCTCTAACCTCAGGGCTTCCCCGAACTACTCACCGCTATGTCCGTCCTCCTGCCTTTTCCCTCTTTCCTGAAATGGGCCCAGTTACAGGAGAGCTATCGGTAGTCTTTCTGCCATTCGCACAGATCCTCTTCGGGTCTCCACATCTCCATCTCTGAACGCCTTACCAGATGGAGAAGACAGGTCTGGCTCTGCATAGTGTTTTGCACTGTCAGCCCCTCTCAGCGCCTTCTCCACACCAGGTACTTTGGCCTTAGGGCTGGGAGACTCAGTGGGTCTTTGTGGTCCTGGCAGCATGAGGCTTGTGGGAGACACAAGGAGGATAGGGCGTAAGCTCAAGGTGAGTTGAGGGAGGCAAAGCCAGCCTCTAAGCAGATCTGATGGTGGGATGGGCCTGGTGACAGGAGCTGGTTGCCAGAGGACCACAGACTCCTAGCCTGCACTGGTGGGTGACACTGTATGTACACTGAACAGGGTGTTCTGTCCTATCAGTTGCATGGGGAGCTGGGGAGGGAGCCAGGATAAGAGCAACAACACCAGCTCTGAGTCAGGGGAAAATTAGGAAAGTGTCCATTGGTAGCTCAGGCATCAGGACAGGATTGTGAGGGAGAGAAAATCTTCATTCTTGTTTTATAGGGACAACCCAGAGGTCTCAGCCGATACCTTGCACACAGGTAGATTAGAAGACCCAGCTCGAAGTCCTGACTTGCATTCCGATATTATTTTTTATGTTTTAGAGAAATCTATTATTTTCTCTAAGCCGGCGATACTTTCCAAGACATTGATATACATTTCTCTAAGAGGAATGGACTGACATGGCAGTCTGGGAGAAAATCTATTCTAGGAATGTGAATAGGAACTATGATGTGTTGCAGGCTACAGGTAACAGGAGGTACCTGGTGCGGACGGGCCTAGGAAACATAAAACTCCTGTATGACCTTGACTCTCTCTTAGGCAGTTCCATCTGCCTACAGTTTCCTTCTTTGTGGAGAACAGTCTGGGGGGAAATTTTGGTCTTTTGTGTCGGTGCAGGGCTGGCACTAACAACACAGAGCTCAGGATGCCTTGCTCTTGGCTCTTCCAGCCCATCAGATTTCATCACTCTGGGTTTGTGGTGCTTTGTTTCTCCTTCAAGCTGTTCCCTTTCAGGGTAATAGTTTTGTTTCTTTCCAGGTCTCCGAACCCCTAAACCAGCATTCCTATATCAATGTAGGCAGGCCATCAAACCCCAGGTAATGACTGAGGATTCTGATGAAGAATGGACTCCAAGGCAGCAAGGAGAGGGGCCAAGAGAACTTAGAGGTAGTATCCTGAAACTTACCAGGATTTAAGTCTGAGCTGCATCTCAGTAGGTTACAGGGGATGGTGTTTGCTTGTTTAGGAAACAAGGTGCTTTTAAAAGCATGTGTTATAGTTGAGGAGCTATTCACAAAACATTTTTCAGTCTGTAAAATAATTATATATATAATTTATAAGATATATCCATATAGCCAGAGAAACACACATTAATAAGCAGTGAGTGTATAATAACCTGAGAATGAGTAAGAACAATTTAGAATAGTTATCATCAAAAGAGAAGGAGGAAGGTCTGCCAGATGACTTGGCTATGTCTTGGTTAATTTTTTCTTTCTTTTAGAATTTTGAAATAGAAATGAAAAGATCTGAAGCCATTGTGGCAGATGTTGAGATCGGACTGTACAGTTGTGAATATGTAAGTTTTCCAGTAAACTTGTCTGTGCTTCTCTGTTTGTGTAAAATGCATCATTTTTAAAAGAAAATTAATTTTGCTAAATATGGTCAATTAGAGGGCAATTAAAGAAACCGTAGTTAAGCTAGAATCCACCAAAGAGATTTCTAACACTATTCTCATTGTAGTTCCATGCTTGGATTAAATGTCTTAGAAGAAGAAATGATGACGATATGTAAAAATACATAATTCATTTATGTATATTTTATCATACCACGTAATCTTCTTACCCCTAAATAAATCTGATTCTTCATCTTGATTAAGGGAGTTGTTTTCAGGCAGCTGTTGAGTTACCTTGATGTCTCCCACATGTCACATACTGGAGACAGCACCACATATATAAAATGAGAGCAATCATAAAAGAGAAGTGAATAGCTCACTTCCTCTTCTGCTCTCAGGAGAGTTTAGAAGAAAGTCAATCTGCCTAAACTGGAGAGAGCGACTTGGACTGGGTCTGTGCTTTCACTATCTATGGATTCCTGTTTCCTCTGGCTTATTAAAATTATAAGAGCTCTGAAACTCAGCATGTAGTTGCCCACACAGTTTTTGACACGAAAAGAGGGTTTACCGTACCTGTACACATCTTACCTAGACTCAGTGAAAACCCACGATTCAGTATATTTATTTATTTATCCCTGTGTTTAACAACACATGCCATAAATTGATCATCTTCTAATTTTGAAGTGTATACTACAATATTGTGAACTATATGCCCATTGAATTACAATACCCTAGAACTTTGTCATCTTGCATGACTGAAACTCTAACCATTGAACAAAAGCTCTCCATTTTCTTTCTTCCAGCCCTTGGCAACTGCCATTCTATTCTGTTTCCATAAATTTCATTCCCTAAGTACTTTCTATCAGTGAAGTCTGCAGTATTTGTCTTTTTGGCAATTGGTTTATTTTACTTATGGTAAGTTCCACAAGGTTCAGCCATGTGGTACCATATGACTGGATTTACTTCTGTGTTAAGGATGAATAATATTTCACTGTAATTATACAGCATATTTTTTTTTTCTTCAATTATCCATCAATGGACATTTAGGTTGCTTTCACACCTTGGCTGTTTGTGTTGCTGCAGTGACCATGAGTAGGCAAATGTTTATTCAAAATTTTGTTTCCATTTTTTTATAGACTTCAAATCTGTCTTGCTAGATCCTGTGGCAGTTCCATTTATAATTTTTCAAGGAACCTTTATAATGTTTTCTGCAGTAGCTGAATGATTTTACAACCCAACAACAGTGTGTATGAGTTCCAGTTTCTCCACATTCTAGCCAATGCTTGTTATTGTCTGGCCGTTGTTTGTTTGGTTTGCTAGTATCTTATTTAGGATTTTTGGATCTGTGTTCATGAGAGATATTGGTCTGTAATTTTCTTTCTTTTGTGTTATCTTTACCAGATTTTGGTCTCAGTGTAATATTGGCCTTATAAAATGAGTTGGAAAGTGTTGCCTCCTGTTTTATTTTTTAGAGGATTTTGAGTAGAGTAGGTATTAAATGTCCTTTGCATGTTTATTAGAATTTACTGGTGTGATAAAGCCATCAGGTCCTGGACATTTACTTTTTGGTAAGTTTTTTGATGATTGTTTCAATTTCCAAAACTCTGATCTGTCTGTTTAAATTTTCCATGTCTTCTTGATTCACTCTAGGAAGATTGAATTTTTCTAAGTATTGGTCCATTTCTTCTAGGTTATTAAATTTGATGTTATATATTTTTCATAGTATTCCTGCATGATCCTTTGTTTTTTCTTCAATTTCAGTTGAATTTCCCCTTTTTCATCTCCAATTTTCTTTATTTGTGTTCTTTCCCTTTTTCTTCAGTGAGTCTAGGGTTTGTCCATATTATTAAGCTCTTCCTCAAAGAACCAGCTCTTCATTGTGTTTCTTTATTTTTCTTTTTCAAGTATATTTATTTATAGTCTAATTTTGATTATTACTTTCCTTCTGATGATTTTAGGCCTCTTTTGTTCTTCTTTTTCTAGTTTTTGAAGATGAAGCATTAGATTGTCTATTTGGGCTTGTTCATGTTTTTGATGTTAGGCCTGTAATGATGTGAACTTTCCTCCTATGATCACTTCTGCCATGTTCCAAAAGTTTTGATATGTTGTACTATCATTGTTTCTTTTCTATGTATCTCATGATCTCTCTTTTTACTTCTTCTCAGACCCGATTATTCTACAGTAGCATGTTGTTTAGTCTCCATGTATTGGTGGTTCTTACTAATTTTTTTTCCTACAATTGATCTCTAGTTTCAAAGCATTTTGATCAGAGAATATGGTTTGTATGATTTCAACTCTCTTATATTTGTTGAGGCTTTTTCTGTGTCCCAGTATGTGGTCGATTGTTGATAATGTTCCACGTGCACAAGACAATAATGTAGAAGCAGTTGTTAGGGAATTGTAGGCTCTTTATTTAAATTATGTCCATTTGGTCTAATATGTCATTTAAGGATGTTATTTCCTTATTGATTTTCTGTTTGAATGATCTGTTCCTATCCGACAGTGGAGTATTTAGGTCCCCTACTATCATAGTGTTTTCCTCTGTTTCTCCCTTTAGTTTAGTTAGTAATTGCTTTACATATTATGGGGCTCCCGTATTGGAAATATACATATTAATAAGTCTTATGTCTTATTGGTGCATGATTCCCTTTATCATTATAAAGTGTCCCTCAGTATCTTTCTTTACCTTTTTTGTTTTGAAGACTATTTCATCCAATATTAGTACTGCTACTCCAATTTTCTCTGAATGACATCTGCTAGAAATATCATTCTCTATGCTTTCACTTTGACTCTATATTTGTCTTTGGAGCTGAGATGTGTCTCCTGGAGGCAGCATATGGGTAAGATTTGTTTTTTGATTCATTCTGTGACTCTGTGCCTTTTTATATATGAGCCTAGTCCTTTTATATTTAGGGTGATTATTGAAATATGAGGTTTTTTTTTTTTTTATAGCCATTTTATCTTCTGCTTTCTGGTAGTTAGGTGTTTCCATTCCTGTTTTGTTCCCCGTCATTGTGTTTCTGTTTTCTTTATTTTGGTTGGCTTTTGTAGGTTTTGCCTCTGATTCCTCTTGTTTTATGTTATGTACTTCACTTCTGACTCTATGGTGTGTGATTACCATTACAATATTTAATATATTTGTAAATATGTATATATATATATATACATATTTACAAATGAAAAACAAGTGAATGTGTATATATATATATATATATATAATATATATACACATTCACTTGTTTTTCTCTGTGTTCCTTATCTCCTTTTCATTTTGAGAATTTGGATCTTTGAATCCTCCCCTTTTCAGTCATTGTTATCGCAATTCCTTTCTATGTATGGTGAACGTTCATTACTATCTTGCAAAACCAAATCTCTTTGTGACTGGAAAGCTCCTTTGTTTTTATTATTTCCTCACATTAGTTTTCATGTTTAGTGTTTAGTGTTTAATGAAATTATATAGTACATACTAATATTTGTTTGACCCTCAGCAGTCTGATTGGGAATGTATAGTTTGGTGTGACTTAGGCTTGCACAGATTTACTACTGAGTCTTTTTCCCATGTGTGCATACATCACACTATGTTTTTACTAATGTGCTGATTGGTGTTTGGATCATCTTCAGTTTCTGGCTATTACAATGACAGGTACTACTCAGCTTGTAGATAAAAAGAGTTGTGGAAATGTACTTAGCATTACAACATTCTCAGGAAGAATAGCATGAAAGCTGGACTAACTGAAAATCAATAAATTCCTTTCAACATATCAGAAAAGCAAAGGCATAGAAAGCTGCAAACCCAGAGTCTAGATATTCATGTCTATGCAGTAGGAAATGCTATGAAGCATCAGCGTGCATCTATGGCAGATATCACAGGTCTAACTACAAATATTTAATCGTTCCCAAAAGTCAGTGTGCTAAGGTCAGAGTGTAAATTTGCCAGGATGCAAAGACTGAAGGGGATGCCTATACTCTTGCTGGTTTCTCCAGGTTTGGGGGGGAATCCACATCCGTTTCTAACCATCTATGTGGCAGTCTCTGGGAGAAAATCAGCATCCACTGCCTGCATGTGTCTAAACCCCTCCTTTTGAGCCCATTACCATGGAAACACGACAAAGTGCAGCAAAAGTCAGAAAACGGAAACTGAGGACCCTGGTGGAAAACCACTGCATGTGGGGGACAGCCGGCTAAGACGAATAGCTATCATGGGGCAGAGAAGGAACATGTGTCAGGACGAACACTGTTCCGGGAGGAGAGATGGGAACAACTGAAAGGACACAACACAGACCCAGGACACATCCCTGGCTGAGAACAAGGCTCAGTCAAAGGTCAGACAGAGACAGTCTCCCAGCCCCATCACCACACCAACAGTCACAACATAAACACAAGTGTGATGTAGCTGGGAGAGCAAAAGCAAATATGCTCTGCGAGCAAAACAGAATGTACAGACCCCACACCAAGGAAGAAACATAAACAAGGAGTCAGGGGGCAAATGGAATTCTCTGAAGTAGTTAAAAGACACCAACGTCAACAGCTGTCTCCATGGCAGCAAGAGCCCGTAGAAAGAGCCCTGACTGGATTCACAGAGGCCTTCCCAGTGAAGGGCCAGCAGGCAATAGTAGGAGATCATGCCCCCACAGAGTTAATTAATTGTTTCCATGACATGACACGTAACACAATCAAACATGATAGTACACTTTTAGCTACTGACCTCCTAGCATGTCTGAAAGTAAGAGAAATGATGAGGAACACAAACACGAGAGCCTGGATAGACATATATTCAAAGTGTCCAAAACTCTTCTGGTTAAGATGGCGGAGGAGGTAAATATTGTCTTTGCCTTCTACATAACCACATCAAAATTATAACTAAACTACAGAAAAACCTTTATTGAGAATCGCTTGAAGTCTGCCCATAATAGATGTTCTATTAAAATATAGAGACTGGTAGGCAGGGTGGAAATACAAAACCGGCTGGTCACTCACATGTGCCAGCTAAAAACTGGGAGAGATATTTCAACTTTGAGGGATCCCCTGAGGAGTGAATGGTTCTAGCCCATACTAGGCTCCCTCAGCCCAGAATTTCATTGCTGGGAAAAAGAAGTTTCTACAAATTTTGATTATGAAACAATTGGAGATTGTTGCTGAGTGAGATGGAGGGTGGATGGATGCAGGCAACCCTCTTAAAGAGCCCACACAGACTTACTCATTGATGGACTCACTTCCTTTGAGTTTCAGCTCTGGAGCAGCAGCTCAAAAGATATCGGGGACATAGGAGGAGAAACAATTTTGTCTAGCTTCATTGCAATGGCTGGAGGGGAAGCTCCCTCCCAGACTGAAACAATTGTGCAGGCAGAAGACAAAGTTTCTTTGTTGAGCCCTCCCAATACCCAGCATGTGGATGCAGGCAGATACTATCTCTGAGTGCTCACCAGTCTAGATAACATCCTTGAATCTGCTCTAGTGATTCCCAGAGACCAAATATTTAATGCCAACTAAGCTCCTTACTGTGGCTTATCCAGACAAATTGCCTGTTCTGGCTCATGGTGTTCAACTTTCAAAAATCTCTCAAAGATTCACAACGTCAAACAGGCAGCATCCGCCCTTGGCGTTACCTGTACCTCTTGCTAAGAAGCGCCAAGCCTTGCACAAGTAGCATTGACCTTTGTTTGCAGCTTATTATCTGCCAGGCACCTGCAGCCAAGCAAAAGTGGCAACCATCTGCTGGTGACTTCGTAGCTCATACCAAGTGTGTGCAGGAAGGCCACCGGAAGGGTTTGAACTTTGACTGCAACTAAACCCCTCCCAAAAGGCTCCAGAACCAACAAACTCAATGGCCAGAGCAAAACATATCCACCTCCACATATGACACATCCTAAGGGCAGACACAGTTGGCACCAGTGTCCTGCTAAAGCAAATCTGCCTTAGGATTAGCACGTGCACAACAGCTCCTCCACTGTACTCATGGCCAGTTCTCACAACCAATCAGCCAGAGGGTCAGTCCATTTCATTTATGAGCAAATAGCAAGCAAGATCAACAAGAACAGGAGAACACATACAACCACACGTGGGACACAGTTAGAGCTCCCAGCTCAGATGGTCAGAAAAGCTACACCAATAAGACCCAAAAGACACCTACTATAGAAGGCCACTCAACAAAGCCTGGGAGACTGAGCAGCTCTCCCGAATCCACACAAACATACACAGGGAGAGCAAAAATGAGAAGACAAGAAAACATGTCTCAGATAACAAAACAGAACAGAACTCCAGAGAACCGATTAAATAAATGAAGGCTCTACCATATGCAGAGTTCAGAGCACCAGTTACAGAAGTGTTCAGTGAACTCTGTACAAAGTTTACCCCAAATACAGAAAACATAGAAATGTATATAGAAAAGATCCGGTCACACAAAAACAGAACCATTGACAAATAAAACATAGAATAACACAAATTAAAATATTTTAGAAGGAATCCATAGTAGGAAAGAAGAAGTAGGAGACTGAATCAACAATTTGGAAATTAGGTAGCAGAAAACACCCAATGAGGACAGCCTCAATGAAGTAATAATCAAAAAATAAGGATAGCTTAAGAGGCCTCTGGGACAACATCAAGAATACCAACATTCACATCATAGGGAATTGAGAAGTAGAAGAAGGAGAGCCAGGAGTTGAAAATTTTTTGAAAGAAATAATGTTGACAAAGATTACTAAACAATTTCAGGAAGTGCAGAGAGTCCCAAACAAGGTGAAACAAGGAGATCCACACCAAGACACATAATCAAAATTCCAAAGGCTAAAGACAAAGAGAGAATCTTAAATGCAGCAAGAGAAAAATAGTTAGTTACCTACAGTGGAGCTCTCATAAGATTGTCAGCTGATTTCTCATGAGAAACATTGCAGGCCAGAAAGAGATTAGCACAAAATAGTCAAAGGGATGCAAAGCGAGGACCTACAACCAGGAATACTCTACCTAGCAAGGCCATCGTTTAGATTTAAAGGATAGATAAAATACTTCCCAGACGAGGAAAAGCTAAAAGAGTTTATCAGCACCAAGCCGGTATTACAGGAAATGTTAGAGAAACTTCTTTAAGAAGAAGGTGAAGACAGAAAATATAAATAATAAAGTGGCGATAACTACACATCTATAACCTTGTCACCGTACTTGAATTGTAAATGAAATGCTCCAATGAAAACATATAGGGTGGCTCAAAGGATAAGGAAACAAAGATCTTATATATGCTGCCCACAAAAGATGCACTTCAGATTGAAAGACAAACACGGGCTGAAAGTAAAGCGATGGAAAATATGTTTCATAAAATTAGAAACAACAACAACAAAAAGCTGGCATAGCAATCTTACATCAAATGAGTGGGTATTTATTTCCAAAATCCCCAAACAATAATTCAACAAGATTAAGGCAGTCTTCTGTTCATTGAAGCACTATTTACAATAGTGACCTTATTGAAACAACCTAAGTGTCCACCAATCCAGAGGTGAGTAAAGAAGTGATACACATATAAAGCAGAGTATCACTGGAACATAAAATAGAGTAAAATCATCCCATCCTTAACAACGTGGATGGACCTAGAGCGTATTGTGCTGAGCGTTACAGGTGACATGAAGTAAGGCAAAGTTTATATGATTTCACTACATAAGGGATCTAAAGTAAAAATAAAACAGACACAGGCTCATTGATAGAGAAAATATTTTGATCATTGCCAGATGGATGAAGGGCTGTGGAGGTGAGAAGAGAGAAGGGATTAAGGAGTACAAACTTGCAGTTACCAAGTAGTTATGGGGATGTGAAATCAAAGTGGCATTTGTGTGTAACACAGGTATAGGGTTTGCTAAATAGTACATTAAAAATTACTTTGATTACAATGTTTGAACCATCAAAGGAATGCTAGACAGACCACAATAATTACAGCCATGTGATGGAAGCTAAAAGAAAGAATCAAATGGAAATGAGAAAATGGTGACAAGAAGAACAAAACAACAGAAAAAGTAATAAACGACTATCATAAGCATAGAACTACATTAGGCAAAGGTGTCACAGAAACAGTAAACTGGAGAATGTCAATAGAAGTTACACAAACAGAAATTCAAAAGAAAAAATGACGAGAAAGAGAAGAGAACATCAAAGCACTGTGAGGCTCTATCAAATAATGTGCTGTGAGAATAAGTACAATCTGAATAGGAAAAGAGAAAAATAAGAGATAAAAATAATTAAATAATCATTGGCCAATGTGTTTGACAAAATTAGAGTCAGTCCTCAAACAAAATAAACACACACACACACACACACACATACTCAGATAGTATCAAAACTGCTGAAATCAGAGAAAAAGAGATAATTTTAATTAAGAGCAAGATGAGTAGTTGAAAACTTTTTTCCAAAGGAACAGAGAAAACAAATACTGTAATCATGTCAAAAGCATGCAACCAGAGTTCGTGTATCTAAAATGTCAAAACAAGGTATCACAGCATTCTAAATCCTGTGAATGTATTGTTAAAGTCAAGGATTCCATTAAATTTATAGGTCATTTAGGTGATCTGAGCATTTTAACCATAGTACATCTTCTAATTCATGTACTCAGAATGTCTTTTCATTTTTGTGTGACTTAAAAAATTATTTCATCAGTGTTTGGTATATACACCTTTCATCTTTGAAAAAACATTTCTAATTTTTATTCATGTGGGTACTATAGTAAGTGGGCCTTTTGTTCCATTTCTTTTTTAGAAAGGTCATTGTTAGTGTACAGGAACAATTTTTTGTAGGATGATTTATATCCTTTAATTTATTGTATTTGTAGTTACCAACAGTTTTTTTGAAGTCTTAATCAATTTGTACGGTAAAATTATATAATAGTGAATAATTTAAATTTCTTTCTATGTTAAATCTTTTATTTCTTTTTTATCATTATTAGAAGTTTTCTTTTACAGTATGATTTTAATAACAAAGTTTAGAGCAGGCATCCAGGGAAGGTCCTTGAATTTGTAAATAATTTTTGCCTAGGAAATCCAAGGGGACATAGAAGATGACGCGATGTTATGGAAATGTCTAGAAACACGCCAATCACAAGTTTGTCTTGTGTATTTGTGAGTCTGGTTTTGTTTAGTTTGTTTGTTTCTTTTGATCTTTGCATTCTGTGTATGAGTGTGGTCATATAATATTTGTCATTCTCTGACTGAAATTTCACATAGGACCATACTCTTTCAGTCCATCCATGTTATGGCAAATGGTAAGATTTCAGTTTTTAAAATAGCTGGATAAAATTCCATTGTGTATGTGTATCATAAATTGTTTATCCCATCATATGTCATAGACACATAGGTTGCTCTTATATCTTGGGCATTGTGAAGAGCAATGCCATGAAAGGGGACAGGGGTGCGTAAAATGTTCCAAAATTGTGTTCTGATTTTCTTTGAATAAGCACCAAAGAGTGCACTTGATGGGGCAAAAGTTAGTTCAATTATTAATTTTTTTGAGGATTTTACATGTTGTTTTATACAGAGACTGTATCATTTTGCAATCTCACCAAGAGTGTATGAGGGCTTCCTTTCCTGCACATTCTCACTCACATCTGTTTGTTATCTTGGTGTGGGCCTCTTTACTTTATCTTGCTTCAGACTCTCTGCAATTTCTGGACTTGTATATCTGTATTCCTCACCAAATTTGAAAAGTTTTAGATATTATTTCTTTAAATAGGTTTTCAATTCTTTGCTCTCTCTCTTTTATTCTATGATGGCAACGTTATACTTGATGTCGTGCCAAGGTGATTCAGGGTTTGATTTTGACTTAAGGGTACAATTAAGGTGAGATTGAGAGCTAGTGTTGAATTTAGGATTAGACTACAGATGTAAGTTATATAAGAATGTCTGTTAATAACAAAACAAGTAATACCAAGTGCTGCAGAGGTCGCTGGGGAAAAGGAATCCACATATGCTGCTGAAAGGAATGTAAACTGGTACAGCCACTATGGGAAACTGTATGAAGGATCCTCCAAAATTAAGAATAGATTTACCATAAGACCTAGGAATTTGTCTTCGGAGTCTCTATCACCATAATTTGAAATATATGCTCATGCCAAATATTCATGGCAGCATTATTCAAGGTGGCCAAGACATGGAAACAATAAAAGTATCTTTGATAGATGATTGGATAAAGGAGATTTGGTACATATATACAACGAGATATGACTCAGCCATAAGAAAAGACCTTCTACGGACTCATCAGCATGAATCGATCTTGAGATCGCCATGCTTAGTGAAGTAAGTCAGATAAAAAATATTGAGAACCATAGGATTTCACTCACACACGGGATATAAAATCTAAAGCAACACCCAAACACGATAAGTGGGAGTTCATGGACACAGACAACAGTGTAGTGTTTACCAGAGGGAAAGGAGAGGCTGAGGCAGATAGAAATAGAGGAAGTCAAAATTTGATGGTAGAAGAAATTTAACTTTGAGTATTGAACACAGTGCAATATACACGTGTTGTATTGTTGAAGAGTGCACTTGAAACGTATTTGATTGTATTAACTAATGTCACACCAATAAATTTAATTTAAAAAGTAAAAATAACCAAAATTTAGGAAGGGAAATTAGGCGTTGCAATTCAGCGTAACTCAGCATACTTATAATAGTGTGGAATCGTCATCTTTATTTATTTCCGAGACATATTTATCACCCTAAAGAAATGTGTTCATTATATGTAGTCTCTCCTATGCTGTACTTTACAACCCTATGACTATTTTGTTACTACCAATTTGTTTTTTTAATCCATTCCTGATATACACCCAGCCCCCCAACCCCCACCCTATCTGATAACCATCAGTTTGTTCTTTGTGTCTGTGTGTCTGCTTCTGTTTTATTTGCTCATTCACTTTGTCTTTAGATTTCACACATAAGTGAGATCATGTGGTACTTGCTTTCCTCTGTCTGACATATTTCACTTAGCACAATGGCCTCTTGGTCCACCTATGTCGTCCCATTGGGTTATAGTCAGTAATATTGTAATTGTGTACGGAGTCAGGAAAATTCTAGAGATATCGGGTAATCAATTCATCAGTTATATAAAAGTCTATTCAGTACAGAACTAGAAAATTTCTTTCTATTCCTCTGGCTCTGTCAATCTGTACTCTACTCTCTTGTGAATGACCTGGAACTGATGATTTGCTTCTGGAGTACAGCAAACAGGCTGTGATGGTACTGCTTAAAGTACAAAAGACAGGGACGGTTTCTTGACCACCATGTATTTGCTTATTTTGATGATGCAAATCAGCCATATTGTGAGTTCTCCTTATGGAGAAAACCATGATACAAAGAACTGAGGACACCATATGAAGAACAGGCGTCAAAGAACTGTGATTCTATATCCACGGGAAAGCGATCTGCAAATAACATTTTAAGCAATTTTGCAAGCAAATATTCCAACAGTCAATCCCGGCGATCATTCCTGAAGCCTAGTGTGAGACCTT
The DNA here is from genome assembly GCF_902729225.1 of Pteropus medius. Lineage (NCBI taxonomy): Eukaryota > Metazoa > Chordata > Mammalia > Chiroptera > Pteropodidae > Pteropus > Pteropus medius. Next base: position 25,873 of record NW_024351592.1, on the reverse strand, counting down.
CACCAGAAAATCCAATTATTCCATCCTCAGATTCCTGACTCTCAGAAACATTGGTTAACAATGGTTGTGGATGCGATTCTTTTTTTCTTTTTCTGGCTTTATCAAAATAAAAGAGACAATTTGTTACTTATATTAACATTGTACAATTCCATGAGTATGTTTTCAATTACAGTTGTTTTTGTCAGTTGTACATCATAGTAATCAGAGATCCACATGACTCTCAGATGATCACCTCACTAATATAGTAACTTTCTTCTCCTTTACATATTTAGTACATTGTTAACCATTTTCCCCATGCTACGCTCTACATCTCCAAATCTATTCTGCAACTATCCATTTATACCTCTTAAAGCCTCTGCCTTTTTTTTTCTATCCCTCAAAGCCCCCTCCAATCTAGTAGCCCTCAAATTTTCTCTGTGTCTATGAGCTTATTACTGCTTTTTTGTTGTTGTTACTGTTTATTTTGTTCTTTAGATTCCTCATGTACTTGAAATCATACAATGATTATCTTTCTCTTTTTGACCACACCTAGATGTGGATTGCATGGGTCCTTGAGTTGGGGGGAGGCAGACTTTGAGGGGATCCTCTGAATAGAGTGATCTATGTTATCGTGATTGATGATCTCAGCTATGGCAGTCCTGCGTCCACATATTCAGTCTGCAAAAAGCCTCGCCTCTGACCTTCACTTGGAAATCTCTGTTGTCCCTCTGAAAGTCCCTGGTGCCCACTGCTTAGCTGACCAGTTGCTGGTGCTCAGATGAAGCAGGTCCATTACCGCAAAATTCCACTAGAAGACATGACCCCCTTATCACATGGCGGCAGCTACAGGCTACGGCAGTCTCTGTCACAGTCTGCTCCTCAGGAGAGGGCATCTTTGTGCCCTGGCCCCGTCTTATCTCTTCCCTTTGCAGCGTGATTTCTTATTTGTCTCCCTATTGCAGGGCATCTTCATCTAGGACCCAGGGGACTTTTCTTGCTGTTTTTTCCATGTTTCTCCCATGACATTGCTTTGATCTCACGAGGGATGAACATCTATGCCATTTTTTCTTCCTAAATGTGGATGTTATTCTTAAAACAAAATCACAGAAACATTCAATTCAAGTTGACAGGTGTCTTTTACACTTCCTAACTTCACTATCCATATTCACCTTTTCAATAAGTCTGACACATTTTACCTTATAAACATCTGAGTCACCTTCGTTATTCTTCACTAAAAACAATAATGCCTCTTTTACAAACACCATTTTATTTACTTTGTAGGGGAGTCTCTACACATCCAAAGCATTATTCATTCTATGGCCAAAATGATCTCTTGGAACACAAATTGACACTTCTAACTTTGTTTAAACTTTTTAAGTAGTCATCAAATAACACCAAGCAGTATCACTCCAAGGTCTCCTAGGTCAAGCCAAATCTGATCTCTATTTGCTCCTTGATTCATCTTTTACCAGCATCCCTGTATGCTCCTCTTCTCTGGTTGCATTGAACTTTCAGCTTCTCAAACTGTCAAAACTGCTTCCTGCATGAAAAACACTGCTGCTATCATCAAAATTTCTATGAAACGCATATCTCATTTGCATCATGCTTTCTTAGGAAACTCCTTCTTGATGTCCTAACTAGGTTAAATAGCCTATTTAGAAGCTTTCATTCTTCTTCTTCATTGAACATATCTCAAGATAACTTAAATTTCTGGCATTTATGTCGTATGAGTATGCCTTGGTGGCATTGCAGGTTCAGTTCTAGACTATTTTGATGAAGTGAATATTACATTCGATCTCACAAGTTTTGTGTGTTCCTCAATGCACATAGAGAAATGTTTGCACTCTACTGCAGTCTAATAGGTGTGAACAGCATTAGGTCTGAAAAGGAAATATGTATACCGTAATAAAATAATTTATTGCCAACATATCTACCATCTTCTGAGAAAATCACAATCTCTTTGATGCTAGAGGGACTGTCCTCAATGTTGATGGCTGTTGACTGATCTGAGTGTTAATTGCTGAAGGCTGAAGTTGCGACATTAATTTCTTAAAGCAAGATAATGATGACGGTCGCCATATTGGTTGCCTTTTCCTTTCATGAACAATTTCTCTGAAGCATGCAATGCTGTTTGGTAGCATTTTACCCACAGTAGAACTTCTTCATAATTGGAATCAATTCTTTCACCCACAACTGCTGTTTTTTTGCAGCTATGATTACGTAATAGTCTAAATATTTGTTGTCATTTCAACAGTCTCCACAGCATCTCACTAGGAGTACATTCCATGTCCTTGAACCACTTTCTTTGACAATCCATAAGAATAACTTCTTATCCATTAAAGTGTATCATGAAGTGGCAACAATTTGATCACAGTTTCAGGTTTCGAATCTAATTCTCGTTGTCTTGCTATTTCTACCATCTGCAGTCATCACCTCTACTGAAGTCATGAACACTCAAAGTAATTTGTAAGGTTTACAGTCAACTTCTACATCACCCCTATCATAGTTGATATCAGACTTCTTGCCATGAATCATGAATGTTCAAATGGCCTCTAGAGTAAGGGATCGCCTCAAAAAAAAAAAAAGTTTTCAATCTTTTTTTGCAGATGGGTCACTATCTATGGTCTGAAGCCTCATGAAATGTTCTTCTTAAATAATAACGCTTATAATTGAAAATCACTCATTGATTTAGAATGGGTGGTATGCTAGAAGGCATAAAAATGGTATAAAGCTCAGCCTCTGTCTCCATTGGAGCTCTTAGGTGACAAGGTGCATTGCAGATGAGAAGAAATATTTAATAAGATTATTTTTCCTGAGCAGGACTCCAAAGTGGGTATGAAATACTCAGTAAATAAATGTGCTAACATCTCTGGTTGTAGTTCCATTTATACAACACAGGCAGAGGAGACTTAGCATAATTCTTAAAGCCCTAGGATATTCACAATGGAAAATGAGCCCTGGCTTTAATTAAAAATCATTGTCCATATTTACACCAAACAAGAGTGTCAGCCTCTCCTTGGTAGCTTTGAAGACAGACATTGACTTTGCCTCTCGACCTGTGAATGTCCCACATAACATAGTCTCCAAAACAGATTGTTTTGTCTGCACTGAAAACTGCTTGCATAATGTAGCCCCTTCGTTAGTCATCTTGGCTATATCCTCTGGATAAATTGCTGCAGCATCTACGTCAGTCCTTGCTGCTTCTCTTTGTACTTTATGTTACAGAGTCAGCTTCTTTCCTTAAACTTCATGAACCAACCTCAGTTGACTTCAAATTTCTCTTCTGAAGCTTCCTCATTTCTAAGCTTTTACAGAATTGGAGTGACTTTAAGCCTTGCTCTGTATTAGTCTTGAGCTTAACGGTATGTGGCTGGTCTGGTCTTCTATACAGACCACTGAAACGTCTTGTATATCACCAATGAGGCTGTTTCACTCTCTTGTCATTCCTGCATTCACTGGAGTAGTGCTTTTAATTTCCTTCAAGATATTTTCCTTTGTATTCACAACTTATTAAATTATAGATGACACTATTAAATGCATCCAAAGACTAAGTAAACAGACATGAAAAATAAATGAATGATCAAATGAAATAGAAAGACTAGAATGAAATCACAACTTTCCACCAAAATACTTAAAGCACAGAAATCAAAAAATAAGAAACAAATCATTTACAGGTGAAGACACACACTTTGTGTAAGTTCTGAGAGCAATGACTTTCTGCGTCTATTGACACACTCTAACCAAGTAACAGGCGTTTGCTAAATCTTTTGTGGTAAGAGGCTTCAAAAATATTTTTCTCTCTACTCTTAAAATATAACTTTAAAGTTAGACTTGGAAAATTAAAAATTAAAAAAAAATCGTATGTCTATTAAATGGGACTTTTTTCCAATTATATTTGATACCGATGTAAATAGAAGCACTATTTATAAAAGCCAATAGCTATTGTTAATCTATACAATAAAATACTGTTAGGTAATAAAAACAAATATAGTTTTGACACAATCTACAACATGGATGACCCTTAAAAACATTGTGCTAAGTGAAACATACCAAACACAAAAAAAGTTCCTGCCTGGCATAAGATATACAGTGAATGAAGGACCCAGAGAGAGAGAAGAGAGAGAGGAGAGAGAGAGAGAGAGAGAAAGAGAGAGAGAGAGGGAGGTGAGAAAGAGAGAGAGATAAGAAACTGATTGGCTGGGCTTGCAAAGAACCCACGCAAGAAAGAAATGAGAAATGAGTGTTTAACATGTAAGGCGTTGATATTCAGGTAATGAAAAAGTTCTGGAACATAATAAATGGTGACAGTTGCCAACTATGTGACTACTTAATGACACTGAATTGTAAACCTTCAAATGGTAAGCTTTCAGTTTTCAGTGCTTCACTCCAACAAAAATGTACTTAAGTTAAATTTATGTTTGGATGTGAAATCAGTTCTTCAAGCTTCTTCCACACCCTTTGTGTTATTTAAGCATTTAAATAGGCACATTAGAGCAAATTACTTACCTTAAATGATACTTAACTAAATTCATTGGTTTATCTTGTAACTTCTTCACTTCTTTATAGTTGACTTCTTTGTTGCCAGAAGAATTCTCATTCTACTTATTTGCTGAAAGGTAAAACCAATTTGCTAAGTGCTGCTCTATTTTCAAATGCGGGCAATGGACAGATCCTTTTTTTCTCAGTCAAGTACATTATCTGAGAATTAGGAGTGTTGACTTTCATAACAAACAATCACAATACAGGAGTTCATGATCAGATAAATGGAAAGATAAATTAAGGGTAAAATACATGTTTTAATATTTCCATAACCTTAATGTCCTCACCACCTTCCCAAATATGTATCAATAAACAAGAAATGGAAAAGATGTTATGTAACATTTGATATTTATTACATAAATCCCCAACTTAAGAATTTATTATACATATCCATCTTTTACATTAATTTTATTAAAAAAAGAATATCCATTTGGTAGATTTTTTGAATGTTCTAAAAGCATTTTAATGAAAAAAAGCACATAAAATTTCAAATTTTTACATTTTGTGGCAGCAAGATAAGCTTTTCTCAAAATAAAAACAAGGAAAAAATGATCCTCTCTTTACACATAAGAGTCTTTTCTATGGATTGAAGCAATCACTAACTTGTAATAGATGACAAGCAGAAGAGTTTTCAAAGTTTTAAGTTACGACTAAGTAAAGAAAGGAATACTATCTTCTAAAATTATATGATGGAAACATTTGTTTTTACAATCACTAGAGACCAACCATGCAATAGTATGATAAAATTAGGTCAAACCTAAGACTTGTTAGATAATTTCAAAGTGATTCAGAAATAACTTTTTTTCCCTCAAAATATTACATACTTGAAAAATTGGAAACCCCAAAAACCTAGAAGCTCAGCTGGCTTGCTAGGACATTTGTCAATAAATACTTTTAAAGCTCCTTTCAAAGCTAGCCACAATAGCCTTCTCTTAGTTTAGAGAACAGGTTCAATAATAAAATCAACCATATCTTTAAAATCCCAAAGTCCTTAGTCTACAGCCATTGTACCCTGAACAAGCCCGATCCCGTTTAATCTCAAAAGCTAAGCAGCAGGGTCAAGCCTGGTTAGTACTTGGATGGGAGACCACCTAGGCAGACCAAGTGCTGTAGATGTAAAAAGTAAAAAGATAAGGGATTATAAGCTGTCAAGGTCCTTAAAATATGCGAGGTCAACCAAGAGTTGCCTCACCTGAAAAATAAAAATAAAAAATAAATATTAAAATAAAATTAAATCCAAAAATTCTTGTATCAGTAGAATTAATAACTGTGTTGCTACAAAATAGCTGAAAAATAAAGTGTTCAGATGTTACCATCAATATATACCGACTTAAATCTCCATAGCTTAAATAAAGAAGTAAACTTCATATGAGAAAATTCCAGAATGTTAATGAAGGAGACCTGAAGGAAAAATGTATTGCTCATAAAAGCAACATACTCTGCCAGTGAAGCAAAGAGAAATATGTGTGAACCGGTTTATTCTGTGCGTGAGGAGCTGTTTAGAGAAACAACAGCTAAGGCGAGCATGATGACTTGTCGAAAAATTAGATATAAGTATACAACTAAATCTGCAAGTAGAAAAGTGAATTAAAATAAGAAACATTTTTAAAGGAAACCTTAATAAGTTGTACAGTGATTCGGTGACTGTTACACAGTTATAACTAACTAAGCAAAACTATTCTACTCAAGCACTGAGATGAGAAAATGATGACATGACTAGAGAAGGTCAAATGGAAGACTATGATGACGAAACAAATGGAGCATCAGCATCAGAGCATCAGGGATATACATTCTAGAAGAAAGTATCTGAATCAGAAGAACCTGGAGAATATCACCGAGCATGGCAAGCAGGGAACTCTAAAGTCCATACTCTTGCTTTAGAGCAATGATTAAACTATCAAAAACTGCCAGTATTAAATTCTCAGAATTCTGGAAGCTTGTCAGGGCCTTGCAAAACCAGGATGATCCTTAATAAAGAAAGAGGCTTTAAAATTCAGATAAGAAGGAATCTTGGCACTTTCACTCACTTGGCTATGATCTCACTTCAACAGCTTCGGCAGTTTAAAACAGTGAACAGGAAGTGACTCATCACATACGATGGATCATCGCACACATTACAAGCTTTTAGAATGAAAGGCAAAAGCAGATGGCTGGAGAAAAGACGGCCTTCAACATTTCAAATCCAACAAAATTGTTCTTCAAAAGTGAAGGAGAATTAAGAAATTACCAACTAAACAAATGTTGAGCAAGTTTTTGCTAAGAGGACAGTTCTTACTTAAGAGATAATACTTAAGATTCTCTTAAGAAATACTTAAGATAGTCTTTAGCGTTAAAATTAAAGAAGAGGCCAAAAATGTGAGGTACAAAGATAATTTTAAAAAGCACTGGCCAGTGAATTCACATGGATGAATATAAAGGCCATTTTATGTTTTCCTTATTTATAACTACATTTTATCATTAGGGTATAAAAGACAAATGTTTTAAAGAATAAGTGGACATGTAGATTAGTGGTCCCATGGGTAAAAGTGTAATGTGTAATGTGCAAAATAGGAAGAATAGAACTGTATAGGAGTTTTTTTCAAACTAAGTAGTTTCAAACTGTATTTCTATACATATAAAACGTTATTTGAAATCTCCATTAATCACAAACAAAATAATTTAAAAAGATACAGAAAATGAAAGGAGAGGGGAACCTAAGAGGTACATAGAAATAAAGTCATTCACAAAGAAAGGTAATAATAAAGAGACTAATGAACAATAAACATATGACACACCAATAGAAATAATGAAATGGCGTTAACAGACTTATAGTTTGTTCTTTCTCTCAAACTCTGGCTGATGTAAATTGATTTAGAACGTCTCAGATTTGGGGGGACATTTCTCCTTTTTTATCAATATCATAATTGAAGCAGCATTGATACAAATCTGCATGATTTTAATGATGCTCAAGTAGCCTTTCTATACTCAGATGGCTTTTTACTTGCTTTGTTCCACATTGCTAGAGAAGCCCTATTTCTAGCAGGATGGGTCACACAAAAGATACACGTCCAAGGATTATGTTATGTGCTAAGATGGTTTTAGCCGATTTGGGGCAACAAGAGGTTGGGGTTGGTCATCTGTCAACTACTGATGAGTTTAATCTTTCCAAAGTATCGTTTCTTTTGGAAAGGTCTAGGTTCAGTCTGTAAAGTAAACATAATGTTAGCAAAAGCTTTCTTTTTGCACTTACTATACAATTGGGGATGCCACATAGGAGAATTAAAGTTTATAACATCAAACGCAAGTAGAATTCTTAAACAAAATTGTATTATTGTTTTTCCAAACCATAAACCTATCCCTGTTGCCACCCAACTGAAATGGCCAGTGAACAGAAAAATCCAAGGAGTCAAGTGGTTTCCTTTCTGCTACTTTCTAAATAAGTTTCTCCTTCATGAGACACAAATGTTTAGACATACAATCCCGGATGTATTAAGTGCCATGAATACACCTCCTGGAAGTCTCTGGTCATTTTGTTTGTCCGGAAATTAAAGGCAATTTTCCGTTTTAAATTTTAAGGAATGTTCAAAATGTTTTCGACAGAGGCTATGCTAATTTGCAACCACACCATAGGCTCACAAAGGTTTCCTTTCTCTACATCCTCCCCGACGCTTGTTTGTTGTTAGTTTATCGACGATGGCTATTCTGACAGGTGAGAGGCGATATCTCCTTCTGTTTCAATTGCATGTCCCTGTTGATTAGGGACGTTGAGTATCTTATGATACGTCTGTTGGCTCTCTGTATGTCTTCCTCAGAGAAATGTCTATTCATGTCCTCTGCCCATTTTTTAATCAAATGGTTTTCTGATGTCAAACTGTGTGAGTTTCTAATACATTTTGAATGTTAACCCCCAATTGGACATATCATGTGCAAATATTTTCTCTTGGTCAGTGGGATGCCTTTTAGTTTTCTTGATGGTTTTCTAAGCTGTGCATCACTTTTGATGTGGTTTATGTAGCACCATTTGTTTATTTTCTTTTTGTTTTCCTAGCCTGAAAAAATGGATCTCAGAAACTAAAACGACCAAGAACGATGTCAAAGAGTTTACCACCAATGTTCTATTTTAGGAATTTTATTAATCTGACATGTCCTTAATCTGTTTTGCGTTTATTCTTGTACATGGTATAACAAGAGGGGTCTGTCCAGTTTTTCCAATGCCACTTATTAAAGAAAGTCCTTTTATCTCCTTGAATATTTTGCTGATTACATGGTCACATAGGTGTCGCTTAATTTTATTCTGTTCCATCGATTGATGTTTCTATTTTTATGTCAGTAACATGCTGTTTTGATTACTCAAGCATAGTAGCCTAGTGTAATATCAAGTATTGTAGTGCCTTGAATTTTATTCTTCTTTCTTAATTCTGCTGTGGCTACTTGGGATCTTTTGTGATTTCATATAAACTTTAGACTTCTTTGTTCTAATACTGGGAAAATGCCACTGGCATCCTAATAGGAATTGCATTGAATTTATAGATCGCTTTGTGTAGTATGGATGATTTCATGGTGCCGAATGTTTCTATTCATAAGGGTGGTGTATGTTTCAGTTGACAATCTTATGGTAGCTTTTCTATAAATAACCTAACTGCTTTTCTCTTGGAGCTTTTCAGATTATGTCTTTCTCTTTAAACTTTGGCATTTTAAGTAAGATCTGTCTTGACGTGGTCCTCTTGGAGTTCATCTTGTTTGGGACTCTCTGTGCTTCCTGGACTTGGATGATGATGCTGATGATGATGATGATGATGATGATGATGATGATAATTTTGACAGTTTAGGGAAGCATGTAGTGATTATTTCTTCAAAGAAGCTTTCGCTTTGTTACTCTTCATTTCCTTTTTCTGATGCCCCTATTGTGCAAATATCAGGATGCTTGATGTTGTTTCAAGGAACACTTAAACTATCCTCATATTTAAATGATTTTTTTTCATTGCTGTTCTGATTGGGTGTTTTCTACTACTTTTTCTTCCAAACCACCAATCTAACCTTCTGCTTCATTTCTCTGCTATTGACCCCTATAAGTGTAATTTTTATTACCGTTTCTTTATTTCTGACTGTTTTTTAAAATTTCTACCTCTTTTTTGTTTGTTTACTCCGTCTTTTCTTTAGTCCTTACTGAGTCTATCTACTTTTCCTTTAAGTTCATTGAGCATTCTTATGAGCATTTTGAACTCTGTATTTGGTAGTTTGCTAATTCCATTTATTTAGGATACTTTGTAAAGTTTTATTTTCTCTTTTTAAAAAATTTCGTATCTGTTTATTTCTCTCCTCATTTCATGGCTGCTCTGTAGTTGTTTCTTCATATGTGGTAGACCTTTCAGATTTCCGGTTTTGGCAGAGTGTCCTTATGTAATAGGTGTGCTGTAGGGCTCACTGGTGTAGTCACCCTGATGACCTGAGCCAGGTGCTTCAGGAGTGTCTTTTGCAAGAGTAGTGTATCCTCTTGTTGTAGTTTATCCTTGTCTGATGTTGGCTCCTCAGGTTAACCGACTGAGAACTCGCTATGCTGCCACATACAAACTTCTGTACGAGGGCTGATTTTTCCTTTGTCCTCACCATAGAAGGGCTCTAGTGCCTCCTTGTGGAGTTAATCAGGAGATCCTCTGGTATGTTAAGTTGGCCTCCAGGTGTGTTCAGGGACTTTTGAGAGGGCCTTTGTCACCGAAAATTTAGTCCCTGCCTCTTCTCTTCCTGAGGCTACCTTGTAACAGCTACAAATTTGCTTCAGTTTATATAGCTGCCCTTGTTGGGCCCAGAGACATGTGGGAGAGGATAAGCTGCAAAATAAGGCCATAAGTCACCAATAACAGGCCTGGGGATGCTCAGCAAGGATTCTTGAGTCTAGCTACTGTGCCTTGAACCTGTGGACCTTTGAGAGCAATTAGTGACATCTGAAGCACAGACTCATGCTTGCTTCCCAGAGAGAACAGTAGAAAATCAGGGGTTTTCTGGGTCAGGATTTCAGGGAGTCGTTAGGTGGACATAAGCTGAGTTCACCAGATTAACACAGATTTCGATTGGGTGTGTACCTAAATGTACACACCTTGTGCAAATTGGTTCTACAGAGGAATATGGTAGCTGCTTACCAGCTATATGGGAAAAAGGCTTTTATCCAAGGCCTATGATTATTGTCTTTCCAATCCTCAACCTGAAGCCACATGACATAGTCTCTCTGTATACATCACTGGCATCTTCTAAGCTTCTGTCTCTTTGCTGGAGCTTCAAGTGAGTCCGTGAGAGACTGAGTCTGTGTGCATGATATTTAAGGGCACAGCGGGGTTTCCAGCAGCCTGCAGCTCACCCAGACAGGTGCAGTCCTTACTGATTTTCACAGTCAGATGTGGGGAGTCCTGTTTCTGGCGCTGCTGGCTGGGTCTGGGAGCCCAGTGTGAAGCTGGGGCACCTTGCTTCTCCAGGGGAATGTCACAGGTTGGATAACTGTTTTTGATATTTGTGACCCCACCTCGTTTGGGAGCAGCCCTGTTCTGTATCTCTGCCCCTCCTACCAGTTTCCACATGGTTGCTTTGTTATATTCGTAGTAATGTACCTTCTGTTTAGTTTGTCTTCGGTTTCTTCCCAAGGGTGGTTGTTCTATTTATTTACAGTATTTATAATTTATATTTATTTATAATTTTAATGTGGTCTTGGAAGGGAACAAGCACAGTATTTATGTACTCTACTATTTGACTGGCGCCTCGTAGTGGTTTTTTTGGTTCGAATTTAGGATTAGTATTAGGCTTAGGTTAATGGTTCAGTTTAGCTTTACATTAGGATCAGCTTTAAAATTATCGTTATGGTTAGGAATAGGCTTCAAGTTAGGTTTATAGTCAGTCTGAGGTTTGAGATTAGAATTTCGAATTTATATTAGGGTTAGAATTAGTTTTAGGCTGAAAGTTACAGCTGTTAGGGACACGTTTAGCTTTACAGGTAGGTTTAGGATTGAGTTTAGAGAAAATATTTAGGTTAACTTTAGTTTGGGATTGCATTTAAAACTAGCTATATTTTATTGGATAGCATATAAGTATAGGTGACAATGATGGTTAGGTTTAGGGTTGAGATTAATGTACGGATTTGGGCTGTAGTGTTAGAGTTAGGGTTAGCATTTTATTGAGGTTAGAACTATGGTTCTGATTTAGTTTAGAGTTAGGATTATGGTTTAGGTGATGGTTAGTATTAGGAATAGGTTTAATGTTTGCCTGGGATGTTGTTATATTTCAGGCTACAAGTAGTGTTAAGATTAGGGTTCGGGTTTGATTTTGGATTATGAATTGTGTCAGGATTTGGGTTAACGATAGTGTTATGGATTAGGTTAGCATTATTATTTGATAGACATTAGGAGTAATTGCTGGTTAGGTTCATTGTTGAGTTAGGGTTCAGGATTGGTTTAATATTTGGTTTATGGTTAAGATGAGAGTTAAGGTCAGTGCAACGTTTAGGTTGAAGATAATGGTTAGGTGAGGGTTACATTTTGAGTTATGGTTATGATAGTTTTTAGACTTAGAGTAGGGTTTAGTGTTAAGGTTAGTTTGGAGTTGAGTTTTAATTTAGCGTTAGGGTTATGATGAGGAACAGAGTCAGCTTTGAGGTTAAAGATTAGGGTTAACTTTGGATTCGGTCTGGTGCTAGGTTTGTAATAAGAACTAAGTTTAGTGTGAGGGTGAGGGTTGGGTTTTGCATCGGGGTTAATATTGTTAGAGGTAATATTAGGGATAGTGTTATGGTGAAACTGATGTTTATGTTTAGAGTTCATGTTAAGGTTAGGATAAGTTTGAGTTTAACTCAAGTTAAGGTTAGATTTCTGAGTTAGTTCAGAATTAATGTTATGGATGAGTTTATAATTAGAATTACAGTTACCTGTGGGTTCAAGGTTTGGGTTATGGCTAGGGTTGGTGTTAGAAAAAGACATTGGTGTAAGTTGAGTTTTAGGGTTAAGCTTAAGTTGAAGGATAGTTGTTGCATTACAATTTGGGTTATGGTTGGTTTTAGAGTTGGGATGAAGATTAGAATTTCTTTTACATTTTGTGTTGGTTTAGGTATGTGGTTAGTGTGACTTTTCAGTGTAGGCTTTGTGTTTTACTTATCATTTGTGTTGGGACTAGTTTTAAGGTAAGGACTTTGGTTATTTTTAGAGTTATTGTTAGGTTTAGGGTTAGGTTATCTTTGGTTAAGGTTAAGATTAAGGATGAGTTGATAATTGGGAGAGGCTTAAGTTCAGGTTTAGTGTTATAGGTTCCTTTGACTTTTAAGTTTGGTTCAGAATTAGGGTTAATAATACAATGATTGTAAGTGCGAGGATTAGGTTTGGCTTCAGCTTACTGTTGGTTTCTGCTGGTAGATTATGTGTTACGATTATGATTAGAGTTACATTGGAGTTTATGATTATGATTAAGGTTATAATTAGGGTTAGAATTAACTTTGAGGATATGGGGTTAGTTTAAATTATGGTTAGGATCAGTGTTAGGTTAGAATAGGGCTACCTTTAGGTTTAGGATTAGGGTTAGTTTTAAATTAGAGTTAGGTTTGTGTTTCAGTGTTGAATTAAGGTTCGGGTTAGGGTTAACATTAGAAATGATCAGAATAGGAGTTACATCTATGATATGAAGAGTTTAGAGTTCTGGTTTGAGTTGGCTTTGACATTAGGGTTTTGGTGAATTTAAGGTTAGGTTTACTTTTAGGACAAGGTCTTGGTTAGGGTTAGATTCATGTTTACACTTATGGTTTAGGTAGTATATTTGATATGAATAAGTTGAAGGTCACTGGTAGAGTTACTTTCAGGGTTAGGTTGCGACTAGCTTTGAAATCAAGATATGAATTTAAATTAGGATTAGTTTTAGGCTTTGGGGAAGAGCTATGGATACATCCAATTCTATGATTAGGGTAAAGTTAGTGTTAGGGTTAAGGTATGGTTGATATTTACATTTTGGTTTACAGTTAGATTTGATTTTATGAAATGGATTTAAATAAGGATAGAATTGGATTTAGGATTGAGTTTTGAATTAGGATTATGGTTAGACTTGGCTCTCAAACACTTTTCATTGGGAATTAGAGTCAGAGTTAATGTAAGAGTAAGTACCAGGGAAATGGTAAGATACAGTAGGTGTCAGGGTTACCACTGGGAATTATTTTTGTGATAGGTTAATATTGTATCATTTATATTATCATAAGGATACGTCTTTGCTTAGAATAAGTCTTAGATTTAGAGTTAGGTTTCGTTTAAGATTGGAGTTGAGGTTTTCAGTTTTAAATCTGGTTAGTTTTAGGAATCTAGTTAGGGTCAGAACTAGGCTAAGTATGAATGTTATCTTTAGGATTAGAATTCAAAGTAATCAACAGCAATGACCTACACTCTAAATTGTACTATGTAACAAGGCTATCGTTTTAGAATCAAAGCCATTATAGAAAGCTTTTCAAACAAGAAGGCTGAAGATGTTTATCACCATCAAGCCAGTATTACCAGAAATGTTATAAGAACTTCTCTAAGAAGCAGAAGAAAAACAGATTTAAAAATATAAATAAAAGAATTGCAATAATTGTACACCTATCGATAATTTCTATAAATGTAAATGGATTGAATCTTCCAATCAAAATGAACATAGGGTGGCAAATGAATGAAAAAAACAAGACTAGCCTTACATGCATTGGCTACAAGAGACTACTATTGATGAAAATCACACACACACACACACACACACACACACACACACACATCCCAAAAGCAAAGGGATGGAAAATGATATTTTATGCAAACAAAAATTTAAAGAGTGCTGTGGTAGCAATACTCATGTCAGAAAATATATTTAAACGAAGATTATAAAAAGAGAAAAAGAGTAACCCAGAAATTCCACTTCTGAATCTTTATCCATAGAAACCAAAATGCTAATTCAAAACCACTTATGCATTTACAATGATAATTTACTTCTAACATTTACAACAGCCAAGGTATGGAAGCAACCCAAGTTACATAGCAATAGAAAGTTGGATAAAAAAATGGTGTGATACTGACATTTGTGGCAGAACAATTTACAATAGCCAAGATATGGAAGTACTGTAATGGCCATCAAGAGAAGACTGGGTAAAAATGTTAGGGTTTATACACAATGAAACATTACTCAGCCATAGAAAAAACGATATCACACCATTCCCAACGACATGGGCAGAACTGGAGATTATTATGCTGAGTGAAATCAGTCAGACAGAGAAAGATAAATACCATATGATTTCACTTGTATAAAGAATCAAAGGAACAAAAAGAGCAAACTGATCTAAAAACACTCGGAAATATAGAGGACAAATCGATAACACCAAAAAGATGATGGTTTGGAAGGTCGAGAGAAGGGAGTGAAGGGTTAAAGAAGTATAAATTAATAGTGATAGATGGTCATGGAGATTGGGAGCACAGTTAATTTTAATGTATTGCCTAGGTGGAGAGCCAGAGAAGACATAGAGAATTCGTGGGATCATTTTATAAGCTGTATAAATGTCCTATAAAATTTAAAGAATTTTGTGGTCCACAGGTTCATGAACTATTACTCAGCCACAAGTAAAACTGAAATACTGCCATTTGCTACAACATGGATGAAACTAGAGGGTATTATGCTAAATGAAATAAGTCAGAAAGAGAAATACACATATCTTATGGTTTCATTTATATGTGAAATCTAGGAAACCAAAATAAAACAAATAAATGGGAACACAAAACAAAGCAAAAAAAATAAACTCAAATACACAGGACATTGTGATGGGTGTCAGATGGTAGAAGAATTTGGAAGACAAAAATGTCAAAGCGAAATGGCTTAAGATGCAGAGGTGACAATCAGTTTTTATAATAAAAGTGACAACTCTGTTCTGGTAATTGCTTTAACATAGAATATGTGGCTAAAGCCGCAGAAGAAAGCGAAGAACCCTATAATGTGCAACTCTTAGAGACAGGGGCCAAAATTAAGCTGTCTCGATGTGTGTGCGTATTTATGTTGCATGCGAATAGAAATTGTATATTAAAATAGAATTTTAAAAATTATGCCCCAAAGGAGTCTAATTCCAGGTTAATCTACTAACAATAAAAAATTTTACTACTGAACCACATAACCTTGTTTCTGTCGCTCTATAACTGAATTGCTATAATCGATGTAAGAAATATTAAAGAAACATTTGTAGTAAACACACAAATTATGACAAAACATCTATTAAATATAAAATGTCACAGTTTAATACAGGGACTTCTACTTCTGAGGGTAACTGGAATTTTCTGTGCATGTCACTTGTCCGAAAGATGTAGGCAGGATTTCATAGCAAATTAAATGTTTTCTGGTGTTTAGGTGAAGTACCCTGCAGAAGATAGCACTATTCGAATAATAGTGTAAATCATACAGGGTTTGATATAATTCAATTGCAGGGTCATTAGATTAAAAATGAAGAAGTAGAGTAAGATATGTCATGAATAAAGTTACTTTAAAAGCTGAAATATTTGTTTCCATTTCAGATAAAGAATACGAGAAGAAATTAACAAAGCAAATTATCAGGATCCAGAGAGAAATTAGTAATCATAAAGGTGTAAATATTCTGAAAAGGTGTTACAACAGTCTTTATCCAATTGTGCCAGAGAGGAAGTGCAAATTTCAGACAAAAGCTAATAGAAATGTCCTGTGCTGTAACTTTCTTTCCAATGACTGACTATTTTATTACTGCCAACTTCCATAGTTTTTTAGTTCAATAGCAAATGATACTCAACATGTTTATTTCATGTTAGTTTCAAGTTGACAGGCAGTGGTTAAAATTTCATATAATTTATGATGTGATCCTCAATGAGTCTAGTATCACCTGATGCCATACATGGTACAACGTTATTGACTACATTCTTTGTGTTGTACTGCACATCTCCATGACAATTTTGTAAGTATCAATTTGCACTTTCTAATTTCTCCACCAAGGTCCCCGATCCTTTCATCCGACAATCATCAGTTTGTTCTCTGTACCTATCAGTTTGCTTCTGTTTTTCTTGTGTATGCATTTTGTTCTTCATATTTCATACAGAAGTGAGAGCATACGGTAGAGTCCTCCTTTGTGTAGCTTATTTTACCTGGCTTACATCACTCTGGGTTTGTCCATGTTGTCGCAATCAGAAAGATTTCCATTTTTATGGTAGAGTCATATTTCATTGTGCATGTGTAGCACTTGTTTATCCAATTACCTTTCAATGGGCACTTAGGTTGCTTCCATATCTTGGCTATTGTAAATAATGCTATAATGCAAATAGTAGTGCAGATATACTTTTTAAGAATTTTGTTGAAAAAATAACCCCAAAGTGAAATTGCTAGGTCATACTGTAATTCTGTTTTTATTGTTTTAAGTAAACTCCACAGTGTTTTCCACAGTGGTTACACCCGTTTACAATCCCAGCAATAGTACATGAGGGATCCCTTACCTCCGTATCCTCAAAAACACATGTGTGTTAGTTTCTTGATGACAGCCATTCTAACAGGTGTGAGGTGGTATCTCACTATGGTTTTAATGAAGTGTCTCTGATGATTAAAGATGTCAAACATCTGTTTTTCTATCCCGTGGCCACTTGTATATCCTCTTTGGAGAAATACCTACGTAGGGCTTTGGCCAATTTTTGAATTGGATTTTCTGTTTCATTGTTGATGACTTGTATGAGTTTTCAAAATGTGTTTTGGATATTAAACTCTGTGAAATTGTATTATTGGCGAGAATAGTCTCTTATTAGGTAGATTGTGTTTTTGTTTGTTGATGTATTCCTTTGCCACCCAAAACTTCTTCACCTGATTTAGGTCCTTTAATTTATCTTTTTAATTTTATTTTTCCCCTGCCTGAGGAGACATTAAAAAAAAAAGTACTAAGAGCAATGTTTTAGAGTTAGAGTTTACGTTTTCTTCTCAGAGTTTTATGGCTTTAGGTCTTGCATGTGAGTCTTCCAAGTTTACTCTTTGACTACATACAGTCTTAATCCCATTGTATATTCTTCCCTCCTTTATCAAAAATTAAAGAAGCAGCTAGTCACAGTTCTATTTAAGTATCTATGTTCTGTGTCATTGGTTTATGAGTCTCTTTTCATGTCAGTACTGTACAGTTTGAGCACTGTAGCCTACTATAGATTTCTAAATGGATATAAAACTTTTATTATGAATAAATATTTCTAAAGTTCTTGACATTGTGTCTTGTTCTTAAGCTTATTCTTCATTTGCTTTATTTATAAATATTATGAAGGAAAACAGCATTCAGCTGACATCTTAGTATCACCATAAATGACAGTTAACAAGATTTTACTATATTTTGATTTTCAAAGAACTGATGGACATGTTTTAGCAAGTGAAAAAAAGCATACACATTATAGTTCTTTGAACAAATGCAAATAAGAATTGTCTTGAAAACTATCCATAGGATGTAGGTGAAAATGACATAGTCCAGGTTTACTTCAAAACCAATAAAGTATTATTTACTTCTTGGCCTAGGTAAATGTGTAAATTGTATCCGCATGAACAATAAACAGGCTGTGATTTCCTCAACCAATCTGGGCTACTGTCAGTACTCTTATCAATAAATATGGATGTGCACTGAAACTTGAAGTCAGTATGTGCATGTTACATTCACTTCCAATACCTTCATTATAAAAAGTACCCAGTAATTTTGCTACTATTGCCATAAATTCAAATGCTAGGCTTGATTCTTTTGTTTTTAAGTACCACATTAAAGGACAATACGTTCCTGGGTTGCAAAAAACTATATAATTGGATCTGGTTAGATATCTACATAGGTTCTAGTGGAATTAATATGGTACCTACAATTACTTTGAAACCGTACTCTAAAGCCAAATTAACTATGAGATTGTAGTAGAGAAAATTGTGGTGTGTAAATGTTATTGTTGGAATATTTGGAGAATTGGTTAGAAATTCCAAGAAGTTGGAGAGCCTCGTATAGTTCGATATCAAGGACTAAGAAATTAACTTTGTTCCTTCTCAAGAACCTTGTGGCAATTTTTTTTATGGTCCCATACACATTTTATGATTATTTGTTGCAGTTCTTTGAAAAATGCCAGTGATGACTTTTTTTTTTTAAATGAGATTTTGTTATTAGTTTCAGGTATATAGGTCATTGGTTAGACATTTATATAGTGTATGAATGATCCTCCTAGTTATTCATTCTCTCTTTGGGCTCTACATGCCTCCATTACATTACTGATGCCTGCATTTCCTATGTTGTGTTCCCCGTCCCAATGCTCATCTATCAACTACCCATTTGTACTTCTTTAATCCTTCACCTCATTCTTCCAGTACTTCAACCCCTCTCTCCTCTGGCCATCACCAGATTCTCCTCTATAATTGTGGGTCTGTTTTGGGTTAGTTTGCTCTTTTTCTTTCTTAGATTCACATGTAAGTGAAATCTATGGTATTTATCTTTTTCTATCTGGCATACTACACTTAGCATAATAAGCTTCAGATCCACCTATATCATTCTGACTGGTAGGTTTTCATTATTCTTTCGTGACAGAGAATTTGTCATTGTATATTTGATCCATAACTTCTTTACCCAATCATTTCTTGATGGCCATTTTAGTTGTTTCAATGTCTTGGCTATAGTAATCTGTGCTACCATGAGCACAGAGGTGCATAGATCTTTATGGATTATTGTGTTGGTTTTTGTTGGATAAATACCCAGAAGTGCAATTGCTAGTCAAAAAGTAGATCCATGTTAAATTTTTTGAGAAATCTCCAGACTGTTTTCCATAGTGGCTGTAACAATGTGCAATCCCACCAACAATGTATGAAGGCTCCCTTTTCTCCATGTCCTCGTTGTTTTTCTTTGATTTATTGATGATAATAATTCTGACATGTGTGAGGCGATATCTCATTATGGTTTTAATTTGGATTTCTCTCATGATCAGTGAAGTAGCGCATTGTTCATCTGTCTGTTGGCTGTTTGTATTTTCTCATTGGCGAAATATGTGTTCAAGTCTTCTACCCATTGTTCAATTAGGTGGTTTGCTTTTTGTTGTTGCTGCTGAGTTGCATGAGTTCTTTATATATTTTGGATGCTGACCTCTTATCAGATGTATCATTTGCACATATCTTCTCACATTCACTGGATTGTCTTTCTGTTTTGGTAATTGTTTCTTTTGTTATGCAAAACTTTTTTAGTTTGACGTAGTCTCATTTGTTTATTTTAATTTTTATGTTTTTGTTTTCCTTGCCCGATTAGATATGTCAGAAAAGAAATGACTAGTAGTGATATCAAAGAGATTATTGCCTATGTTTTCTTCTAGAAGTTTTATGGTTTGGGGTCTTACATTTGAGTCTTTAATACATTTTCAGTCTATTCCTGCATAGGTGTAATGAGGTAGTCCAATTTTTGTTTGTTTCTTGGTATGTTTGCTTTTGCATGCATCTATAAAATTTTCCCCACAGCGTTTATTGAAGAGACTGTTTTTATTCCACTGTATAATCTTCACTCTTTTGTCATATGTTAAATGAGCTTCTAGGCATGGATTTATTTCTGGGCTCTCTATTCTGTTCCTTGGATCAATGTGTCTGTTTTTATGCTATTAACATGCTTTTTTGATTACTCTAGCCTTGTAGTATAGTTTGACATCAGGTAGTGTGATACCTCCAACTTTGTTCTTATTTCTCAAGATTGCCATGGCTATTTGAAGTCTCTTATGGTTCCATATAAATTTTAAGATTGTTTCTTCTAGCCTCGGAAAAATGCCCTTGGTATTTCAATAGAGATTGCAGTGAATGTATAGATTGCTTTTAGTAGAATGGCCATTTTAACAATCTTGTTTCTTTCTACCCGTGGGCATGATCTATGCTTAAATTTCTTTTTTTTTTTAAAGACATACTTGTCTGAGAACAGCTCTTTTATCACTTTGGTTAAAGTAATTCCCAGGAATTTTATTGTTTTCCGTGCAATTGTAAATGGGATTGTTTTCTGAATTTCTCTTCCTGAAAGTTCATCATTGGCGTATGCAGGTGACACTTAGTTTTGAAGATTAATTTTGTATCATGCTACTTTACTGACTTTGTTGATGAGTTCTACAGAGTTTTTTTTTGGTGAGATCTTTAGTGTTCTGTATGTATATTATCCTCTCATCTGCAAATAAGGAGAGTTTTACTTTTTCTTTTCCCATTTGGATAGCTTTTATTTCTCTTTCTTGTTATAGTGCTGTGGCTAAGCCTTCAAACACAATGTGGAATAGGTATGAATATAGTAGACATCTTTGTCTTGTTCCTGATCTTAGGAAAAATGCTTTTAGCCTTTTCCCTTTGAGTATGATGTCAGTTGTAGTTTTGTCACATACTGCCTCTGTTCTGTTGAGGTACGTCCCCTCTATTCGTGCTTTGTGAGAGTTTTATCAGAAATAGATGCTGGATTTCAAGGAATGCTCCTCTGTATTTATTGAAATGATCATGTGATTTTAATTTTGATTTGTTAATGTGGTGTATCACATTAATTGATTTGTGGATATTGTTCCAACCCACATCCCAAGAATAAATTCCACTTGATCACGAGGTATGATATTTTTAATGTACTTCTGAATTTGATTTGCTAATATTGTGTTGAGGATGTTAGCATCACTGTTCATAAGAGATATTGGCCTATAGTTTTCCTTTTTGTAATGTCTTTGTCTGATTTTGAAATCAAGGTCATGATGGCCTCATAAAAGGAGTTAGGGAGCCTTCCCTCTTCTTGAATTTATTAGAATACTTTGAGAAGAATAGGTATTAATTATTCCTTAAATGTTTTGTAAAATTCCCCTATGAAGTCTTCAGGTCCTGGAATGTTTTTTTTTTTCTTTTTTCTTTTTTTTTCCTGTGTGTGTGTGTGTGACATTTTGTTTATTGATTCACTTTTGTCAGTGATGATCGGTCAGTTCAGAGTTTTCAATTCTTCTTAACTCAGTCTTGGAGATTGTTTCTCAGAATATAACCATTTCTTCCAGCTTCTCCAATTTGGTGACGTATAATTGCTCATAACACTTTCTCTATAATCTTTTGTATTCTTTGGAGTTCATAGCTATTTTTCCTCTTTCTTTTTTGTTATTAATTATTTGGTCCTCTCTTTTTCTTTGATGAGGCAGGTGTAGGAGTTGTCGATTTTGTTTACGCTTTTAAAGAACCAGCTCTTGGTTTCATTAATGTCTTGTATTGTTTTTCTAGACTCTATTTTGTTTATTGCCACTGTGATGTTTATTCTTTCCTTTCTTCTTCTTGCTTTTGACTTTTTTTCTGTTCTCTTTCTTGCTCTTTTAAGTGTAGGGTTAGATTGCTAATTTGAGCTTTTTCGTGTTGCTCGAGGTTGACCTGTAATGCTATGGGTTTCCCTCGTAAGACTCTTTTTGCTGTTTCCTATAAAATTTAAGAGGCTGTATTTTTATATTTTTTTGTCTCTATGTATTTTTTTTATTTCTTTCTTGATCTCACTGTTAACTCATTGATTGTTTAGTAGCATGTTATTTAGCCTCCATGTGTTTGCGTATCTTCTTTTTTTCCCTTGTAGTTGATTTCCATTTTCATACCATTGTGATTGGAAAAACGAAGTGATATGATTTCAGACTTCTTCAATTTATTGATACTGGTTTATGTCTTAACAAACCAAGTGGACTATCCTGGAACGTGTTCCCTGTACATTGAGAAGACTATCTATTTGGCTGCTTTGGGGTGAAATGCACTAAAAAATGTCTTTTGAATCCATCTAGTTAGTATGTCTTTTAGGCCCATTATTTCCTTATTGATTTTTTGTCTGGCAGATCTGTCCATTGTTTTCAATGTAGTGACAAAGTCTCCTACTGTGAGTGTATTACAGATGATCTCTCGTTTTACATCGCTCAATAACGTATATAGGTGCTCCTGTGTTGGATGCATATATGTTTACTAGGGTTATGTTTTCTCGGTGTATTTGTCTCTCATTGTTTTAATGTTGTATTGGATGGGTATAAGAATTGCTCAACCATCTGTATATTTTTTCATTTCCATTTTGATAGTGTATCCTTTTCTGTCTTATTCTGTTCAGTCTGTGTGTATCTTTTGACCTGAAGTGAGTCTCCTGTGTTAGCTTATGTGAGGGTCTTGTTTTCATTTCTATTCAGCCACTGTAACTTTTGTTTGGAGTTTGTAATCTTTTCTCGTTTGAATCAATAATTTATCGATATGTAGTTATTGATATTTTATTATTCTTGTTTTTTGACTTTTTTTCTTCCTAGAGAACTCCCTCTAACATTTCTTGAAACACCGGTTTAGTACTGATAAACATTTTTAGTCACTGGGTGCATGTTTGTTGCGGAATCTGGAAAACACTCTTTCCATCTTTAGATTTGACAGAATAGCTTTGCTGAGTAGACTCATATCATTCAATATTTCCTGCCAATCTATTCTGGCCTGCACAGATGCTGCGAAAAAAATCAGCTGACATTTCAATGGGAACTCCCTCTCGGTCAATAATTGTTTTTCCCTTGATGCTTTTAAGATTTTCTCTTTGTCTTTAACCTTGGCATTTTAATTAAGATGTGTCTTAGTTCATTCTGTTTGCAATTCTGCGTTTTCTGGACTTTTTACATCTATTTCCTTCAGCAGGTTAGAAGAGTTTTCTGTCATTATCTCAATTAGGGTTTTAAGTTCTTTCTCTTTCCTTTGATTCCCTGGTACTACTATGATGAGACTCATTTCATAATTCATCTTTTCCCACAGGCTCTGATATACTCTTTATTTAAAATCTTTTTTTTTTTATTGTTGCTAATCTGATTGGCTGTTTTTGCAAGCTTGTCTTTATATCATTAATAAAATCCTCTGCTTTACCTTCTCTGCTGTTACCTCTACTAAGATATTGTACAATTCACACATTACATTTAAAAAAAAATGTATTTCTGGTTATTTTCTAGACCAGATATGTTATTTTATTTTATTCTATTTATTTTTTACCTTTCTTTTTACCAAACTTTTGTTGCAGTTCTCTTTCTTGAGTATCCTTATAACCAATGTTTTGAACGTTGTTTTGAACTGATTCTGGATTTATTTATGGCAGTAATGTCTGTATTACATTTACTTAAAAAGTAGGTTGGCCTTTCAAGACAAAAAAATAATCAACAAGGTAGAAGCAGTAGGAAATTACCACAATATAAAGAAAATCACGTCCAAGAAGTCCTCCTCGAACATCATGCTCACTGAGACTCTGAAAGTGTTTCCTCTAAGGTCAAGAACAAGGCAAAGATGCCCCCTCTAGCCACTTTTATTCACCATTGTGGAAGAGTAACTGTTCCATGATGTGACCACTGTGGGTCCTTTAAATTAGATCCAGCTTCATCCAAGTCACAACAGAGATCGCTTCCCTTAAATCCCCAGAGATATTCTCAGTGAGGGCGCCACCACCACCCTGACCTTGCTAGTTTCTGCAACAGACCACTGCCCTTCCTCAGGCAAGCCACTTCTCTTTGGTGACACCCTGAACTCCAATCCATGTTGCCACATTCTGTATAACTTCTTAACGCCTGCCACATGGTGTGGAGATATTCATCTTGTCCTGTCTGCACCTAAGACACACCTCATATGTAAGTTTTCTTAATAATCTCTTGATGTGATGATGCAGTTGTCAGCCTCTTCCTTTCGACTATCGACATCAGGAAACTTGACACAGCAAAAGTATACTGAAAGTATCAGCCCCAAATAGGAAATAAAATGGCAGTCAGTTTGAAAAACAAGAAGTAAAATTATGTCAGTTCTCAGATGACATGATCTTATATATAAGATCATGCTTGGAAAACAGAATATCCACACGTGTGAAAGAATGAAGATGGACTCTTATATTACACCATGTATAAAATCAACTCAAAAGGAACCAAACACTTAAATTAAACCTTAAACTATAAAACTATTAGAGGAAAACCAGAATGTTTTTCTTGGATATGACGTCCAAATCACAAAAATCAAAATCAAATATACACAAATGGGTTTACAGTAAACCTCTGGGTGGCAAAGGAAAAATCAACGCAGTGGAAGGCATCCTACAGAATTGGAGGAAATATTTGATAAACTTATATTTGGGAAGAGGTTGATATCCAGAATATATAAAGAAGTTCAACAACTCAACGATAACAAGACAAACTACTTGATTAACTCCTCTGTGCTATTGACCGAATTATGCCCTGCCCCAAGTTCCCCCAATTAATATACTGAAACTGTAATTTCCAGTTAGAGAAGTTCATAAAGATGTGGCTCTTAGGATGGCATGAGTGCCCTTATTAAAAGAAACTGTTGTATTTCCTTCCTCCTCTCCAGAAACATATGCAGCCAAAGAGGCTGTGTGAGCTCACAGCGAGATGAAGACTGCCAATAAGCCAAGATATGACTTTAACAGGAAGACACGCTGATCTTAGACTTTCAAATTCTGGAACTGAGAGAATACAAATTTCTGTGGCTTAAGCCACTCACTCTGTTGTATTTTTTTATGGAAGCCTGAGCTAACACCAAGTGAAAAGAATTTGAATAGAAATTTCTCCAACAAGATATACAAATAATACAAATGGCCAAGAAGCATGTTCAAATGATCAGTACCACGATTCATCAGGAAAATGCAAAGTGGAGCCTCAGTGAGATATAACCTATTAGGATGGCCAGAAACAAAAACAAAAACAAAAACAAAAACAAATAATTATACAAAGAACCAGACAATAACAAGCATTGGCTAGAATGTGGAGAAACTGGAACCCTTACACAGTATTGGTGGGAATGTAAAATCATTTAGCTACTGAAGAAAGTATTATAAAGGTTCTTCAAAAAAATATAAATAAAACTGCCACATAATGTAGCATACAGATATATATATATATATATATATATATATATATATATGAACTACTTTATATATATATATATATATATATAAGAAACAAAGCCCTGATATGATAAAATATATATATATATAAAGGAAACAAAATTTTGAAGATATATTTGCACACTCTTGCTAACTGCAGCACTACTCACAACAGCCAAGTAGTAAAAGCTACCTCACTGCCCATTTATGGATAAATGAAGAAAGAAAATATGGTGTATACATACGATGGCATATTATTCAGCCTTGGTGCAGAAGGAAATCCAGTCATATGCTACCACACGGATCAACCTTGAGCAACTTCCCCGAAGTAAAATAAACCAATCACCAAAAAGACAAATACTGCAAGACTACACTTATGGAAATTGCTTCAGGAATGAAACTTATGGAAACAGAATAGAATGGCAGTTGCAAAGCGCTGGAAGAAAGAGAAAATACAGAGCCTTTGTTCAATGGTTAGAGTTTCCGTCATGCGAAGTGACAAAGTTA
>NW_024351591.1:0-517 GCF_902729225.1 Pteropus medius | reverse complement strand
AAAGTCCTCATCGTGAGAAAAAGGAATTGTGACCGTGTGTGGTGAACGATGTTAACTAGACTAAGTGTGGGGATTGCTGTGCAATGTATAGGAAATTATTCTGGTGGGCACCTAAAATTAATAGTGTTGTATGTCAATTATATCTAAAAAAAAATCATGCAGTCACTCACACGTTCATCTGTGAGCCCTGAGACGTAAAATACAATGTTCTTAGTGTGAGAGAGAGCCCTGGCATCCACACAAGTCAGCTCCGAGGCAGGACCAGCCCTCGGGTCTTTTGACACTCAGTTCAGTGCTCCATCTCATCATCATCACCCCATCATCATCGTCTAAATTACATTTCAAATGAGTACAGAGAATATTTCTAAAATATATGCAGGGTATGAAGGATAACCAAACAGTGGACACCAGCGTTCCCATAAGCAAAAGGGCGTCATCACATCTGAAGTCCCAGTTGCTCTCGTCCCTGCCCCCTCGGCAGTCACGGTTACCATTGTCCTAATAGTTTTTTATCACA
>NW_024351590.1:0-320 GCF_902729225.1 Pteropus medius | reverse complement strand
TCGTCTCTGCCTGGGAGAAAATTAATCTCCTTTCCTGGATGGACACTGGGAGGAAGGAGCTGGCCTTCCGGATGCCACCTACGATGGACACCACGTCTCTGCTCCGCCCCCATTTGCAGAGCGGACTCAGTTACAGCCAGGATGGTCCTGGCCTGAGTGTTGGATGTGAGACTCGCCAGCGGAAGGGATTTCCAATTTGTTTTCCTAATACCCGGGATCTGTGGCAGCTTTTGGATTGGACGCCACGAATTCCAACTGTTGGAGAAGGGCGCCATCTCCCAGCGCGAGCCGGTACTGCAGGCCCCGCACGACCCGCCGGC
>NW_024351589.1:0-1352 GCF_902729225.1 Pteropus medius | reverse complement strand
GGCTCAGCCGGACGATAAGCGAGAACAAACATTCATGCTCCGTGGCTGTTTACTGCCCGCTGATCCAGCCGTGACATTTTAGAGTGGCTTTCTGCCACGCGCACGAGGGGGCACTTGACGCTGTCAGGCGAAGCCATGAGGAGCAGCTGAGAAGGGACAGCAAGCTGCACCCCTGAGAGCCAGCTTCCCGCCACGTGGCACAGGCGTGCCGTCCGGGGCGTCCCTGCGTGCGTGGGAAACAAATCCCTCACCTTGCGGACCAGAGGCTTGGGGTTCTGCCGATTTCTTTCTTGTTAAAATACAGTTAATAGGTAATATTAGATGAGTTTCGGGCGTACGACATAGTCGGTCAGCATGAACAGACCTCACGGAGCGATCGCCTCGGCAGTGCAGTCTGCCAGCGAACCAGCGTGGCACAATGTCCCTGGCTCTGTGTCCCTGGCTGTTATTTCAGGGGAAAAAGCTTTGGTTCCAGGACATGAGCGAATGGTAACAATACCATGATATCTGTCACTCGGGCGAGGAAAGGCCTGTGTGTGAAGTGCTTGGTGTGTCTTAAATCCTCGACACCGGTAAAAT
Organism: Pteropus medius; assembly: GCF_902729225.1. Taxonomy (NCBI): domain Eukaryota; kingdom Metazoa; phylum Chordata; class Mammalia; order Chiroptera; family Pteropodidae; genus Pteropus; species Pteropus medius. Next base: position 773 of record NW_024351589.1, on the reverse strand, counting down.
GCGGAGCCTCGTGTACCCTAAAAAGCGTGCGAGTCCAGGGTTTGACTCTCGAGGGTCAGAGGCTGGATCGAGGATTCTCAGACAGCGGCATATCCAGAAGTTGGTCTCAGGGGAGCTCCAAGAAAACAAGGGGTGCTGGGGAGCACAGGTTGAGAAGACAGGGTCCCGTCATCGCAACCCAGGGCATCGCTGGAGTATAGGTTGCCACAGGGGACATTTGTCACCCAGATGGGATGGAACGGAGCTGTCGCACCCCGACATCAGCTAGGCGTGGCGTGGGCAGTCTGCGCCGGGCAGAGCTGCGTCCGCCTGCGCGACGCCGTCTGCAAAACCCACCTGCGCACGCCCGGCAACTTTTCAACGGAACGCCATTCATTTCCCGCAATTTCTCTCCCTCCCGCTCCACCGTCTTCCTCCTACGTGCTCGCTTCTTACTTCGAGTTTGTCGCCAGGCGGTAATTTCTGTCGCCGACAGCGACCCTGCTGAACTCACCGAGGGGGGGGTGTGGCTTTCGGTGGCATTTGAGCCTCACAGAAAACGCTCAGGTTTTCCATGGGTTTCTGACGCGCTCCCTCTCAAGAAGGGAACAATGACACGGGAAAATCCTGCAGGCGTTTGTGACGTTTCCGACAGTCCCCAAGGGAGAAATGCCAGCATGTGCCTAGAGCTCGCCGACTGTTTTCTCGCATTTTTGGACGAGTCCCTGACGTGCAATGCTCTGACTCAGGATTTTTCGACTTGACGGTGGCGCCAAAGCGGTATGTGTTCAGCA
>NW_024351588.1:0-324 GCF_902729225.1 Pteropus medius | reverse complement strand
CCCTAACCATAAACTTTACCCTAACCCTAACCTGAAACATAAACCCTAACCCAATCCTAACCCTTACCCTAACCTAAGCTTAACCCTAACCCTAACACCAACCTTAACCTAAACACAACTCTAACCTTAACACTAACCATAACCCTAACCTTAATGTAACCCTAAACCTAACAATAACCCTAACACTCATCCCAACTCTAAACTCTTAAACTAACCTTAAACCTAACCTGTAAATACTAACCCTAACCATTATCCTAAATCTAACCCTAAACCCTAACCATAACTCTAACCCTACACCTAAACCTAACATTACACTAAACCTAA
>NW_024351587.1:0-1108 GCF_902729225.1 Pteropus medius | reverse complement strand
GCTGCCATTATTTCTATGTGTCAGAAATACACCTTTGGAATTTACTCTGGAGATCACCACATGTTATATAAAATATCTTCAATGTCAGGTCTTTGCTATAAACCAAATTCAGTTGGGATGGTTAAATTTATATATACTATGTCAGTGGGAAAAGAATATGAGGTTAAACAGTAGTCTTATAATTTTGATTTTCTTTTCTAAGAGTATGAGACCTGAAAGTGTCAGAGTATTGGGAACGTGAAGATAGGATGTCGATGAGATGAAGCAGAGAGAAGGAACAAAGGCAGAAAACTGCCCCTCTTTGGGTGATAGCAATCCCATTCTTTTGGTTAGAACCAGTCGATTCTTCTCTTTTTCTCATATTCCTCATGTAATCCATCTGCAAATCCTATTGAGTCTCCCTTCAAAATATCTAGAATCTGACCACTTCTTACCATCTCCACTGCTACCATCCAGTTTAAGCCAATATTATCGCTTCCCTAGATTAAGGCAATTGCTTCCCAACTCCTCTCCTGTTCTACCTTTGCCCTCTCTATTGTCTGTTCTCACCTCAGTAGCTATACCTTCAAAATACAAGTCAGATTAGGTCACTCCTAATCTGACTTGTATTTTGAAGGTACAGCTACTCCATTGGTCTGCCTCAAACCCTGCAATAATTTCCTCCTTGGTTTTTGTGTAAGAGGCAGAGTCCTCACAATGGCCTTCAAGACTGTATAAGATTCTATCCAACCCCTCACCTCTCTGACTTTTTCTACTTCTCCAGCCACATGGGGCTCCTTGCTGTTCCTCAACACCGCAGACATGCAACCACCTGTAACACCTGGGCCTGTGTTTCAGATGTTTGAGTCTGCCTGCAACATTCTACCCTCATCTCCACAGGCCTCCCCTGGTCACCCCTCCCCTCTGGGTTCTCCCAATTATTCATCTACCTTTTTTTCCATAGCATTTAACACTTTCTAACAAGCTTCATAGTTTACTTTTTATTATTTTTATTATTTATGGTCTCTTATTATTTATAAGTTCAAATAGGGCAGGGACTTTTGAGAACTCCTAGACTAGTTAGTGCTGGGCTCAGATAGGCACTGGATTTTTTAATGAAAAAAAAAAA
>NW_024351586.1:0-503 GCF_902729225.1 Pteropus medius | reverse complement strand
AAGCAATTTTAAGTGAAAAATTACGATCTATTTTTTTGTAGCCCCAAAGTCATTACTATGATTATGACACATAGTAGGCACTCAAATATTGGACTGAATGAAAGGCTATCCAAATAAGTGGGGGTTTTTTAACAGTAAATACCAGCAAACTAAAATGATTCACAAAATGTTCTACAAGGTTTCTTTGTAGTTTAAAAATTGGTGTATGACGGAGCAATATCTTTTCCCACTTTGGGTTCCTTATTTAAAAAATAATACTTATGGGACTGGACATTTTTATATGCTTTACACTAGGTGCACCTAACAATACCGTATTTAAAGAGCTGTTTTTCCATGCTCACTGTAATTAACTTCACACCATTTAGGTGAAAGTTGAGAAGAATGTGAATGGGACCCAAGAAAGCATCTATTCTCATCTCCTTTTACAGATAGGAAAACCCGGTGCAGTAAAAATTTTTGCCAAAAGTCATAAAATGAGACAGCAGTAGGGCCAGGACTAGGGC
>NW_024351585.1:0-12067 GCF_902729225.1 Pteropus medius | reverse complement strand
AACCCTAACCCGAGCCCGAACCCTAACAATCATCCTAATTCTAACATTTTACCCTAATCCTAACATTAAACACTAATCCTAACTCTAAACTCTTACCCTAACTCTAACACAAATCTAAACACTAACAGTAAACCTAAACCTACCTTTAACCGTAACCCTAACGCTAACCCTAACCTGAATCCTAACCCTAATCCTAACACTAATCCTAACTCTAACATCATATCCTCACACTAATCTTAAACATAATGATAACCCTAAACCAAAACATAATGCTATACCTAAACCTAAACCTAACCATAACCCTTACCCCAAGTCTAACACCAACCCTAACACTAAACACTAATCCTAACCCTAAATCTTACCCAAACCCTAAATTTTACACTAACAAAATTCCTAACCTTAACACCTGACCCTAATCTAACCCAAATCCTAATTTAACTCTAAAACTAACTCTAACCCTAACCGAACCCTAAATATTACTGAAACTTAAACGTAATCCTAAGACTAACCCTAACCCAGATTCTAATGCTAAGACTAAAGCTAATCCTAAATCTATTTCTAACCCTAACTCTAAATTTTACGGTAAGAATAACCGTAACCGTAACCAAAACCCTAACTCTAATCGTAAACGTAACACTAATCTTAATGCTAACAGTAACCCTAACCCGAACCCTAACCCTAACCATAACGTAACACTAACACTAACCATAATCCCTAACTCTAACACCATACCTAACGCTAACCTAAAGGTATACCTAAACCTAACACTAACCATAAAACTAATCCTAACTCTAAACTCTTACTCTAACCTTACCCTAAACATAACTGTAACCCTAACCAAAAACATATCGCTAGCCCTAACCCTAACACAAATGCTCACTCTAACTCTAAGCTTGACACAACTGTAACCCTAAACCCTAAACATAACCCTAACTCTAACCGTAACCCTCAATGTAACTCTAACCTTAAAGGAACCCTAACGCTAATCCTAATTCTAAACACTTACCCTAAACCTAACCATATACATAATCCTAACAGTAACCCTAAATCTAACCCTATACCTAACCCTAAACTGTAACCCTAACCTTATCCCTAAACGTAACCTTAACCCTAACCCTAACCTACACGTAACCCTATCCCTAATACTAACCCTAACACTAATCCTATCTCTAAACTCATACCCTAACCCTAACCACAAGCTTAATCCTAAACGTAACCCTAAACTAATCCTAACCCCAATCCTAAATCTAACACTAATCCTAACTCTAAACTGTTAGATTAATCTTAACCCTAAACATTACTGTACCACTAACGCAAAGCATAACACTAAACCTAACACTCATTCTAACTAAACACTGACCCTAAACCTAAACCTAAATTTCACCCTAAATGTAACCCTAACACTAACCCGAAACCTAAGCCTAACCCTAACCTTAATGTAACTGTAACAATAACCCTATCCCTAACCCTTAATAATACACTAACAATTACCCTACCCTTAACCACTGACCCCAAACCTAACCCTAACCATAATTTAAAACTAAAGCTAACTCTAATCCAAAACCTCACCCTAAATCTAAAAATAAACTTAAACCTAATCGAGATCCTAACCCTGAATCTAAGGCTAATACTAACCTTAATTACGCAAAATTTTACACTAAGAATAACACCAAACTTAACCCCATACCGTAAACCTGACTTTAAACGTAACGCTAATATTACCCTAAACCCAAACATATCCCTAACCCTAACACTAACAGTAACCCTACCCTAACACTAAAACCTAAACCTAACCCTAACCCTAACCCTAAACCCTAAGCCAACTCTAACCATAACTCTAACCCAAGACTAAAACTAACCATAACCCTAACCCTAACCGTAATACTAACTCTAACCATAACTTTAACATACCCCAACCATAAACCTACCTAAACACTAATCCTAATTCTAAACTCTTTCCCTAACCCTAAATCTAAACTTAAACCTAACAGTAACCCTAATCGTAACTCTTACCCTAACCATAACCTTAACATAACCCTAAACATAACCCTAACTTAAACACTAATCCTAACTCTAAAGTCTTACACTAACTCTAAACCTAAACTTAAACTTAACAGTAACCTTAATCGAAACTCTAACCCTAAACCTAACCTAACGATAACCCTAACTCTAAACCCTAACCCTAACCGTAACCCTAACCCTAACCTTAACATAACCCTAACCATTTTTACTAACCATAAAAGTAACCCTAAATCTAAACTCTTACTCTAACTCTAACCCTAACCTTAACCCTTACCTAAACTCAAACCTAACCATAAGCTTAAACTAATCCTAAACGTAAAATTAACCTTAACACTAATCTGAACTCTAACCTTTTAGCCTGACCCTAACCGTAAACATAACAGTAACTCTGACACAAACCATAACACTAACTCTAACCCTTACCTTAACCCTACCCCTAAACCTAAGCCTAAAAGAACTCTAGCCCTAAACACTAAATCCAACTCTAACCCTAAATTTAATCCTAAACCTAACACCAATTTTAACGTAACCCTAACCCTAACCCTAAACCTAACCCTAACCATAACCCTAACTATAATACTAACCGTAAACCTAACACTAACCCGAACCCAAAACCTAAATATAACCTTAATGTAACCCTACACCCTAACCCTAATGCTAACACTAATCCTAACACTAAACTATTACCCTAACCCTAACCCTAACCTAAACAATACCATTAAACCTAACCCTAACTCTAACTCTAACGAAACCCTAACACTAGCACTGAACCTAACTTAACCCTACCTTATCCCTAACCCAAATACTAACCCTAACTCTAAACTTGTACCCTAACTCACACCCTTACCTTAACCCTAACCTAAACTTAACCGTAACCGTAACCCTAAATGAATCCTAACCATACACCTAACCCTAACACTAATCCTAACTCTAACATCATATCCTAACACTGACCCTTAACATATCTGTAAATCTAATTCAAACCTTAACTCTAAACCTTAACCTAAACTTAATCCTATTCCTAACCCTAAACCTAACACCAACCCTAATCCTAACCCCTATCGTACCCCTAATCCTAAACCAAAACCTAAATTTTACAATAAGAATAACCATGACTTAACCCGTGACAATAAACCTAACCGAAACCCTAATTTAACCCTACCACTAACCCTAACTGTAACCATAACAATAACCCTATCCGTAACCATGGCCAAATGCAACACTCTAACCCTAAGCCTAACCATTATCCTAATCCTAACACTAAGTCAAACCATAACGTAACCCTAACCTTAACCCTAACAATAACACTAATCCTAACTCTTATCTCATACCCTAACCATAAACATAAACATAATTGTAACCCTAACCCAAACCATAACGCTAAACCTAAACCTAACCCTACCCCTTAACCCTAATTCTAACATAACCCTTCACATAACCCTAACCCTAACACTATTTTTAACTCTAAACTCTCACACTAACCCTAAACCTAATCTTAAACCTGACAGTAACCCTAACACTAACACTAACCGTAACTGTAACACTAAACCTAACACTAAACCCTAATCCTAACCATAACGCTAACCTTAACATAACACTAACCTTAACACTAACACTAACACTAACACTAATCCTAAATCTAAACTCTTATACTAACCCTAACCCTAACCGTAACCCTAACTCTAGCTAACATTAATCCTAACCCTAAATCAACCTTAACCATAACCATAATCCTAATCATAACGTAACCTTAAACGTAACACTAACCCTAATTTAGTCTCAAAAGAAATCTAATCCTAACCTTAACCCTAAATCTAACCAAAGCCTTAAACATAACCCGAACACTAACCCTAAAAGATACTAACTCTAAATCTAATGCTAATCCTCATACAAATTCTAAACCTAACACTAAATTTTACACTAGTAATAACTCTAACCCTAACACCATACGGTAACTATAACAATAATCCTAACAGTAACATCATATCTTAACACTAACCCTAACTATAACTGAACACTAAACCAAACCATAACACTAAATATAACCATAACACTAACCCTAACACAAACCCAAATCCAAACCCTAAATTTTACACTAACAATAACCCTAAACTTGACCCCTGACACTAAAACTAAACCAAACCCTAATTTAACTATAAAACTAACTCTAAACGTAATCCTAACCCTAACGCTAACCCTAACCCTAACCCAATTACTAAACCCTAACGCTAAAACTAACTCTTACCCTAATCCTAACACTAAGTCTAACCTCAACGTAACCCTAAACCTAACCCTAACACTGATTCTAACTCTAAACTCTTACCCTAACCCTAGCTCTAACCTAAACCCTAACCCTAACCTTCACTCTAACCTAAACTTAAATCTAACAATAATGCCAAACTAATCTTAACCCCAATCCTAACCCTAACACTAATCGTAAATCTACCCTCATAACCTAACCCTAAACCTAAATATAACTGTAACCCTAACCCAAACCATAATGCTAAACCTAAACCTAACCATTATCCTAGCCCTAACCCTAAGCTTAACACACATCCTAACCCTAGATCCTGAACCTGACCAAAACACTAACCTTAACCCTAAATTTTACACTAATAATAACACTAACATTAACCCCAGACCCTAAACCTACTCCAAAACCTCATTTAACTCTTAAACTAACTCTAACCCAAACCTTAACTTTAAATTTACCCAAACCATAATCAATACCCTAAAACGAACCCTAACGCAGATTTTAACCCTAAATCTAAAGCTAATCCTAACCCTAATTCTAACCCTAACCTTACATTATACACTAAGAATAATCCTACACTAACTCCAAACTAAATTCTAACCCCCGACATAACGCTAATCTTAACCAGAACAGTAACCCTAAACATAACCCTAACACCAAGCCTAACCCTAACCTTAAACCTTAATCCTAAACTTAAAGTAATCCTAACATTAATTGTAAACCTAAAACTAATCCTATCTCTAAAATCTTATCCTAACCGTAACCATAAACTTAACTCTAACACTAACTCTACCTCTAACCCTAACCTAACCATAACCCTATTTCTAAACTTAAACATTAACACTAAGCCAAACCCTAACCGTAACCCTAACACTAATCCTAACTCTAAAATCTTAACCTAACCCTAAACCTAAATTTAACCCTAATATTTAAACTAACCCTAAACCTAACCCGAACTCTAACCCTAAGCCTAACACCATCCCTAACCCCTAACCCTAAAACATAAACCTACCCTACCATTACCCTAACCCTAAATTTTACACTAACAATCATCCTAACCTTAACCCATGTCCCAAAACGTAACAAATACCCTCATTTAATTCTAAAACTAACTCTAACCCTAAATATAATTTTAAATCTACCCCAAACCTTAAACGTAGCCATAACACTAACCTTAACCTAGAAACTAACTCTAAACCTAAAGCAAATCCTAACCATAATTCTAAACATAACCCTAAATTTTACACTAAGAATAACACTAACACTAACCCTAAACACTATCGTGACCCTAAACCTAACGCTAAACTTAACTCTCACAGTAATCCTAAACCTAACACTAGCCATAATCCTAACCTTATCCCTAAGGCAATCCCTAAACCCTAACCGTAACCCTATCTCTTACCCTAACCTAACCCTAAACCTAACCCCAACTCTAGAATTAATCCTAAACATAACCCTTCCCGTAACTTAACTCTAACCAAAATATTACTCCTAACACTAAACTCGTACCCTAATCCGAATTCTAACCTTAAGCCTAACCAAGACTTAATCCTAACTGTAACCGAAAAATACCCTAACCCTAATCCTAACTCTAAAACTAAATCTAATTCTAACCACATACCATAACCCTAACTATAAACATGACAGGAACCTAACCAAAACCATATGTCTAAACCTAACTCTAACACTATAACTAACCCTAACCCTAAACCAAATCCATAACGTAACCCTAAACTTAACCCTAACACTACCACTATTGCTAACGCTAAACTCTTACCTTAACAATAAACCTAATCTTAACCAGAAGAGTAACCCTAAACCTAACCCTAATACTAATCCCTAACCCTAACCCTAATCCTAACGCTAACCCTAATCATAACCCTAACCCTAACACGTATTCTAACTCAAAATTCTTACCCTAACCCTAACCCTGACCTTAACCATTAACTAAAGTTTACCCTAACCATAATCTTGAACCAATCCTAACACTAATCCGAATCATAAAACTAATGCTAACTCTAACCTCTTACTCAAAAATTAATCCTAAACATAACAGTAACCCTAAACAAACCATAACGTTAAACCTTACCCTAATCCTAATACTAACACTAATCCTAACCTTAACTCTAATCCTAACCCTAACCCTAACCCTAAACATAAACTTAACCATAACCCTAAACCTAATCGTAACCCTAACACCATCACTAACCCTAAAATATAAACCTAACCCTTACTCTAACCCGAAACCTAATTTTTACACAATTAATAACCCTCACCTTAACTCCTGATCCTACACCTAACCCAAAACCTAATGAAATTCTAAAACTAACTCTAACCCTAACCCTAAAGCTAAATCTAACCCAAAACTTAAAAGTAACCCTAATACTAATGCTAACCCAGATTCTAACCCTAAATCTAAGGCTAATCCTAAACCAAAAACTAACCTTAACCCTAATTTTACAGTAAGAATAACCTGAACTCTAAATCCATACCCTAACCTTCACCTTCAAACTAATGTTAAACTTAACCCTAATAGTATCCTTAACCCTAACACTAACCCAAAACTCTAACCCTAACCATAATCCTAACCCTAATGCTAATCATAACCCTAAACCCTAAATCTAACCCTAACCCCAACCCTAAACTTAACTGTAACACAAAACCTAACCCTAACCATAACCAAAATGTAACCCTAACCCTAACCTGAACCATAACACAAATCTTGTCTCTAAACACTTAATCTAAGCCTAACTCTACCTTAACCCTAATGTAATCTTAAACCTAAAGGTAACCCTAAATTAATACTAAACCTAATCATAACCCTAAAACTAATTTTTAATCAAACCTCATACCCTAACTGTAACCAAAAACATGACTGCAACCATAATCAAAACCATAATGCTAAACCTAACCCTAACCCTAACCATAAACATAACCCTGATCCTAACACCAACCCCAAACCTAACACTAACCCTAAACTTAACTATAAATTTTACACTAAGAATAACTCTAACCCTAATACCATATCCTAAGAGTAACCCTAAACCTATCCCTAACCCAACCCTATTCTAACTCTAAACCAAATCTTAACATTAACAGTACCCCTAACACTAACTCTAATCGTAATTCTAACACTAACCCTAACCATACTCCTAACCCTAAAACTAAACCATAACCCTAAACTTCACCCTAAACCATATTCCTCACCCTATTCCTTACCCTAATCTAACCCTAAAACTAACCATAAAACAAACCCTAACCCTATACCTAACCCAAACCTTAACATAACCCTAACCCTAACACAAACCCTAACACGTATCCTCACTCTGAATTCCTAACCCTAACCCTAAACCAGACCTTAACCTTCAACTAATGTTAACAATAACCGTAACCCTAAATTAAACCTAAACATAATCCTAACCCTAGAACTAATCGCATCTCTAACCTCTTACCCTAAAAATAATCCTATAAATAACTGTAATCGTAAATCAAACCATAACGCTAAAGATAACCGTAACCATAACCCTAAAACGAAGCCTAAATCTAAGACATCCCTAACCCTAAAACCTAATCCTAACCCTAACCCTAATACTAACTTGAACCCCAACCTAACCCTAACCCCACTAGTAACCCTAACCCTAACCCTAACCCTAAACCCAACCCAAGCTGCAAACCATAACTCAAACTCTAACCCTAACCTAACCCTAAACTTCTAATATACCCTAACCCTAACCCAACCCAACTAATCCTAAATCTAAATTCTTACCCAAACCGTAAGTGTGACCTTAACCCTAACCTAAACTTAGAATTAACCGTAATCCTAAACCAAACCTAACCCTATTCCTAACCCTAAAACTAATTCTAAGTCTAACCTCTTACCCTAACTCTAACCCTAAACATAACTGTAACCCTAACCCAAACCGTAACACAAAACCTAACCCAAAAGCTAACCCTAAGCCTAACACAAACCCTATACCTAACACTCACCTACACGTTACCCTAACCCTAGCCCTAACACTAATCCTAACTCTAACTTCTTGCCATAACCCTAACCCTAACCCTAACTCTAAATTTTATAATAACAAAAACCCTAAACTTAACACTGACAACAAACCTAACCCTAACCCTAATTTAATTCTAAAACTATCCTTATCCTAATCTGAACCCTAAATCTAGCCCAAACATTAAACGTAACCCTAACACTGAAACTAATCTACATCGTAACTCTAAATCTAAAGCTAATCCTAACTCTAAATATTACAATAAGAATAAACCTAAAACTAAGCCCATAACCTAACCCTAACCCGATCAATAAATCCTAACCCTAACCCTAACCATAATCCTATCCCTAACCCTAATTCTAACCCTAACCCTAAACCTACCTCTAACCCTAATACTAACCCTAAACTTAAAATAAACTTAAACCTATCCCTATTCAGAAAACTAATTCTAATTATATTCATACACTAATCCTAACCCTAACTTAACCCTAATGTAACCCTAACCGTAACCTTAAACTAATCTTAATCTTATTCCTAATGCAAACACTAATCCTAACTCTAACATCATATCCTACTAGTAACCATAAACATAAAAGTAACCCTAACCCAAAACATAACGCTAAATCTAACCCTAACTCTGACCGTAACCCTAACCCTAAGCCTAAAACCAACCGTAATTGTAAATCCTAAACTTAACCCTTACCCTAATTTGAACCCTAAAGTTTATACTAACAATAAACCTAACCTTAACACCTGACCCTAAACATTACCCTACCCCTAATTTAACTCTAAAACTAACTCAAACCCTAAGCCTAAACCTAAATCTAATCCAGACTGAAAGTACCCCTAAACTAATCCTAACCCAGATTCTAACCTTAATCTAAAAATAATCCTAACACTATTTCTAACGCTAACCATAATTTTTACACTAATAACCCTAAACCTATCCCCAAACCTTAATCCTAACCCTAAACCTATCTCTAATCTTACCACTAAAGGTAACCCTAGCCATCACCCTAACCCTAACCCTCACCCTAACCCTAACCATAACCTTAAAGTAACCATAAACCTAACTCTAACTCTAACACTAAACCCTAACCCTAAATATAAATCTAACCCTAGGCATAACCCTAACTTTTACCCTAAACTAAACCTAAACCTAACCCTAACACTAACACTAAAACTACCTCTAACCCTAACCTTAATAACACTTAACCCTAACCTCAATCCCCAACTCCTAACCTACCACTAAACCTAACCCTAACTCTAACCATAACATTAATCCTAACTTTAAGGCAACCCAAAACCTAACCCTAAACCTAACCTTAATCATAACTCTAAATTCTTACCTTAACCATAAACCTAACCTTAACCCTAACAGTAACTCTAAAACTAAACTTATCTCTAAAACCTAAACGTAACCCTAAATATAACATAACCCCACCATAACCTCAACATAACTGTAAACCTATCGCTAACCCTAATACAAATCCTATCTCTAAACTCTTAACCTAACCCTAACCCTGACCTTAACCATAATCTAAATTTAACCCTAACCATAACCCTAAACTTATTCTCACCCTAATCATGACACTAACACTAATCCTAACACTAACCTCTTGGCCTAACCCTAACACTAATCCTAACCATAACCTTAACGTAACCTTAACTCTAACCCAAATGCAAAACTAATCCTAACTATAAATTCTTACCCTAACCCTAATCCTACCCCAAATCTAACCTGAATCCTAACCCTACAGCTAACCCTAACCCCAACAGGAAAACCTAACAATAACACTAACACAAACCCTAACCCTAACCTTAACCATTGCCCTCAACTAACCCTAAACTTAACCCTAATTTTAACATTAATCCTAACTCTAACTCTTACCCTAAACCTATCCCTAAAACTAACCCTAACCCTAACACTAAACCTAACCCTAAACCCTAAAACTAACCAAAGCCCTAACCCTAATCCTAACCATAACCATAAACCTAAACCCAAATCTTAACCCCTTTCCAGAACACTAACTTTAACGTAACGCTAAACCTAACCCTAACCATAACCCTAACCTTAACACTAAATCCTATCACTAACCCTAACCCTAACCCTAACCTTAACGTAACCCTCACACTAACACTCACTCTAACACGAATCCTAACTCTGACCTATTAACCTAACACTAAAACTAACCCTACCCGTAAAAATTTATACTAATAAACCTAACCTTAACTCATGACCCCAACCTAACCCTAACCCTAATTTAACTCTAAAATTAACACTAACCATAACCCTAAATCTAACTCAAACCTTAAAAGTAACCCTAGCACTAACCCAAACACAGATCCTAACCCTAAATCTAAAACTAATCCTAACCCTAATTCTAACACTAACCCTAGATTTACACTAAGAATAACCCGAAAACTAAACCCATATCTTAACCCTAACCCTAACCTAACCTCAACCCTAACATAAAACCCTAACACTAACTCTCACTCTGAGCTAACATAACCCTAAACCTAAGCATAATCCAACCCTAACCACAAATCTAACCCTAACCTCAAGATAACCCTAAATCTAACACTAACCGTAACCCTAACCATAACACTATATATAACTTTAACACTAACAATAACCCTAACCCTAACTCTAACTGTAAGCATAACCCTAAAACTATCACTAAACCCTAACACTAACCCTATTTCTAAACCATAACCTGAACCCTACTCCTAACTGTTACCTATACCTAAAGCTAGACTGAACCCTAACCCTAACCCTAACCGGAAACTTAACGTATCTTTAACCATACGCTATACCTAACCTTAAACCTAATACTAACCCTAAGCTAACCTTAACATAACCCTATCCTTAACCCTAACTCTAAGCCTAAAACTAACACTAACCATAACACTAACCCTAACTGTAACCCTGACCGTAACCCTTACCATAACCTTAATGTAAATCGAAACCTAATCCTAAACCTACCACTAATCCTTACTGTAAACGCTTACCCTAATCCAAAATTCTTACTCTAACCATAACCTTTTCCAAAACCTAAACCTAAACCTACTCCTAAATCTAACCATAACCCTAACATTAACCCTAATCCAAATACTATCCCTAGCCTTAAAGTAACCCTAACACTAACAATTACCCTAACAGTAAGTCTAAACCTAAACTCTTACCCTAACCATAACTCTAACCTAAAATTAATCCTAACCTTAAGCCTAAACCTAACACTAATCTTAATTCTAACATCATACCCTAACCCAAACCCTAAACGTTACTGTAACCCAAACACAAACTATAACGCTTAAAGTAACACTAACCCTAAACCTAACACTGAACCTAAACCTGACACAAACCCTAACCTTAAAGACTAAACCTCACCCTAAACCTAAACACTACACATAAGCCGGACCCGAACCCTAACAGTAACACTAACCCTAAGCCTAATACTAATTCTAACTCTAACCTGTTACAATAACCGTGACCCTAACCCTAATCCTAACCTTAATGAAACCCTAATCTTTACTCTAATCCTAACAGTAATCCTAACTCTAAACTCTTACCCTAACCCTAAAATTAAACTTAACCCTAAAGGTAACCCTATCCCTAAACCTAATCCTAACCTAAACGTAACACTATCCATACTCCTTACCCTAACACTAATCCTAACTCTAAACTCTTACCCTAAGCCTAACCCTAACCTTAAACCTAACAGTAACCCTAACTCTAACTCTAACCCTAAAACTAACTCTAAACCCTAACCATAACCCAAAACCTTAT
>NW_024351584.1:0-866 GCF_902729225.1 Pteropus medius | reverse complement strand
GACATTCATCTCACAGAAGATGTAGTGGATAATCTGGGACCCACAGAAGGTGGACATGAGGAGGATGAGAGTGAGGCCATAGAGGTCAGAGAGTCCTGGCATGAGGAGCAACATACAGAGTCTAGGGCTCATGGCTATGGCATAGTGGAGGAGGTGGCAGATGGCCACAAAGCGATCATATGCCATCATGGCCAGGATAAGGTTGTCCTGTGTCACCAAGGAGACCAGGAAGTACAGCTGTGTCAGACATCCCACGTAAGAGATGGCTTTGTTCTGGGACTGAAGGTTCACCAGCATCTTGGGGATTGTGTTGGTGACAAAGAAGAGGTCGGTGAAGGAGAGGTTGGCCAGGAAGAAATACATGGGAGTATGCAGGTGAGAATCAAAGCCAGTGGCCAGAATGATGAGCACATTTCCCACCACTCTGACCGGGTACGTGAACAGGAACATCCAAAACAGAACCTGCTGGTCTTAAGTTTTCTCTGAGATCCGCAGGAGCAGCAACTCAGAGACCCCATTCTGGTTGCCTCCTTCCATCTGTCAACTTCCTGCAACATCAAGACCAACAGATGTTTACTAAATGCCCTCAAGTGAATAAGGACATTCAAATGATCAAAATTAACTGTTTTCTTAGCATTAAAAATATCTTAGGCTAAATTTTATATATGTATACTTTGCATAAGGAACAATGTAATAACAGACACAAAAACAGAACATGGAAAATCTTTGTGCAACTTAGTCATTCCGGCCACATCTAATTTGGCATACTCAATATTATAGGAATAACATCGATGTCTTATTTTAAATAATATCATTTTACAATTCTCTTGGAAGTGCTTAAAGATCAGTATGTTATATTATGAGAT
>NW_024351583.1:0-335 GCF_902729225.1 Pteropus medius | reverse complement strand
AAGCTACCATATACATATAGATGCATATATATATTCATCTATATGCATCTATATGTATATGGTGGATTTTCGAAGGAAACCTGCGTGGACCCCTCGTCTACCACAGAAGACAGGCTGCTGCTAGCACCTCCACCTCCCCGCAGTGTGGACACCGGGCGTTCCAGAGCCACAATTCAGCATGATCTCTTTTCATCCCAGAGGCCCCGGGGCTCCTTCCTCAGGCAAGGCTCCTCCCCGCTTTCCGCAGTGGAAATCAGACTTCAGGATGGAAGCAGACACCTCCCTCTCCCTCACCTTTCTGCCTGGGATGGTCGTAATGGTCCCCGGGGACGCAT
>NW_024351582.1:0-3719 GCF_902729225.1 Pteropus medius | reverse complement strand
CTATAATATAAAAGAAATGCACATGCAGAGAGCATCACTTATTTGCTAAGATTGTTTTCTATTTAAATTTAAATTTAGTATCCAATATGAGGGATGACTGTACCTGAAGAAACCTTTTCTGTCTTTTTAGTGCACTGCTAAAATCTTGCTAAAAACATAGTAAATTTTTCCTATTTAACTATTAAAGAAGTGATCTTTTATAAATGATACTCCTAGGCCTGGCCTCATGAACCTACTAAATCAGAATCTTTAAGTATGATCCAAAAAATCTGAAAATTTTAATAAGTTCTTCAGCTAATTTTTATGGTTTTAAAATTTGAGAGCCAGTGACTAAGAGAGAGCAGATAAACTCTATTGAGAACACTAAATGAAACAAACGAACACATAGACATCCTTAACGACAGGTGTAGCTTTCATATCATTTTCTGAACTTGAAGAATTGTTTATGACTCCGGGGCTTCAATTTTCTCGTCTTCAAGATGAGGAAACATCATGGATCTGATTAGAAGCAAAACTCTTGACAATAGTAAGCGCACTTTGGAAATGATGGAAAAAACAGTGTCTATGCATTTGATCCTTTATAAATTTTCTTTTCTACAATCTATCTTATGAATTGTGGGAGAGCTTGTATCTCTTTTCAACTCTAAATCTATTTGAAATTGTTTTACTCAGTTAAATATAAAAAATTAAATCACCCTGTTGAAATTACTCCAAGGTTACAAATAATAGCAGTTCTAGTTGAAGATATTTTCCTACCTATTTTCATTAAATTCCCTCATAGTAAATATAAAAACAATTTCTTAATTGGTACGGATTTGCAAATATATGGAATGCAAACATGTCAAAATACATTAGATTTTCCTTTCAGGAGAAGGAAAGTGATAGAGCTCGATTGAACCCTAGTGTAGTTTTATAACATCTCTTTACAAACTCTTTTATACACTAAACCTCATGACATTTAAAATCAATAGTAGCTTTATGTGACACATATAACATTTACTTTTATTGTTACTTTATGAATCCATTAGTAAAGAAGATTTTAAGTTGTAGAATAATGGTTTCATTTATATGTAAAATGTAAAAACTGGGTCTAACTTTGAAGATCGCAAATTCTGTTATTTTAGTGCAGGCATTATTCAGATGACAAAGAAGTTAAAAAGTATTTAATTGAGAGAGATTTATTGTAGTCTATATTTTCAAAATAACAATCAACTTGAAATGTTAAATAGATATCTATGAATTAGTTTATACATCCATGATAAAATTGTGTGGTAGTATTTTGCATATAAATTCTGCAGCAGTTAACTTACCTGGGTTGTACTTTACCTGCAAAGATTTATTTCTAAAAAAGAGATTTGGAGTCATTTTGATCAATTTTATTCTTACTAAAGTGCAACTGTTTGTAGTAAATCCTTACAATGTTACATGATTCAGTGATAAAAAGTATCAAGCCACAAAAAGGTATGGAGTAAGCTAAAATATATATTGTTAAAGAAAAAAGCCAGTCCAAAAATACTACATACTATATGATATAAACTATTTACATTCTGGAAAAGGCACAAGAATATAGACAATAAAAAAATCAGTGGTGGCCGATTCAGGGGATGGGAAGGATGAATAGAAGAAGAACAGGAGATTTTTGGTCACCGAAACTACCCTGTATGATACTGTAATTGTGGTCATAAGATGTTATGACCATGTATAAGATGTTATACTTATATAAGATGTATAAGATGTTATACATGGTTGTGAACTCAGTACTACATACAACACAAAGCATGAAACCTCATGTAAAACATGGACTTTAGTTAATAATGTATCAATATTTTCATCAATTGTACCAAATGGACCATATTAATGCAAGATATTAATAAAAGGGGAAACTGGAGGTGGGTGATGCACATGGAACTCTATACTTTGCTCAATGTTTTCTAAAACCTAAAACAAGTCTAAAAAACAAACTATAAATTTTTTTAAAAATGCAACTCTTTTACATGTGAAATATGGACGTGGTGAGGACAGTGCTATAGTAAGATAATGAACTTATAAACATTAAATTTGGAGTGGAGAAAAAAATGGCGTAATGATAGAGGCTCTGTTCATGCCCTGGTGACCAAATCACAGTTATGACAGAATCAAGGAGCAAACAGCAAGGAAAAATTGCATGGGATCTACATGAACAAGCCATAAAACTAGGGAGATATCTAAGAAATCATATGCAATGGCAGAAGGTAAGACAGTGTGAGAACAGGAGACTGCCAGGTCCCAGCAGCTGAGAGGGATGCAGACACCAGTGCAGCAGCCTGCAGTTGTGGATACCTCTTAAAGAGGGCGTGACCATGAGCGAACTTTTGTGGTGATTGACCTGCTCGCTCTGAGTAGCAGTGATAGTTCGGCTACACAGCGGGCACCAGGATCTTACAGGGGGACACTGGGTTGTCGAAGTGAGGGCCCAGGTAGGCTTGCTCTGTACAGAAGTGCCGGTGGTACCCATTATTCCTCTGTTGCACCCTCCTCAATCGCAGTGCATGGACTCAGCGCGGCCATAGCAGTGACGTCATCAAACTGGAAAACAGAGGTTGCTTCACATAGAGGATTTTCTGAAACTCGCAGCCCCACCAAAGTCACATCCAGGTGTGTCCTCGGTGAGTCTGGTGCTCCTTGCTGAGCAGCGCCAATACTCACACTGGTGGCAGCTGGCCTCGGTTTCTGGTGTGGCCTTTCGAGTCAACTATAAGCACATCATCCTTGCTGAATCTTAACAGGTGGTCCCTGAGGGGCGCAGCCTTGGACTAAATTTGCCTGCAGCTGAAACTCTTTCAGGACTGTGCCACTGGACACCTACTTCACAAATCCACACTAATAAGACCAGGAGATTTAGGAGCTTTGCTTAATACATAGAAACAGACACAGAAAGGCAGCCAAAGAAGCAGAAACCAAATGAGAGAACAGAACAGAGATCCAGAAACAGCAGAGTCAATCTAATAGATGCAGAGTTCAAAACTCTGGTTAGACAGATGCTCAATGAACTTATAGGAAGTGGAGATGAATTCAATAAGAACTTCTACAAAGAGATTAAAAAAATGGAAATGAAAATTATGAAAGGGAACCAGTCAGAAATGGAGAAAACATTATCTGAGATGAGAATGGCATAAACAAAGTGAATAAAGAAGAGGACCAAACCTATATAGAGGATGGGAAAGCCAAGGACACTCAATAAGAATGGAAAGAAAAGAAGAAGCCGCGATTATAATAATTATATAAGGAGCTTATGGGACACTATTAAAGGTAAAAATATTCGTGTCATAGGGGCATCTAAAGGAAAACAAGATGATGAAAAGCTATTTGAAGAAATAATGATGGAAAACTTCCCTAATCTGGTGAAGGAAATAGACATAAAACCCCAGGAAGCTCAGGGTGCCCCTAAAACCAGGAACCCAATGCAGCCCATCACCTCATAATTAAAATGCCAAACGTTTAATACAAAGAATCTTAAAAGCAGCAAGAGAAAAACAGTTACATACAAGGGAGCCCCCATAAGACTGGCAGCAGATTTCTCAAAAGAAACTATGCAGGATAGAAGGGCTTGGAACAAAATATTTGATGTGATGGAAACCCAGGATCTACAACTGAGAATACTTTATCCAGCAAAGCTTTCATTTTGAGTTGAACGACAGATAATGAGCTTCCCAGACAAAAATAATCTAAAGAAATTTATC
>NW_024351581.1:0-866 GCF_902729225.1 Pteropus medius | reverse complement strand
TGTAAAAAGAAACAAAAAAACATGACCTATAATCAAGAGAAAAGTCATTCGATAAAAGCATACCTACGAATGATCCAGAAATTACGATTAGCACACAGAGTTTAACAATGACTATAACTATGGTAAAGAACCTACAGAAAACATTTCTAGAACTGAAAAATACATTACTCAAAATTTTTTTAAATTGTTAACAATGACTATAACTATGGTAAAGAACCTACAGAAAACATTTCTAGAACTGAAAAATACATTACTCAAAATTTTTTTAAATTATTAAACTAGAAAGAGGAACAAGAGAGAAAATAACAAGCAGAGGCTTCTGGTAAAAAGCTATCCAACTAATATATGTGAAATTGGAATTTCAGAATGAGAGCAGATTGAATATGGGGCAGAAAAAATACTTGAAGAAGTATTGCTTGGAAAGTTTTCCAAATTGGATCAAAAACGGTAACTCACAAATCTAAGAAGCTCAGTAAACCTTAAATGGCATAAAAGCAAACAAAACTACAAACACATCATAGTTAAACTCTGAACACCAAAGATAAAATCTTAAAAAGGAGACAGGGTTACCTAAGGAAATAATAGGGTGACAGCCGATTTCTCATCAGAAGAAGCTAGAGACCAGAAGAAGTGGGACATCTTTAAAGGGCTAAACCACATACGCACACACCCTATGGTCTACCTAAAATTCTATGTCCAGCAAAAAAAATAATAATAAATCCATCTAAAATAAAGAGGAATTAAAGGGCATCACGAGGGAGATGATCGTGGTGACGGAACAGCTCTGTGATTTGATTGTGGTTTTAGTTACACAGATCTACACGTGTAATAAAATTGAATAGAACTACACACATATACATACAAGT
>NW_024351580.1:0-442 GCF_902729225.1 Pteropus medius | reverse complement strand
GGGCAGAGGCACACGGCTTCCACCGCGGGACTGGGCGCCGGAGGAAACAGCCCCGTCCCTGGCAGACCCGAGGTGCCAGGAGGGAAGGCGGGGACAGACACTAGTGGCAGGCTCCCTTCCCAAGTCAGAGCGAGGGAGACCCATCCGGTCAGCTCTCCCTGGCGGGCCCGGCTCCAGCCACACGCCGGCCTTCCCTGGCAGAGGGGGACGGCCAGCGGGTCGTCCTGAGGCAGAGAGGGGGAGCCGCGAAGGCGAGGCGACGCCCCAGAGAGCACTGGCTCGGGCTGGGGGGCACGGGCTGCGGTGCAAGGGCCGGGGCGAGCGACCAGGGCGCCCCCTCGGCCGGCTGCCTCCTGCCGGACGGCGGCAGGAAGGTCCCCTCGGAGAAGCGGTGTGCGCTGCGGGCGGGTAACGTGATATCCCCGGGCGCGGACCGCGGCCG
>NW_024351579.1:0-351 GCF_902729225.1 Pteropus medius | reverse complement strand
TTAGTTAAAGTTTTGGTTTTGGGATAGTTGTAGATTCGTGTGCAATTAATACCGAGAAGTCTGTGTAACCTTTACCCAGTTCCCCCAGTGGTAACATGTTGCAAAATTACTAAATATTATCATAGCTAGGATTTTGACATTGATAGTCAAGATGCCCAACCTTTCTATCAGCAGTCTCTCACGTCGTCCTTTTATAGCCTTACTCATTTCCTTTTTATCCTCCGTTTCCTCCTTGTCTTTACATTTTATATTTAAGTCTATGATTCATTTTGAGTTAATTTTTGTATCACTAAGTAGAAATTCATTTTCTCCTTCCTTCCTCCCTTCCTTCCTCCCTCCCTCCATCCCTCC
>NW_024351578.1:0-432 GCF_902729225.1 Pteropus medius | reverse complement strand
CCAGAAGTTCATTAAGTCCAATATAACACTCTGAATTCTGGGAAGGAACATGCGCAGAAATCAAATGATGAATCACGGAGTCCTGCCAGTCTAAATTGTCTATCAAGAATGCTCAGTGCTCTCAAAAAGTGCCCACCTAGAGCAAATAGAGAACAAAAACCTGAAAGCTTGGTCGCCAGGCCTTTTGAACCAAGCCTCTCTTGCTCAGGTCCGCTTCCACGTCTGCAAGTGTACTTTCCATTCTAACGAAACTTGTCTTCTCTACAGTATTTCGTTATCTCGCTCTATCCATTCTTCCAGACATCATGAATGGGATGATATGTCGGGAGAGGATCCCGCTCTCCGGTAACAGTGTCATCCTTTGCACCTCGTTACTAATCAACGATTATAAAATACACTTAGTGTCGTGGTCTTCGTCATCTAATATCTTCT
>NW_024351577.1:0-370 GCF_902729225.1 Pteropus medius | reverse complement strand
CAATTCTAAAAGATATAATCTAATATTGCCAATAATTAATTTATTTCACTATTTATTTGTTCAAGCATTTTTTATCAGCTTGATGTGTGTTACATTATGTGAAATAACTCATAATATACTTATCTTCAAATAGTACACATTTAAAAGCATTTATATAATATATAAATTACAATATATATATGCAGCATTCTATATATGCTGTATGTACTATATATATACACAATATATATATATGCTGTGTATATATACAATATATATTGTATATATATATATACTATATATATAGTATATATACATGCTGTATATATATACATACTGTTTAAATATATATATATATATATATATATATATATATATATATATATATATA
>NW_024351576.1:0-5484 GCF_902729225.1 Pteropus medius | reverse complement strand
TGCCCGCCCACAGAGAGCGGGACGGGACACGCAGACGAGTGCACCGACGCACAGAGCCGGACCCCGACTGTGACCCCGAGAGCCTGCGGCCGCCCTGAAGAGGCCGCTTCTACAGCAGAGGCTGGTCGTGCCGGGGCTGCGCTCGGGCGGGGAGGCGGTTCGTGCCCTGTGCCCCGTGCCCCAGGACAGGCCGGGACTCAGGGAGACTCGTTGTGCTCAAGTCCTGCCGGGGGTCGCGCCGCAGAAAGGAAAGACGTTCGGGCTCCTTGGAGTATGTGTGTTGTGCGTGCGTGTGCGTGTCTGTGTGCGTGTGTGCGTGTGTGGCCGTTCGCTGCGGCCTGTCGCGGGCGAGAGGGGCTCTAGCCGCGCACGCGCGCGCGCGCGCGCTCTCGTGCGTCTCAGCCTCTCTGACGCGGCTGGTCGGTCCCGCCTCCCGTCCGGCTGTGCCGGGCGGCCTGGCGCCTGGTCAGAGGGCACAGGGCTGTCCCGTGAGAAGGTGGGGAGCAGCCTGCGGGTCGAGACTTGAGGCTTCGGGCGGAGCGGGGCTGGTCAGGGCGCGGACGGGCGAGTGGTGCTGGCCGGTCCCGCGTCCCGGGGGTGCGAGCGCACTCCCAGCGTCTGTCAGAGACGGCTGTGCTTGGGGCTCGACCTCGCGAAGCCCAGGAAGGGAAGGGCCCGGAGCGGAGAGAGGAAACAGCCCACGGCTGGCTGCAGGAGCTCTTGGGCTCGGGCGGCTGCCCGAGAACCCCGAGACAGCGAGCGAGCAGGCCCCAGGGGCGTCCAGGGGCACCCTGGCTGGAGGGCGGCAAAAGGAGGGGGCGGCGGCAAAAGCCTACAGCACCCGGTATTCCCAGGCGGTCTCCCATCCAAGTACTAACCAGGCCCGACGCTGCTTAGCTTCCGAGATCAGACGAGATCAGGCGCGTTCAGGGTGGTATGGCCGTAGATGCGAGAGGATGTCGCCTGCCGCCTCAAGAGCTCGAGCCTGGCCTCCGGGTTGCCAGAGACGTCCGAGCCTGCACCGCACCTCCTCGGGGATTTGCGGGGGTTCCGCTGGTGAGAGGGCGGAGAGTGAGCGCCAGCCTCGCTAAGACACCGTGGGCCTTGGCCGGTTCCCGGCCGTGCAGAGGTCTGGGTGGGCGCTCTAGCATCCTGCGACTGCCCAGGCCCCAGGCAGCCCTTCTCCCCAGTCTTGGCCGCTCGGCAGGACGCCAGCCCGGGAGTGGCCCGCCATCCTCTCGACCACCTGCGCTCCTAGGCACCTGCGGCCGGCTAAGTTCGGGCTCCGGCCCTGACGCAGACGCACTCCTCCCCTGCCCTCCACCCCGAGACGTACCCGACCTGCCGAGACACACGCGGAGCCCCTGGTCACACCCCGAGACATCGCTTCGGACGGACGCAGCCCTCGCCCTGCACCGGGACCAGGGACCCGCCCAGTACGCTGCCCCTCGCCTTCACATCGACTCTCTCCATCAAGAGAGACAGACAGAGAGGGAGATATGAGAGACAGAGGGACAGAAATACTCAGAGACAGAGCGAGTGACAGCGAGGGAAGGAGAAAGGAGGACACAGGTCGCCAGGGCGGGAGGCCCAGTGAGAGCCACGAAGGAGGGGACCGGGACGGGGTCGCCGGGGAAGGGGAGGGCCGCGGGAGCTGGCTGCGGTCAGACACAGACAGTGAGGAGGAAAGGGACCGAGACGGAGAGAGAGACGAGAGAGGAGAGGCCGTGCCTGCCCACAGAGAGCGGGACGGGACACGCAGACGAGTGCACCGACGCACAGAGCCGGACCCCGACTGTGACCCCGAGAGCCTGCGGCCGCCCTGAAGAGGCCGCTTCCACAGCAGAGGCTAGTCGTGCCGGGGCTGGGCTCGGTCAGGGAGGCGTTTTGTGCTCCGTGCTCAGTGCCCCGGGACAGGCCGGGGGCTCAGGAAGGCTCATTGTCCTCAGAGCTCCCTGCCAGAGTTCCTGCCGCGAAAGTGAAAGCATTTTTAACGGCCTCGGAAGTGGTGGGGGTGTGTGTGTGTGTGGCCCTTCACTGCGGCCTATCGCAAGCGAGGGCTCTCGCCGCGCACGCGCACACGCTCTCGTGTGTCTCAGCCTCTCTGACACAGCTGGTCGGTCCCGCTTCCCATCCCGCCTGTGCGGGGTGGCCTCGCGCCTGGTCCGAGGGCACCTGGCTGTCGAGTTTGAAGGGCAGGGAGGAGCGTGCGGGCAAAGACTTGAGGCCTCAGGCGGGGCGGGGCTGGGGGGCGTGGCCGGTTCCGCGTCACGGGGATGCGAGCACTCCCAGCGTGTGTCAGAGACGGTGGCCCTTCAGGCTCGGCCTCGCAGAGCCCAGGAAGGGAACAGCCCGGAGCGGAGAGAGAATACAGCCCAGGGCTGGCTGTAGGAGAACAGGTGAGGAGGGGAGAGGACGCGGGGCGCCAGGCCTTGCAGGCAGCTCTTGGGCTCGGGCAGCTTTCCGGGAACCCCGAGACAGCGAGCGGGCAAGCGAGCAGGGCCCGGGGGCGTCCAGGGGCACCCTGGCTGGAGGGCGGCAAAAGGAGAGGACTGCAAGAGCCTACAGCACCCGCTATCCAAGGCAGTCTCCCATCCAAGTACTAACCAGGCCCGACCCTGCTTAGCTTGGGAGATCACACTAGATCGGGCGATCTAGATATGGCTGTAGACGCGAGAGGATGTCGCCAGCCGCCCCAAGACCTCAAGCTTGGCCTCCAAGGCTCCGGAGCCGCCAGCGCCTGCATCACAGCTACTGGTGGGGGGAGGGGCGTTGCGGGTGTTCCTCCGGCGAGGCGGAAGCCCACATGAGCCAGCTGCGCTAAGGCACCATGGGTCTTGGCCGGTTCGCTGCTGTGCCAAAGGTATGAGTGGGCGTTCTCGCATCCTGGGACTGGCCAGAAAAAAAATAACTTCATGATGACATGCACTCATCAGTTATTCCCTGGGTACACACTGGTTGGCAACAAATAATAACTTTTCATGATAACATACATTCATGTGTTACTCAAGGATGCCCAGGATGAAAGCACAGAATAACTTTTGCTGAGGATGTACACCTGGATGTTATTCCAAAAACGTCCCCCAGATGGCAGAAAATGCCTTTTTCTTAATTGTACTCTAATGTTATACCCAAGATGCACACTACATGGTGGCAGAAAATGAATTTTCATGATGCCCCACACTCTGATGTTATTCCTAAAATGCCCACGAGATGGCGACAGAAAATAAATATTTCTAATGACATACACCAGGGTGTTATTTTCAAAAAACCCACGAGATGGCAGCAAAGAATTTTTCATGAAATGCAGTCCTGCGTTATTCCCAATATTCACACAAAATGAGAGAAGAGAAAAAATTCTAAACAACATGCCCTTCGGTGTTATTTTTATATGCACACGAGACAGCATTAGAAATAAGTTTTCATGACATGCACTGTGGTGTTACTCCCAAAATGCTGACCAGATCGCAGCAGAGAGTAATTTTTTTTTTCATTACAGCCACTCTGAATTTATTCCAAGATGCAAAGTAGATGAGAGCAGAAAATATATTATCATGATGGCATACACCGGGCTATTATTCCAAAAAATGACCACAGGATGGCAGCATAAAATTACTTTTTATGATGACATATACTATTTTGTAATTTGCGAAATGGCACGAGGTGGCAGCAGAAGATAGTTTTTCATGACGCACTTCCCTAATTTTCCCAAGATGCACATGAAATGGCCACAGACGACATGCCCTTAGGTGTCATTTTTTAAATGCACACAAGACAGCAGCTGAAGTTATTCCTTATTACATGTGCTGTGATCTTCTTTGCAAAATGCCCACGAGATGGCAGCAAATGATAAATATTCATGACAACAAACAATGGCGGTTTAATCCTTAAGTGCCCAACAGAAGACAGCAAAAAATAACTTTCGATTACTTACCGTCTACTGTTATTTCCTAAATGCACACCAGATGGCAGCAGAGAGTAAATTTCTTTTATTACTTATGCTCTGATGTTATTCCCAAAATGCTCACCAGATGGCAGCAGTGAATGAATATTCATGACGGCAAAACCCTGGTGTTATTCCTAACATGCTTACCAGATGGCAGCGGAGAATAACTTTTTCTTACAATCTGGTATAATTGTGAGATGCACACAAGATGGGTGCAGAAAACAAATTTGTGTCTAAGCTACACTCGGATTTTATTCCCAAAATTCACACCAGGTAGCAGCAGAAAATAAATCTTTATGATGAAATATATCTGGGTGTTATTTTCAATGTGCCCACAAGATGGCAGCAGAAACAATGTTTCAAGACATGCAATCCTTGTTTTTAACAAAGTGTACACGAATTGGCAACAGACAAAAGCATTTTATGATGACATGCCCCTGGGTGTTATTTATGAAATGTGCATGGGAGAGTAGCTTAAATATCTTTTCATGACGTGCACTGTGGCGTTACTCACAAAATTCCCACTGGATGGAAGCAGAGAATGAATTTTCATGATGACAACCACTCAAGTGTTATTCCTAAAAACCCACCAGATGGCAGCAGAAAATACATTTTTAGGATGACATACGCCTACGTGTTAATTTCAAAATGTCCACGAGATGGCAGCAGAGAATAATTTTTCATAACAGGCACTCCTTATTTACTCAAGACGCACATGAGTGGCAGCGGACAACTTTTCATGACAACATGACCTTAGGTTATAATCAAGCACACATGAGATAGCAGCAGAATTAACTTTTTATGACATGCTTTGTGGTGTTACGGCCAAAATACCCACTAGATGACAGCAGTGAATGACTATTCATGGTGACCTACACTCAGTGTTCTTCCTAAATGCACAACAAATGGCAGCTGAAAAAATTATATTTACATACACTTGCATATTATTATCAAAATGCCCATGAAATGGCAGCAGAGAATAATTTTTCATGACATGCACTCCTGTGTTTATCCCTAGATACACACGAAATGGCCAAGGACGAAACCTCTTCTTAACGACCAGCCCTTAGGTGTTACTTCCTACTGCACAGAGCAGCAGAAATAACTATCTATGATATGCGCTGTGGTTATATATCCAAAAGCCCATCAGATGGAAGCAGAACAATAAATTTTCATGACATATACTTGCATTTTTTTCAAAATGTCCATGAAATGGCAGCAGAGAATAATTTTTCATGTCATGCAATCATGTTCTTTTCCCAAGATACACACGAAAGGCAGCAGACAGCTTTTCATAACATCATGCCCTTGAGTTTATTTTGAGAATACATATGAGATAGCAGCAGAAATAACATTTTATGAGATGCACTGTTGTTTATTCCCAAATTTCACTGGGAATTTGGCAGCAGAAAATAAGTTTTTTACATACACTGGTCAAATTCTCTAGATACACACATGATGGGGGCAAAAAAAAATAATTTTCATGATGTCCTACACTCTGGTGTTATTCCGAAATGCCCACCAGGTGGCAGCTGAAA
>NW_024351575.1:0-423 GCF_902729225.1 Pteropus medius | reverse complement strand
CGAATCTTTGAAAGGCCGGGAAGAAAGGACACGGCTGAGCGCCGCCCAGAGGCCTGAGTCGGGAGGGCAGGTGCAGGAGGCCTGCCCGACTGGGGCGCAGTCCCCTCCGCCAGCCGTCTGTGTGCAGGGGACTGTGGCCATGAAGCTTGGGACAGTCTCCGAACACAGTCATCCCTGTGCTGTTTTCCTCATCGAAGACGCATAAAATATGGAATCGTGCTTCTAAGCTGCACGGCCCTTGTCTTTCCCCTGAAAGCATGCCTGTCCCAAGCGGAATAGTAATGGCGATTGGTTTCCGCCCACATTCGTGACGTCTCTGTGCTTCTCAAGTCACCGTTAGCCCTTCTCGGCTGACAGTGCCTGGCTGAGTCCCACAAAAGCTTTGCCTCCATTCCAAGGAAGGAGCTTCCCACGGCTCACATC
>NW_024351574.1:0-448 GCF_902729225.1 Pteropus medius | reverse complement strand
TGACTCCACCAGGGACAACCTTATCGTGGCAGAGTAAACAAAAGAGACCTGCTTTCTGCCTTTCCA
Organism: Pteropus medius; assembly: GCF_902729225.1. Taxonomy (NCBI): domain Eukaryota; kingdom Metazoa; phylum Chordata; class Mammalia; order Chiroptera; family Pteropodidae; genus Pteropus; species Pteropus medius. Next base: position 382 of record NW_024351574.1, on the reverse strand, counting down.
GCTGGAAGCTTTCCAGACTCACCTTGGATGAGGTGTCCCTGCCAATCCTAGAGCCAAGTTAAGAGACTCTCACCTTGACAAGGTCACCTATGAAGGGCAGAAGGTTCAGAAACTGGTTCTTCTATATATGCCCAAAGGCCCTGCCCATCCTGACCCAAAGCTGCCATCATGATCTCCACTCAGGAAGCAGAAACTGTCCTTGCCCTGCACCCTCACCTCCCTCAAAAACAAAACAAAACAAAACAAAAAACCAAAAATCAAAAAATAAAATAAAATAAATAAAATAAAATAAAATACAACGAAAGACAAGGGCTAGTTCCCTATCAGGGAATCTGACACAACTCTCTTAGCTCCTGGACATCAAATATACTCTCACCACCAA
>NW_024351573.1:0-344 GCF_902729225.1 Pteropus medius | reverse complement strand
GACGGAAGCAGACACCTCCCTCTCCCTCACCTTTCTGCCTGGGATTGTCGTAATGGTCTCCGTGGACGCATTCAAAAGGAAGAAATGAAAGGCTCAAAGAGCTGATCGCAAAGCTCCTAAGGCACGGAGGCCTAATTCAGACGCACAGCTGTCTGCAGTGTCTCCCAACTGAACTCTTTCCAGCGGGTGACGGTCGCCATGGACGGAGGGGCCAAAGCATCCCCGGGTACGCTGTCTGTGGACGGCCCTGAACCCGGCAAGAGGATGCAGAGACGAATGACACGTAGTTTGTACCTCTAGGAGCTCAAAGTGTCAGTGAGTGCTCCTCCAACTTCGCCACCCCA
>NW_024351572.1:0-571 GCF_902729225.1 Pteropus medius | reverse complement strand
CCATTCTCTGCCACATTGATCCACCAGCTGCTTCTTGCCTATTTGCAGTAGTCTTCTTTTAAATATCCACATATGTAAAAGCTAACGGGCTGAAATAGAAAATTTTTTTTTACATATGTAAAAAATTTTTTTTACATATGTAAAAGCTAACGGGCTGAAATAGAAAAATTATATGCTCATAATGGATACAATTTGTGTCCATTGTGGGAGGAAGAAACTCTTGGCAAACTTGGATCTCAGCAAATTGCATATATTGATAGATGATCTCTCTTCAAAAATAGAGCAAACGTCATATTTAATGACAAAACATTGAAAGCCTCGAAATTGAGACTGAGACAGGTGATTAGTTATAATCACTTCTTTTCATCATGCTACTGGAGGTCCTAACAGTTACAACAAGACAAGGGAAAAAAAGTGTAAGTATTTGAAAGACAGAATAAAATGATCATTTGTAGGCATCATGATTTATACAAAGATTATTCAAAATGAGCTATAGTTTAACAATTAACAAATGAATTTAGCAAAGTCACTGGCTATAAGATCAATTTGCAAAAATCAACTTTATTTCTAT
>NW_024351571.1:0-1698 GCF_902729225.1 Pteropus medius | reverse complement strand
TTAGGGTTAGGATTAGTTTAGGGTTAGTTTTAGGGTTATGTTTAGGTTAGAGTTAATGTTAGGGTTAGGATTGGGTAAGAGTTTAGAATTAGGATTAGTGTTAGGGTTAGGGTTAGCCTTAAGTTATGATTTGGGGTAAGGTTAGTGTTAGGCTTAGGGTTAGGACTGAGTTTGGATTACGTTTAGGGTATTGTTAGTGTTAGGGTTAGGGTAGAGTTAGTTTTATGGTTAAGGTTATGTTTAGGGTTAGGGTTAGGGTTAACGTTAGTGTTAGGTTTAGGGGAAGCATTAGAATAAGTCTTAATGTTAATGTAAGGGTTTAGTGTTAGGGTTATTGTTACTTTACAATTTAGGTTTAGGATTATTTTTAGAGTTAGAGTTAGAATTAGTGTTAGGATTAGCTTTTGCTTAGGCTTAGTGTCAGGGTTAGTGCTAGGGTTATGGTTATAGTTATGCTCTAGGTTTAGGTTCAGGGTTAGGGTGAGAGATAGGGTTAGCGAAAGAGGTCGGAATTAGGGTTAGGGTTAGGTTTTGTGTTAGGCGTTAATGATAGGGTTATTGTAAGTGTTAAATTTAGGGTTAGTTTTAGGGTTAGGTTTAGGGTTTAGAGTTAGTTTTGGTGTTAGTCTTAGGGTTAGGTTTAGAGTTAGGGTTGGCATTATGGTTTAGGTTAGGGTTACAGTTATGTTCTGGGCTAGGGTTAGAGTAAGAGATTAGAGCTAGTATTAGTATTAGGGTTAAAATTAGGGTTAGGATTATTTTAGGCTTAGAGTTAGGGTTAGGTTTTGGTTAGGGTTAAGGTTTGGGTTAGGGTTAGGGTTAGGGTTAGGGTTAGGGTTCGTATTACTGTTTGATTTAGCGTTATGGTTTCAGTTAGGGTTACATTTATGTTTAGGGTAGTTTTAGGGTAAGAGGTTAGAGTTAGGATTAGTGTTAAGGTTAGGATTAGTTTAGAGTTAGGGTTAGTGTTAATTTTAGGGTTAGTGTAGGGTCAGGGTTATGATTAGGATTAGGGTTAGGGTTTGAGTTTAGGTTTAAGGTGAGGGCTATGATTAGGGTTGGGGTTCGGGTTTAGGGTTAGGGTGAGGGTTAGTGTTAGGTTTAGCATTACGGTTTGGGTTAGTGTTACAGTTATGTTTAATGTAAGGTTACGGTAATAGCTTAGAGTTACTATCACTGTTAGCGTTAGGATTAGGATTAGGATTAGATTAGGGTTAGTGTTATGGTTAGGTTTAGTTAGGGTTACATTTCGAGTTAGGATTAGGGTTCAGATTAGGGTTACTGTTAGGGTTAAGATAAGCCTTAGTTTTAAGTTTTGGTTCGGGTAAGTGTTAATGTTAGGTTTAGGGATAGTGTTACTGTTAGGGTTAAGGTTAGCATTAAGTTTAGTGTTGGCTTTTGGGTATGGGATTAGATTTAGAGTTATTATTAGTGTAAAATTTAGAGTTAGGTTTAGAATTAGGGATAGGATTAGCTTTAAATTTGGGTTGGGATCTGTGTTGGGTTAGTCTTATGGTTACGTTTAAGGTTCGGTCATATTTAAGTTTAGGGTTAGGGTTTGGATAAGGTTAGTTTTAGCGTTAAATTAGTGTTAGGGTTAGATTTAGGGTCAGGGGATAAGATTAGAGCTATTGTTAGAGTAAAATTTAGGTTTAGGTTTAGGTTTAGGATTACTTTTAACGTTATGGTTTTCGTTAG
>NW_024351570.1:2592-3389 GCF_902729225.1 Pteropus medius | reverse complement strand
CTCCGACTCCCAGTTACATTTTCTGTAAGCTCCAGTTTCTGTTCTGGAGTTGCCTTAAAAGCTTTGGTGATCTTTTCGTCACCTGCTGGTTCTCTGGGTGAGCATGTGGTCCCCCCTGGGGCCCGTGGGGACTTCCCGAGTGCCGACAGGGCTTCCTCCACGTCCACTTTCTGGAGAAGTGTCTTGAGACCTCTGGTCATAACAGTAGATGTGCTGAGTGGTTCTGCTTGTGGAGATCTGCAGGGTATTTTGGTTTTGACATCAGTCACCGGTTCCAGGGTGCGGTCTGGTGATTGGAAGAGCTCTCTGAAGCCAGTCAGGTCTCCCAGGGATTGGACCCTTCTCTTGGGTGTTCTTGGCCTCCTCTTGCTTCTAGCTGCATTTTCTGCAGGATCCACTTTTTGTTCTGGAGTTTGCTTTAAATGACTGATGTCTTTATCATCACCTCCCGCTTCTCTGTGTGAGTGTGTGGTCTCCCCTGGTGTTGGCGTGGGATTTCTCAGTGCTGAGATATCTTCTTCCACATCCACTTTCCCAAGAGATGTCTTGAGACGGCTCTTTCTACCTGTTGACATAGTGACTGGTTCTGCTTGTGGAGATTTGCAGGGTGTTTTGGTTTTGACATCAGTCACCGGTTCCAGGGTGCGGTCTGGTGTTTGGAAGAGCTCTCTGAAGCCGGCCAGGTCTTCCAGGTGTTGGACCTTTCTCTTGGGTGTTCTTGGTCTTCTTCTGCTCCCAGCTGCATTTTCTGCAGGGTCCAGTTTCTGTTCTGGAGTTGCCTGAAAGAACTCGATGAC
>NW_024351570.1:0-1592 GCF_902729225.1 Pteropus medius | reverse complement strand
GAACTCGATGACTTTCTCGTCACCTGCTGGTTCTCTGGGTGAGCACGTGGTCTTTCCTGGGGCCCGTGGGGACTTCCTGAGTGCCAACAGTGCTTCCTCCACGTCCACTTTCTGGAGAAGTGTCTTGAGCCCTTTGGTCACAATGGTGGACGTGATGACTGGGTCCACTTGTGGAGATCTGCAGGGTATTTGGGTTTTGTCATCAGTCACTGGTTCCAGGGTGCGGTCTGGTGTTTGGAGGAGCTCTGTGAAGCCAGTCAGGTCTCCCAGGGATTGGACCTTTCTCTTGGGTGTTCTTGGCCTCCTCTTGCTTCTAGCTGCATTTTCTGCAGGGTCCAGTTTCTGTTCTGGAGTTGCCTTAAATACTTTAATTTCTTTATCATCACCTGGTTCTCCGGGCAAGTGTGTGGTTCCCCCTGGTGTTGGTGTGGGCTTCCTCGGTGCCGACAGCTCTTCCTCTATGTCCACTTTCTCTAGGGGTGTCTTGAGATGGCTCTTTCTATTTGTGTTAATTGGTTCTGGTTTTGGAGATCTGGAGGGTATGTTGTTGGTTTTGTCATCAGTCACTGGTTCCAGGGTGCGGTCCGGTGTTTGGAGGAGCTCTGTGAAGCCGGCCAGCTCTTCCAGGGGTTGCTCCTTTCTCTTGGGTGTTCTTGGCCTCCTCTTGCTTCCGGCTGCATTTTCTACAGGATCCACTTTTTGTTCTGGAGTTTGCTTTAAATGACTGATGTCTTTATCCTCACTTCCCGCTTCTCCGTGTGAGCGTGTGGTCTCCCCTGGTGTTGGCTTGGGATTCTTCAGTGCTGAGATATCTTCTTCCACGTCCACTTTCCCAAGAGATGTCTTGAGACGGCTCTTTCTACCTGTTGACGTAGTGACTGGTTCTGCTTGTGGAGATTTGCAGGGTGTTTTGGTTTTGACATCAGTCACCGGTTCCAGGGTGCGGTCTGGTGATTGGAAGAGCTCTCTGAAGCCGGCCAGGTCTTCCAGGTGCTGGACCTTTCTCTTGGGTGTTCTTGGAATTCTTCTGCTCCCAGCTGCATTTTCTGCAGGGTCCAGTTTCAGTTCTGGAGTTGCCTGAAAGAACTCGATGACTTTCTCGTCACCTGCTGGTTCTCTGGGTGAGCACGTGGTCTTTCCTGGGGCCCGTGGGGACTTCCTGAGTGCCAACAGTGCTTCCTCCACATCCACTTTCTGGAGAAGTGTCTTGAGACCTTTGGTCACAATGGTGGACGTGATGACTGGGTCCACTTGTGGAGATCTGCAGGGTATTTGGGTTTTGTCATAAGTCACTGGTTCCAGGGTGCGGTCTGGTGTTTGGAGGAGCTCTGTGAAGCCGGCCAGCTCTTCCAGGGGTTGCTCCTTTCTCTTGGGTGTTCTTGGCCTCCTCTTGCTTCCGGCTGCATTTTCTGCAGGATCCACTTTTTGTTCTGGAGTTTGCTTTAAATTATTGATGTCTTTATCATCACTTCCCGCTTCTCCGTGTGAGTGTGTGGTCTCCCCTGGTGTTGGCGTGGGATTTCTCAGTGCTGAGATATCTTCATCCATTTCCACTTTCCCAAGAGATGTCTTGAGACGGCTCTTTCTACCTG
>NW_024351569.1:88659-152154 GCF_902729225.1 Pteropus medius | reverse complement strand
ACGGCTGCTCGCCAGCCAACTAACCTTTCTAAGATAACTGAAGTTATACCGGGACCTCAGGAGTCCCCCGGAGCGTTTCTTGAACGACTACAGGAGGCATACTGGGTATACACCCCCATTGATCCTGAGGCCCCTGAGAACCAGCGGGCAATTAATGTAGCCTTTGCTACTCAGGCAGCCCCTGATATCCGGCGTAAATTGCAGAAATTAGAAGGTTTTGCAGGGATGAACCTGTCTCAACTTGTCGAGATAGCCCAGAAGGTGTTCAACAACAGGGAGGCACCAGATGACCCCAAACGTATGGCTAAAATAATGGTAGCTGCCATGCAGGAGGAGAGATCAGGAAAGACTAGGGCACGACAAGGGAGATCAGAAAGAGGCCCACGTAAGGGTTGCACACCCCTAGGAAAAAATCAGTGTGTCTACTGCAAGAAAGAAGGCCATTGGAAGAATGAATGTCCTGAGAAAAACGCAAAAGGCCAGGGAAACTGCAAGACTAAAATCCTCGTCACTGAGGAAGAGGACTGACAGGGCCGGGGCTCCTACACGCTAAGCCCCCAGGAGCCCAGGGTAGCCTTAAAAATTGGGGGCAAAACTGTTAACTTCCTGGTGGACACAGAAGCTGCCCACTCAGTGTTACTCAACCCAGGGGGACCAATCTCCAAACGAAAGACCACTGTCCAAGGGGCCACGGGTAAAGTACGAGAATACCCATGGACCACTGAAAGGACTGTAGATCTGAGGCGAGGGAGAGTGACCCATTCTTTCCTCGTAATTCCAGAATGTCCAGCCCCACTTCTTGATAGAGACCTACTCCAAAAGCTAAGGGCTACTATCACATTCGGAGATAGTACCCCTCAGATGTCCATGTCTGCCCCGTCGACTATCTTAATTAGCTGTCCTCTATCCGAAGAGTACCTCCCCTACGAGAAGGAAGAAAATGTAGACCCGTCCACGGGGCCTTTACTAGACAGACTCCTGATAGAATATCCAGGAGTATGGGCTGAAAACAATGCCCCAGGGTTGGCTAGGCACCAAGCCCCGATAGTAGTGAGTTTAACTGCTACCGCGACCCCTGTCCGGGTTAAGCAATACCCAATTGCCCAAGATGCCAAAATCGGTATAAGGAAGCATATCCAGCAGCTGTGGGAAGCGGGGATTCTCGTGCCGTGCCAATCGCCGTGGAATACTCCCTTGCTCCCAGTCCAGAAGCCTGGTACCCAGGATTACCAGCCAGCACAAGACTTAAGAACAAGAGGGTTGAAACCATCCACCCGACTGTACCCAACCTGTACACTCTTTTGAGCTTGCTACCTCCTGAGAGAACTGTTTATACCGTATTAGATTTAAAAGATGCTTTCTTCAGCATTCTCTTAGCCCCCAGCAGCCAGCCTATCTTTGCCTTTGAGTGGACAGACCCAGAGGGGGGATTCTCAGGCCAACTAACCGGGACGCGTTTACCGCGGAGATTCAAAAATTCTCCTACCCTATTCGATGAGGCCCTAAGTGCAGATCTCCGTCCCTTCCGTCAACATAATCTTGACTGTACGTTACTCCAGTATGTTGATGATTTACTATTAGCAGCTGAAACCGAGGAGATCTGTCTCACGGCAACCAGGCACTTACTTGGCACCCTAGAGGCATATGGGTACCGGGTCTCGGCTAAGAAAGCCCAACTGTGCACCCAGTTGGTGGCCTACCTCGGGTATACCCTCGAAGGAGGAAAGCGGACTCTCTCCCGGCAGAGGATTGAAGCCATTCTTCAGATTCCGGTACCCACCACCAAGAGACAGGTAAGAGAATTCCTCGGGGCGGCAGGCTATTGCAGACTTTGGATTCCTGGGTTCACAGAGATCGCAAAGCCCATGTACTCGGCTACAGGAGGAAATCAGCCCCTGCATTGGACAGAGACAGAACAGAAGGCCTTTGACCTTCTCAAGCAGGCACTCACATCAGCCCCAGCCCTTGCTCTTCCAGACATCACTAAGGGATTTCATCTTTTTGTGAGTGAGACCAAGGGAATCGCCAAAGGGGCCCTAACCCAAACGCTAGGCCCGTGGCGCCGACCAGTAGCCTATCTATCAAAGAGACTAGACACGGTGGCCTCCGGATGGCCACCCTGCCTACGAGCCATAGCAGCGACTGCTCTCCTAGTCAAAGAAGCTGACAAACTCACCCTTGGGCAGAGTCTAAACATTACTGCCCCTCATGCGGTAGAGGCCCTCCTCCGCAGTAGCCCAGAGCGATGGATGACCAACTCCAGAATCACTCAATACCAGGCTCTCCTCCTCGACCAGCCATGTTTCAGCCCCATGACTTGCAGTTTTAGTCTGCTGTCTCTGAAGAACAACTCAGTGCCTTTTAAAACAGGCTAGGACCATTTTGAGTTGGTTCTATGGTTATAAATCTCCCCTTTTTGTTCATTCCTCAGTCTTTGCCTCAGTATGGCAACTGGGTTTGGGATCAATTAAGATGGAGAATTAGCTTCAAGATGGAGTCAGACTTGTTTGCCCCCACACACAAATGGTAACTACGTGAGTTACCAATTTGTCTCACTGGAAAAATAACAGTGATGTAGGTCAGCCATGTCCAGTCAGTAGCAAGCACTGCAGGTCTGTCTCCGGAACAATCAATCCAGGCATCTGCTTGGATGGAACCTGGAGAGAGCTGCCCTGACCAGAGATTATTGAACTAATGTCCAGCCTTACTGCTTTCAGTGATTTCCTGTAAACTTGAAAGTGCCAGCACAGCCTGTGATCAGGAAGGTGGCCGTGGTCTTTACTGGGAGATAACGGTAAACAGTAAACTCTTCGCTGGGAACTCAACAGAAGTTGGTGCGTTGAGACAATGGTTGGTGTGGGGGGCTCAAGTGTGCTGAGTCTGCTTCCTTTAATATACTGCTCCTAGAAATGGGTCTGGGGGCAATGTCAGCAGTGACAGGAAGCCGATTAAAGAGGCCCCTCCTCGGGCCCCCTGCAAATTGGGACAATTTCAGTTCCTTCCAGTGGGGCCGGGAACAGCTGCTGATTCATACGCACATTAAACAGTGAGACGTCATAAAGCGTCTCTGCGTGCTTTTCAGCCCGGGTTTACAATGAAGATCACGTGGCAAGTTTGCACAACGACCATCACCTGTGCCTTCCCAGGGCCAGTGTTGGGCTTGAGGACTCTAAGTAGATGAGTGAGAGCTGTGCGCAGCCGCTGGTCAGGAGGAGGTGACATCACCTATGCCTGCGCCTGGAAGGAGTAGTAGAGCAGCAGCACTGCTTGTGCTTTCGCAGAGTCACCGGGCCTCTGTCTGAGGACAGGGAGGGAAGACCACACAGTTTGGTCCTCAGGTAGGAGGTCATTGTTCCTGACTGTGACCCAGAGCTGGAGGAGAATGAGGACGAAATGGCTGCTTCTCAGGTAAACATGGTGTCGCAGGTCCGAGGCTGTGTCCACTTATCTTACTGAAATGCCATGTATTTAGAAGCTGCAAACCTTGACATTTCTACATCTGGTGGTCCTGTTAACAAATTTGTTTTCGACTGCTTTGTGTCCCTTCTAATGAAAGTCGAGGTGTAGTCTTAAGGTTGTTGCTCCCGTCCCCCAGAGTCTGTCTCCTGGCTTATTTGGCATGAAGGAGTCTCATCACGAACTAATGACCTGCAACTACTGAAAATGTTCTCTTTGTGACAGATCCACATGGAATGTGTTGGTACCAAGGTTCCCACTGGGAGTGGGGTCAGGTCCTGGGGTATCAGCAATGAAGGAGAACATTTCATGTTTAGGTCCCATCTAGATGTGACATCTGTCTGTGTAGACCAGGGTTAGGAAAATGCACAAATAATGATCCCCATATGGCCCAGAGTAACTAATTCCGTGTTCCGATCGAGAGAGCGAGCTTGCTCCCTAGACTGCTTCAGAGGAAGATGATTTAAAATACACCAGAACCTAGTGTGTGGGAGCCGTCTGGAGCTCACATATGCAGGAAACTTTATTTCATGATTACATTCATATTATTTAGTTTTTCAGGTTTTTTGCAAACATCCCAACAACGATGAGCGCATCAGGTAGGTGCTAATCAGTTTGTCCCACCACAGCTGATGTGAATTTTGTTCCCTTTGTTCAGGGGCTCTCTGCCACTCCTGCTCTATGAAGTGGATATTTTCCCTGGTATCATTTGTAAGGGTCTTGTAGAGAGTTATGGAGAGGGGTGAATAAGCCATCACATTTCATCTGAAGACTCCCCCTTCTTTTTAGTTCCTCTCCCCTTGTAGTTTCTTTTGGAGAATGGAGGCACTCGCCTTTCTTCCATGGAGATGATGTTTTTTTTCTAGTGAGGCTCTCAGAACTGAGTCCTATAATTCTCCATTGTATTTTACAGTCATGTCACAGACAGCTTTTGTGTTTTCAGCAAAGAAAACAATCATATAAATATATGTTCAGGTAGCTTGACATTCTATCATATAACTCACTATAAATGATCAAAAGAATTCAAGAGAATAATTAGGAATTTGTTGGTGTAAAGAAGAAAAATGCAGGGTGTTTCATTTTGACTTTCATTTTCCCTTCCTTGAGGTGATCTGCATCCTTCAGTCTAGATTAGTGAGAATTACTAGAATTCTGAAATATTGTTGCCCCATTGTAAAATCATATCTCCACCCCTAATTTTTGACTCAGTTCTTGTAGGTGGAATGAAAGATTTGGAAATTGGAAATGCTTCCTAAATATTCGGAAGAGGCCGCCAGACAAGTGTTGGGGGAAATGATTTTCTATAACCTTCTATAATGACCTCACTTCTCCACTGAACAAAGTCCTGGATTGAAAACTGTAGAAACCCCACAAGAGTCATGAGTCTAGAAGTGGGACTGATGGGCACCTCATGTGTCCGTATGATACACAGGGATTCTGGGTGACCAGTCCCTGATCTTCAGTCCCCTCTGGGGTCATGTGCATTGTTGGAGGGGCTCCATTTTGGTCCTTGGTGGGGGTTCCCCGTGTGTGCACAGGTGAAGGGCTGGACAAAGGAAAAGGCAGAAATGGGAGACAGCATAAAACCCCTGGGAGTAACTAGCGGATTGGAGGGAGATCTGGTCTGTGCCACAGATTTTGGGCCCAGCTTCCTAAACTCTGGTCTCAGGCACATGCACCTGTTGAGATGAGATTCAATGCTGATGGTCTAAAGACAGGGCCTGGGCAAGGGGGAAGCACGTGACTATAGGTTTTGGCTCTGGGAGTGGCATGTGGGCCAGAAGTCCTCAGCATGCAGGAGCAGCGCTGGCAGGGGAATTCTTAATAGCGCGGGCGAGGTGGTGAATGTGACTAAGGATGAACTCTGGTCACATGAGCACAGGGTGTGCTGGTGTCTTGTGGGCATGCATTATTTGGGTCAAGGGGAGGAGCAAAGTCTCACTGTGTCCTTATGCCACCGTGTGCCTAGGGAAGACACGAAGGAGTCAATTGACAAAAATGCTTCAACAATGAAAAGTGGACTGGGTTGGGACACAGTTGGTGGAAATTCAGGCTTTATGTTTATTTGCAAAGACGGTTTTTGCAAATGACTGTGAGCACGTCCAGTCATGATGGGGCACAATTTCTTACCCCAGAAGCACTCAGATAATCCACCTATGCACAAATAAACAATCCACATTCCGTGAAGTGTGTGATAGAGGGAGACGATGATTTGCTAAGGTGTTTTATTCATAATGACCTTCAAATTTGTGTTTTAGCAAATGCGGTAGTATGAAAACATGGCCTTTATTATCATTGATTAAAAAAAAAAGCATTTTGGTTGATAATAAGTCTGATATGTTTGTGTGAATATCGAACCAGGTACACAACATTTTAATGTTCGTGTGGGGTGAGGAAAATTCTCCTCTACTCTGTGTCTGGGGCTGGGCCTAAGAACTAAACTGACATAAGACTGATAACCGGGAGGAAAGAATACAAATTCAATAAAACTTTTACATATACATAGTAGTCTTGACTAGACAATGAAGACCCAACAAAGTGACCGGACAGGAAACTTTCACACCATTTAGATGAACGGTAAATTTGTGAAGAATTGTCTGTCTTTGTCTAACTTATTTCACTCAGCATAAAAGTCTCCTGATCCATTCATATTGTTGCCAGTGGCAGGATTTCCTTTTTTTTTTTTTTTCTCTTGGCTGAATAATACTCCATTGTATATATTTATCACATATTTTTTAGCCATCGACCTACTGATGGACACCTAGGTTGTTTCCAAGTCCTGACTATTGTTAATAATGCTGAAATGGATGTAGGTAGGGGTAGGGGTGCATAAATCTTTTCAAATGAGCTTTTTTCATACTGTTTGGATAAATGCCCAAAATTGAATTGCTCAGCAGCATGGTAATTCTGTTTGTAATTTTTTGGTTGCATTATTTTATAATCCCAACAACAGTGCGTGAGGGTTTCAATTTCTCTGCACCCTCACCAATACTCGTTATTGGTTGCCTTTTTGTTAATAGCCATTCTGACAGGTGTGAGGTGACTCTCATTGTGGTACTGATTTGCATTTCCCTGGTGATGAGCGATATTGAGCATCTCTTTGAGTCTGTCGATCATCCCAAAGTCTACTTCGGAGACATGTCTATTCAGGTCGTCCACCCATTTTTTAGTCAGATTTTCTGTATTTTTGATGTGGACTTGTATGTGTTTTTTATATATCTCGGATATTATCCTTTACTGGATATATCATTTGGGAATATCTTCTCCCATTCAGTAGACTGTCTTTTTCTTTTGTTGGTGGTTTCTTTTGCTGTGCAAAAGCTGTAGTCCGAGATGGTCCTATTTGTTATTTTTCCTTTTGTTGTCCTTACCTCAGGAGACATATCCAAAAAATTATTTGCTAAGACTCATGTCAAAGAGTTTACTGCCTACGTTTTTTCTAGGAGTAGAGTTTTATGTTTTTAGGCCTTACATTAGAGTCTTTAATCCATTTTGAGTTTATTTATATATATGGTGTCCGTGGTCCAGCCTCACTTTTTTTTTTTTTTTGCCTATATCTATCCAGTTTGCCCAATATCATTCATTTAGTAGATTGACTTCTCCCTCCCCCCCGCCCCACTATATTTTCTTGCTTCCTTTGCCATAGATTTATTTACCATATAAGTGTGGATTCATTTCTGGGCTCTCCATTCTGTTCCATTGGTGTTTGTGCTGTTTTTTATTTGTTTGTTTGTTTGTTTCAGTACCCTACTGTTTTGTTTACTGTAGCTTTGCAGTATAGTTTAAAATCAGTGCACATGACACCTCCAACTTTGTACTTCTTTCTCAACAGTACTTTGGCTATTTGTTTTTTATGTGTTGTATCGTGTGTGTGTGTGTGTGTGTGTGTGTGTGTGTGTTTAGGATTGTATGTTCTAGTTCTGTGAAAAATGGGGATTACATTGAAATTTAAATTGCTTTGGATAGTATAAACATTTTAATGATATTAAATCTTCCCTTTTATGAATATGGTATATCCTTCCATTTATCTGTGTTGTCTTCATTTTCTTTCATCATTATTTCTTACAGATTTCAAAATGGAGTCCTTTGATTCCCTTGGATAAATTTATTGCCAGAATTCATTTTACTTCTTCCTTTTCAATTTCGATGGCTTTTATTTTATTTTTTCCTGCCTAATTTTTCTTGCTAAGACATCTGGTACAGTGTCAAATCAAAGTAGTAAGAGTGGGCATCCTTGCCTTTTCGTGATTATAGAGGAAAGATTTCAGTCTTCCGCTATGGGTCGTGATGTTAACTCTGGACTCTTCATATATGACATTTATTACATTTGGGTAGTTTCTTTTGATTCCTCATTTGGTGTGTGTTTTTATCCTGAAAGGGTGTTGAATATCATCACTTTGTTTTTCTCCATCATTTGATAACGATCATGTGGTTTGACCTTCATTCTGTTAGTGTGGTCTTACATTTTCTGATTTCCATAAGTTGAAACATCCTTGAATTGCACTTGCTCATGGTCTATAATTCTTTTACTGTGCTTTTTTGAATCTAGGTTTCTGGTATTTTATTGAGAACTTGTACATCAGTATTCATCACAAATTTTGGTTTGTAGTTTTCTTCATTTGTGCTTTGATATTGGGTAATGCTGGTCTCATAGAAATTGTTTTGATCACTTCTTTACTCTAGTCTTTGGAAATGTTCATGGAAAATTAATGTTAATGTTCTTTAAATGTTGCTAGAATTATCCAGTGAATTTATCTAGTCCAGGACATACCGCCTTGGGAGTTTTAAAATAATTATTATTACTGTTTTGCTCTACTTACTAGTTGTAGGTTGCCTGTAGTTTTCTTTAATTTCTTTCTGTAAAGTCTAAGTAGGTTGTATTTTTATAGAAATCAATGCATTTTTCCTACATGTCCAATTTGTTGTCATATAATTGCTCATAGTAGCCTCTTACAATTTTTTCTATGGCATTATTTATAACATCTCTGTTTTCTTTCACTTCTGATTTTAGTTTTTCTAATTCTTAATTAGGTGTTTGTTGATTCTGTTATCTTTTCTAAGACAGGAATCCTCTTTTCACTGATATTATTTTTATTGTTGCTATTGTTTATTTTGTTTACTTCTGCTCACCTTTTAAATTTTCTTACTCCTGCTAACTTGGGGCTTAGCTTGTTCTTCTTTTTGTTTTCCTTGAGGTGTAATGGTATGTCGTTCACTTTAAATCACTCTTATTTTTGATGTAAGTGTTTATTTCTATAAACTTATCTCTTAGTACTATTTTCTCTCAACCCCAGAAGTGTTGGTGTATTGTGTTTCATTTCATTTGTCTCAAGGTATTTTCTGATTTCCTTTTGATTCCTTTTTGACCCACTAGTTATTTGAGAGTGTGTTGTTCAATATACAACTATTTGTGGAATAATAATATTCTGTCTGCTATTGATTCTTCTTTCCATTCCGTGTGGTTAAATGATACCTGGATGATTTTCATTATTTAATTTGTTAAGACTTGTTTCGTGGACTCACAGGTTATCTGTACTGGAGAATGTTCCACGTGCGATTGAGAAGACCGCACATTTTAGTTCGGTGAAGTGGACTGTGCACGTTGTTATATCTAATTAGTGCATAGTGTTGTTCAGTCATCTCCTTGTTGATCCTGTTTTTCTGATTTTATCTAGTTGAAATTGGGGTATTGACATCTCCTACTATTACATGACTTTCTATTTCTTGTTTTATTTTGATTTTTCAATTACAGTTGACATTTGGTATTTTATATTAATCTCAGGTGTACAGAACATTGGTTGGACATTTATATAATTTACGAAGTGATTCCCCCGATTAGTCTAGTAGTAATACACAGTACCTAATACACCTGGCACTATACATAGTTATTACAGTTATTATTGATTGCATTCCTTATGTTGCACTTCATCTATTTCTTGGTTTAATTCTGTCTTGCCAGATTCATATATTTGGGAGCCCTGGTGTTATGTGCATCCATATTTATAATATAACTGTTATAGCTTACTGTTGAATTCACCTTTTCATCATTATAAAATGTTCTTTCTGTGGTGACACTTTTCAACACTTACTGTAAATTTGTCTGATATGGTTTATCCACCCGTGCCTTTTATTGTTTACCATTTCTATGGACTATATTTCTCCATCCTTTTAGTTACATTTCATGTGTGTCCTCACAACTAAAGTGAGTCTCTTGTAGACAGAAAGGTAGTTGGATATCATTTTTTAAATCAATTCAGCCATGTCACTCAATCCATGTTTTTGACTGGGAGAGTTCCATCTGTTTACATTTAAAGTAATTATTGAAAGGAAGGGACTAGTATAACTATTTTAGAATTGTTTTCTGCCTTTTTGTAACTATCATCTCCCACCTTTCTCTTATTGTTTTCCATTGTGTTTCTTTTGGTACTGACAGGCGTTGATTTCTTATTTCCTTTTTGTTTGTCTGCTATAGGTGGGCGCTTTTTTTGTGTGATTAATATAGGGGTTACTTAAAACGTCTTAACGGTATATGAATATGTTAACAGTATCAATTGCATATAAAATCTCTACTATGTAATATCTCCACCCTGTACCTACTTTATCTTATCAGTATCACATATTCTATTTTTTATATTGTGTATCCTAATACATGGATTTGTGATTTAATGCTTTTATTTTCTAAAATTTGTGGGAGAAATATAAGTGATTTGCATTACATCATGACAATACCGATTTCATTTATGAGAGAGCTCTATATTTCCATATGATTTTGTGCTGTCATTTAGAATCCTTCTATTTCAACTAGCAGGATTTTCTTTGGGGGTGGGGTGTGTGTGTGTGCAGCAGGTCCAATGGTGAGGAACTTCTTGGGAGTTTTCATCAGGAAGTCTTCATTTCTCCATTCTTGAAGGAAGGTTATACTAGTCCCTTCCTAATTTCAACTAGATAAAATCAGAAAAACAGGATCAACAAGGAGATGACTGAACAACACTATGCACTAATTAGATATAACAACGTGCACAGTCCACTTCACCGAACTAAAATGTGTGGTCTTCTCAATCGCACGTGGAACATTCTCCAGTACAGATAACCTGTGAGTCCACGAAACAAGTCTTAACAAATTAAATAATGAAAATCATCCAGGTATCATTTAACCACACGGAATGGAAAGAAGAATCAATAGCAGACAGAATATTATTATTCCACAAATAGTTGTATATTGAACAACACACTCTCAAATAACTAGTGGGTCAAAAAGGAATCAAAAGGAAATCAGAAAATACCTTGAGACAAATGAAATGAAACACAATACACCAACACTTCTGGGGTTGAGAGAAAATAGTACTAAGAGATAAGTTTATAGAAATAAACACTTACATCAAAAATAAGAGTGATTTAAAGTGAACGACATACCATTACACCTCAAGGAAAACAAAAAGAAGAACAAGCTAAGCCCCAAGTTAGCAGGAGTAAGAAAATTTAAAAGGTGAGCAGAAGTAAACAAAATAAACAATAGCAACAATAAAAATAATATCAGTGAAAAGAGGATTCCTGTCTTAGAAAAGATAACAGAATCAACAAACACCTAATTAAGAATTAGAAAAACTAAAATCAGAAGTGAAAGAAAACAGAGATGTTATAAATAATGCCATAGAAAAAATTGTAAGAGGCTACTATGAGCAATTATATGACAACAAATTGGACATGTAGGAAAAATGCATTGATTTCTATAAAAATACAACCTACTTAGACTTTACAGAAAGAAATTAAAGAAAACTACAGGCAACCTACAACTAGTAAGTAGAGCAAAACAGTAATAATAATTATTTTAAAACTCCCAAGGCGGTATGTCCTGGACTAGATAAATTCACTGGATAATTCTAGCAACATTTAAAGAACATTAACATTAATTTTCCATGAACATTTCCAAAGACTAGAGTAAAGAAGTGATCAAAACAATTTCTATGAGACCAGCATTACCCAATATCAAAGCACAAATGAAGAAAACTACAAACCAAAATTTGTGATGAATACTGATGTACAAGTTCTCAATAAAATACCAGAAACCTAGATTCAAAAAAGCACAGTAAAAGAATTATAGACCATGAGCAAGTGCAATTCAAGGATGTTTCAACTTATGGAAATCAGAAAATGTAAGACCACACTAACAGAATGAAGGTCAAACCACATGATCGTTATCAAATGATGGAGAAAAACAAAGTGATGATATTCAACACCCTTTCAGGATAAAAACACACACCAAATGAGGAATCAAAAGAAACTACCCAAATGTAATAAATGTCATATATGAAGAGTCCAGAGTTAACATCACGACCCATAGCGGAAGACTGAAATCTTTCCTCTATAATCACGAAAAGGCAAGGATGCCCACTCTTACTACTTTGATTTGACACTGTACCAGATGTCTTAGCAAGAAAAATTAGGCAGGAAAAAATAAAATAAAAGCCATCGAAATTGAAAAGGAAGAAGTAAAATGAATTCTGGCAATAAATTTATCCAAGGGAATCAAAGGACTCCATTTTGAAATCTGTAAGAAATAATGATGAAAGAAAATGAAGACAACACAGATAAATGGAAGGATATACCATATTCATAAAAGGGAAGATTTAATATCATTAAAATGTTTATACTATCCAAAGCAATTTAAATTTCAATGTAATCCCCATTTTTCACAGAACTAGAACATACAATCCTAAACACACACACACACACACACACACACACACACACGATACAACACATAAAAAACAAATAGCCAAAGTACTGTTGAGAAAGAAGTACAAAGTTGGAGGTGTCATGTGCACTGATTTTAAACTATACTGCAAAGCTACAGTAAACAAAACAGTAGGGTACTGAAACAAACAAACAAACAAATAAAAAACAGCACAAACACCAATGGAACAGAATGGAGAGCCCAGAAATGAATCCACACTTATATGGTAAATAAATCTATGGCAAAGGAAGCAAGAAAATATAGTGGGGCGGGGGGGAGGGAGAAGTCAATCTACTAAATGAATGATATTGGGCAAACTGGATAGATATAGGCAAAAAAAAAAAAAAAGTGAGGCTGGACCACGGACACCATATATATAAATAAACTCAAAATGGATTAAAGACTCTAATGTAAGGCCTAAAAACATAAAACTCTACTCCTAGAAAAAACGTAGGCAGTAAACTCTTTGACATGAGTCTTAGCAAATAATTTTTTGGATATGTCTCCTGAGGTAAGGACAACAAAAGGAAAAATAACAAATAGGACCATCTCGGACTACAGCTTTTGCACAGCAAAAGAAACCACCAACAAAAGAAAAAGACAGTCTACTGAATGGGAGAAGATATTCCCAAATGATATATCCAGTAAAGGATAATATCCGAGATATATAAAAAACACATACAAGTCCACATCAAAAATACAGAAAATCTGACTAAAAAATGGGTGGACGACCTGAATAGACATGTCTCCGAAGTAGACTTTGGGATGATCGACAGACTCAAAGAGATGCTCAATATCGCTCATCACCAGGGAAATGCAAATCAGTACCACAATGAGAGTCACCTCACACCTGTCAGAATGGCTATTAACAAAAAGGCAACCAATAACGAGTATTGGTGAGGGTGCAGAGAAATTGAAACCCTCACGCACTGTTGTTGGGATTATAAAATAATGCAACCAAAAAATTACAAACAGAATTACCATGCTGCTGAGCAATTCAATTTTGGGCATTTATCCAAACAGTATGAAAAAAGCTCATTTGAAAAGATTTATGCACCCCTACCCCTACCTACATCCATTTCAGCATTATTAACAATAGTCAGGACTTGGAAACAACCTAGGTGTCCATCAGTAGGTCGATGGCTAAAAAATATGTGATAAATATATACAATGGAGTATTATTCAGCCAAGAGGAAAAAAAAAAAAAAAAGGAAATCCTGCCACTGGCAACAATATGAATGGATCAGGAGACTTTTATGCTGAGTGAAATAAGTTAGACAAAGACAGACAATTCTTCACAAATTTACCGTTCATCTAAATGGTGTGAAAGTTTCCTGTCCGGTCACTTTGTTGGGTCTTCATTGTCTAGTCAAGACTACTATGTATATGTAAAAGTTTTATTGAATTTGTATTCTTTCCTCCCGGTTATCAGTCTTATGTCAGTTTAGTTCTTAGGCCCAGCCCCAGACACAGAGTAGAGGAGAATTTTCCTCACCCCACACGAACATTAAAATGTTGTGTACCTGGTTCGATATTCACACAAACATATCAGACTTATTATCAACCAAAATGCTTTTTTTTTTAATCAATGATAATAAAGGCCATGTTTTCATACTACCGCATTTGCTAAAACACAAATTTGAAGGTCATTATGAATAAAACACCTTAGCAAATCATCGTCTCCCTCTATCACACACTTCACGGAATGTGGATTGTTTATTTGTGCATAGGTGGATTATCTGAGTGCTTCTGGGGTAAGAAATTGTGCCCCATCATGACTGGACGTGCTCACAGTCATTTGCAAAAACCGTCTTTGCAAATAAACATAAAGCCTGAATTTCCACCAACTGTGTCCCAACCCAGTCCACTTTTCATTGTTGAAGCATTTTTGTCAATTGACTCCTTCGTGTCTTCCCTAGGCACACGGTGGCATAAGGACACAGTGAGACTTTGCTCCTCCCCTTGACCCAAATAATGCATGCCCACAAGACACCAGCACACCCTGTGCTCATGTGACCAGAGTTCATCCTTAGTCACATTCACCACCTCGCCCGCGCTATTAAGAATTCCCCTGCCAGCGCTGCTCCTGCATGCTGAGGACTTCTGGCCCACATGCCACTCCCAGAGCCAAAACCTATAGTCACGTGCTTCCCCCTTGCCCAGGCCCTGTCTTTAGACCATCAGCATTGAATCTCATCTCAACAGGTGCATGTGCCTGAGACCAGAGTTTAGGAAGCTGGGCCCAAAATCTGTGGCACAGACCAGATCTCCCTCCAATCCGCTAGTTACTCCCAGGGGTTTTATGCTGTCTCCCATTTCTGCCTTTTCCTTTGTCCAGCCCTTCACCTGTGCACACACGGGGAACCCCCACCAAGGACCAAAATGGAGCCCCTCCAACAATGCACATGACCCCAGAGGGGACTGAAGATCAGGGACTGGTCACCCAGAATCCCTGTGTATCATACGGACACATGAGGTGCCCATCAGTCCCACTTCTAGACTCATGACTCTTGTGGGGTTTCTACAGTTTTCAATCCAGGACTTTGTTCAGTGGAGAAGTGAGGTCATTATAGAAGGTTATAGAAAATCATTTCCCCCAACACTTGTCTGGCGGCCTCTTCCGAATATTTAGGAAGCATTTCCAATTTCCAAATCTTTCATTCCACCTACAAGAACTGAGTCAAAAATTAGGGGTGGAGATATGATTTTACAATGGGGCAACAATATTTCAGAATTCTAGTAATTCTCACTAATCTAGACTGAAGGATGCAGATCACCTCAAGGAAGGGAAAATGAAAGTCAAAATGAAACACCCTGCATTTTTCTTCTTTACACCAACAAATTCCTAATTATTCTCTTGAATTCTTTTGATCATTTATAGTGAGTTATATGATAGAATGTCAAGCTACCTGAACATATATTTATATGATTGTTTTCTTTGCTGAAAACACAAAAGCTGTCTGTGACATGACTGTAAAATACAATGGAGAATTATAGGACTCAGTTCTGAGAGCCTCACTAGAAAAAAAACATCATCTCCATGGAAGAAAGGCGAGTGCCTCCATTCTCCAAAAGAAACTACAAGGGGAGAGGAACTAAAAAGAAGGGGGAGTCTTCAGATGAAATGTGATGGCTTATTCACCCCTCTCCATAACTCTCTACAAGACCCTTACAAATGATACCAGGGAAAATATCCACTTCATAGAGCAGGAGTGGCAGAGAGCCCCTGAACAAAGGGAACAAAATTCACATCAGCTGTGGTGGGACAAACTGATTAGCACCTACCTGATGCGCTCATCGTTGTTGGGATGTTTGCAAAAAACCTGAAAAACTAAATAATATGAATGTAATCATGAAATAAAGTTTCCTGCATATGTGAGCTCCAGACGGCTCCCACACACTAGGTTCTGGTGTATTTTAAATCATCTTCCTCTGAAGCAGTCTAGGGAGCAAGCTCGCTCTCTCGATCGGAACACGGAATTAGTTACTCTGGGCCATATGGGGATCATTATTTGTGCATTTTCCTAACCCTGGTCTACACAGACAGATGTCACATCTAGATGGGACCTAAACATGAAATGTTCTCCTTCATTGCTGATACCCCAGGACCTGACCCCACTCCCAGTGGGAACCTTGGTACCAACACATTCCATGTGGATCTGTCACAAAGAGAACATTTTCAGTAGTTGCAGGTCATTAGTTCGTGATGAGACTCCTTCATGCCAAATAAGCCAGGAGACAGACTCTGGGGGACGGGAGCAACAACCTTAAGACTACACCTCGACTTTCATTAGAAGGGACACAAAGCAGTCGAAAACAAATTTGTTAACAGGACCACCAGATGTAGAAATGTCAAGGTTTGCAGCTTCTAAATACATGGCATTTCAGTAAGATAAGTGGACACAGCCTCGGACCTGCGACACCATGTTTACCTGAGAAGCAGCCATTTCGTCCTCATTCTCCTCCAGCTCTGGGTCACAGTCAGGAACAATGACCTCCTACCTGAGGACCAAACTGTGTGGTCTTCCCTCCCTGTCCTCAGACAGAGGCCCGGTGACTCTGCGAAAGCACAAGCAGTGCTGCTGCTCTACTACTCCTTCCAGGCGCAGGCATAGGTGATGTCACCTCCTCCTGACCAGCGGCTGCGCACAGCTCTCACTCATCTACTTAGAGTCCTCAAGCCCAACACTGGCCCTGGGAAGGCACAGGTGATGGTCGTTGTGCAAACTTGCCACGTGATCTTCATTGTAAACCCGGGCTGAAAAGCACGCAGAGACGCTTTATGACGTCTCACTGTTTAATGTGCGTATGAATCAGCAGCTGTTCCCGGCCCCACTGGAAGGAACTGAAATTGTCCCAATTTGCAGGGGGCCCGAGGAGGGGCCTCTTTAATCGGCTTCCTGTCACTGCTGACATTGCCCCCAGACCCATTTCTAGGAGCAGTATATTAAAGGAAGCAGACTCAGCACACTTGAGCCCCCCACACCAACCATTGTCTCAACGCACCAACTTCTGTTGAGTTCCCAGCGAAGAGTTTACTGTTTACCGTTATCTCCCAGTAAAGACCACGGCCACCTTCCTGATCACAGGCTGTGCTGGCACTTTCAAGTTTACAGGAAATCACTGAAAGCAGTAAGGCTGGACATTAGTTCAATAATCTCTGGTCAGGGCAGCTCTCTCCAGGTTCCATCCAAGCAGATGCCTGGATTGATTGTTCCGGAGACAGACCTGCAGTGCTTGCTACTGACTGGACATGGCTGACCTACATCACTGTTATTTTTCCAGTGAGACAAATTGGTAACTCACGTAGTTACCATTTGTGTGTGGGGGCAAACAAGTCTGACTCCATCTTGAAGCTAATTCTCCATCTTAATTGATCCCAAACCCAGTTGCCATACTGAGGCAAAGACTGAGGAATGAACAAAAAGGGGAGATTTATAACCATAGAACCAACTCAAAATGGTCCTAGCCTGTTTTAAAAGGCACTGAGTTGTTCTTCAGAGACAGCAGACTAAAACTGCAAGTCATGGGGCTGAAACATGGCTGGTCGAGGAGGAGAGCCTGGTATTGAGTGATTCTGGAGTTGGTCATCCATCGCTCTGGGCTACTGCGGAGGAGGGCCTCTACCGCATGAGGGGCAGTAATGTTTAGACTCTGCCCAAGGGTGAGTTTGTCAGCTTCTTTGACTAGGAGAGCAGTCGCTGCTATGGCTCGTAGGCAGGGTGGCCATCCGGAGGCCACCGTGTCTAGTCTCTTTGATAGATAGGCTACTGGTCGGCGCCACGGGCCTAGCGTTTGGGTTAGGGCCCCTTTGGCGATTCCCTTGGTCTCACTCACAAAAAGATGAAATCCCTTAGTGATGTCTGGAAGAGCAAGGGCTGGGGCTGATGTGAGTGCCTGCTTGAGAAGGTCAAAGGCCTTCTGTTCTGTCTCTGTCCAATGCAGGGGCTGATTTCCTCCTGTAGCCGAGTACATGGGCTTTGCGATCTCTGTGAACCCAGGAATCCAAAGTCTGCAATAGCCTGCCGCCCCGAGGAATTCTCTTACCTGTCTCTTGGTGGTGGGTACCGGAATCTGAAGAATGGCTTCAATCCTCTGCCGGGAGAGAGTCCGCTTTCCTCCTTCGAGGGTATACCCGAGGTAGGCCACCAACTGGGTGCACAGTTGGGCTTTCTTAGCCGAGACCCGGTACCCATATGCCTCTAGGGTGCCAAGTAAGTGCCTGGTTGCCGTGAGACAGATCTCCTCGGTTTCAGCTGCTAATAGTAAATCATCAACATACTGGAGTAACGTACAGTCAAGATTATGTTGACGGAAGGGACGGAGATCTGCACTTAGGGCCTCATCGAATAGGGTAGGAGAATTTTTGAATCTCCGCGGTAAACGCGTCCCGGTTAGTTGGCCTGAGAATCCCCCCTCTGGGTCTGTCCACTCAAAGGCAAAGATAGGCTGGCTGCTGGGGGCTAAGAGAATGCTGAAGAAAGCATCTTTTAAATCTAATACGGTATAAACAGTTCTCTCAGGAGGTAGCAAGCTCAAAAGAGTGTACAGGTTGGGTACAGTCGGGTGGATGGTTTCAACCCTCTTGTTCTTAAGTCTTGTGCTGGCTGGTAATCCTGGGTACCAGGCTTCTGGACTGGGAGCAAGGGAGTATTCCACGGCGATTGGCACGGCACGAGAATCCCCGCTTCCCACAGCTGCTGGATATGCTTCCTTATACCGATTTTGGCATCTTGGGCAATTGGGTATTGCTTAACCCGGACAGGGGTCGCGGTAGCAGTTAAACTCACTACTATCGGGGCTTGGTGCCTAGCCAACCCTGGGGCATTGTTTTCAGCCCATACTCCTGGATATTCTATCAGGAGTCTGTCTAGTAAAGGCCCCGTGGACGGGTCTACATTTTCTTCCTTCTCGTAGGGGAGGTACTCTTCGGATAGAGGACAGCTAATTAAGATAGTCGACGGGGCAGACATGGACATCTGAGGGGTACTATCTCCGAATGTGATAGTAGCCCTTAGCTTTTGGAGTAGGTCTCTATCAAGAAGTGGGGCTGGACATTCTGGAATTACGAGGAAAGAATGGGTCACTCTCCCTCGCCTCAGATCTACAGTCCTTTCAGTGGTCCATGGGTATTCTCGTACTTTACCCGTGGCCCCTTGGACAGTGGTCTTTCGTTTGGAGATTGGTCCCCCTGGGTTGAGTAACACTGAGTGGGCAGCTTCTGTGTCCACCAGGAAGTTAACAGTTTTGCCCCCAATTTTTAAGGCTACCCTGGGCTCCTGGGGGCTTAGCGTGTAGGAGCCCCGGCCCTGTCAGTCCTCTTCCTCAGTGACGAGGATTTTAGTCTTGCAGTTTCCCTGGCCTTTTGCGTTTTTCTCAGGACATTCATTCTTCCAATGGCCTTCTTTCTTGCAGTAGACACACTGATTTTTTCCTAGGGGTGTGCAACCCTTACGTGGGCCTCTTTCTGATCTCCCTTGTCGTGCCCTAGTCTTTCCTGATCTCTCCTCCTGCATGGCAGCTACCATTATTTTAGCCATACGTTTGGGGTCATCTGGTGCCTCCCTGTTGTTGAACACCTTCTGGGCTATCTCGACAAGTTGAGACAGGTTCATCCCTGCAAAACCTTCTAATTTCTGCAATTTACGCCGGATATCAGGGGCTGCCTGAGTAGCAAAGGCTACATTAATTGCCCGCTGGTTCTCAGGGGCCTCAGGATCAATGGGGGTGTATACCCAGTATGCCTCCTGTAGTCGTTCAAGAAACGCTCCGGGGGACTCCTGAGGTCCCGGTATAACTTCAGTTATCTTAGAAAGGTTAGTTGGCTGGCGAGCAGCCGTCCTAATTCCCCCAATTAGAATCTGGTGATACCGATCTAATGCCGTTCTCCCTGCCTGAAAATTGTGTCCCCAGTCTGAGCGGGTGGAGGGAAATTCCTCCTCAATCTGTTCCCGTGCTTCCTCAACTCTCCTCCCTCCCACAGCTATCTTTTGTGCTTCCACCCGTATGCATCCACGTTCTTCCGCGGTGAAGAGGGTAACTAAAAGCTGTTGGCAATCGTCCCAAGTGGGGCGGTGAGTCTGAAAGTCCCATTAATGCCTGGGGTTCCTCAGAGAAAGGCGGATTCTGTGCCTTCCAGTTGTACAGGTCACTAGTCGAGAAGGGCACGTAAACCATAAAGGGCCTGTCAGTGTGATGCCCCTGGGGTGGTGCTTCTCGCAAGGGGAGAATAGCCGGGGTGGTGGTATCGGCTGGTGCCCCGCCCGGATCGGGAGCAGGAGGCCCACAAGGGTTACCTGCCTGCGTCCGAGGAGGTGAGGCGGTGCTATTGGGCCTCTCTTGCCCTGGATTATAGGGTGGGGGAAGGTCACTGTCCTCCGGTGGAGATTGGAGGACTGAGGGACTGGGCTGTCTTGGAGATTCAGTTGCTGCATGTTTAGGGGTACCCATAACTAAAATTCACGCCCCCAGGGAGAGGGCACACCGGCGGAGCCAAGGAGGGGGGTTCTGAAGAAGATTTAACCATTGATCAATGTAGGAAAACTGATCGGGATGTCCCAGGTCTCCCGTGACAATTTTCCAAACATTCCTCACCAAACCCTTGTCAATGGAGCCCTCCGGAGGCCAGTTTATACTAAAAGACGGCCACTCAACTTCACACAATGTCCTTAGTCTGACTGGAGAAAACTTTATGCCATAATCAGCTCCCTCTACAAACCCTTCTTTGAAATGTCGCAGGAGACACCCCAAGGGTGTCGTCTTCGGTGAACTCTGGCTTCCCCCCATCGCTGGCGCAGAAAACACAAAACGGACACTCAGACAAGAACAATTACTGGGGTGTAGGTGGACCCGGACAAGTCCGCCACCTACAACCTAGACAAGACCAAAGACAACAAACAGAACCTGACAACAGGGCACAGGAGGCGGCGTCCCGCAGCCTGGCCACGGTCCAGGAGATATGACTGTGTCCAGTCTCTCCACGGACCCCTGGTGACCGGTCAACAGAAACAAGAACAGAAAGGTACCTTTTATCCAGACGTCGAGGCCTCAGAGATTCCCATCAGGACCAGGAACAGAGTGTGTCCTGAAGGTTGCTTTTGACGATTGTACTGACCCCATCACAGCATTCAACGGCCCTGGAACGTCTCAGGTTGGCCACCCCTTTCAATCCGCAGCAGGGACAGCAACCGCTTCGGAGGCCGGTCCGGTCTTAGATCCCACGGCCACTCCCTGAGATTTCGCTGGGGCCTCCAAGTGTTGTAGCCACCAGCCCCCAAAAGACACACGGACCACCAGAAATCAGTGAGTTATAGGAAACACACTCTTTATTCAGCCAACTGGGTCTGCCAGGGGCACGCAGACCCCAAATTAAGCAGCAGCGAAATGTAGAGGTACAGGGTTTTTAAGCCCTAAATCCCATTCCTCATTCTGTCTTAACACAAAGGTCTGTGTTTTTTCTCTTATTCATTACCTGTCAACCCACAGGTCGGGTGTGCAAGCGGGGGTACAGAAGCAGAAAGCTTGTTATTTGAATGTTATGTTCCCATAATTAATAGCCTATGTTTTCATGGCAATAGCCAAACAGTAATTGCCAGCAAATAATACATTTTAAGCAGTAATCTTCCCAAGCAAGCAATAAATTTTAAGCAGTAACCTTCCTAAGCAAGTAACAAAATTTAAGCAGTAATCTTCCAGCCAGCACAACCGCTCATCCAGGTTGGGGCTCCCTTCCGCCTCCTCAAGGGTTTTCTGTCTGTGCATCTGTGTGTCTCCTCCCTGTTTCTCTCCACCGTTGTCCTTTCCTGCGTTTCCCCCCTTTTCTCTGCTCGTTTCCCTGCACCTGCTCCGCCAAACTCTTGAAACCTATTTCACCGTCAGCGGCTCTTTCTCCCTAACCGTTCTGATTGCGCCCCACCTGCACATATTTCTGCCTCTGTCTCCTCATCCGTGTCCCCTCTGATTCCGGCCACCCGCCCTGTGCCCCGACTCACTGGTGACCACGCCGGCTGAGCTCTGAGTGCGACTTCTCCCGCTGCCGTCCCCCACCGCAGCTCTGCTCCCGACGCCCTGTGCGCCGCGGGGCCGCGCCCTTTGTCGCGCCCCGGCTTCTGCTCACCACGCCCCGCCCTCCCAGCGCCCCTTCAGCTCTCTGGAGCTTCCCCCTTCCCTCCATAGTCTCCATTTTCTTTCTCCTCTGCCTGGTTCCCCGAGTTACGCTCTGTCCGACCGTCGAAGACAAGTCCCTCCAGCGCCTCTGATTTGTCGTCTCTTTAAGGACCCCTCCCTGACCGCTGTGCCTGCTCGCGTATCTAATCCTCTCGTTACTTCTCTCTCGTGATGCTCTCACACCCTCGTCCTGCCGCTCCCCTGGCCTCCCCGTCGCAGTCACCGTTTCGACAAAGACCCTCCCCGCGTGTGTGGGTGAGGGGGTTGACCTCTTCCGGTGACACCTCGCCTTATTCCCTCCTAAATTCCACTCCCTGAACAGTGTGCTCCTCCTGGGGCTCCTTATTAAATTGGGGGACGGGGGCAGGTCTGCAGAATCCAGGCCAAAGAGGAAGCCGGGGTCCCTCCGCCGAGTGTGGCGAGGCTGGGGGAGGGACGCCGAGGGTCCGTATCCAGCTCCCGAGTCCATCTTCCAAGACTGTGCACGGCGCGGGGAGGGCCGGCTGCCGGGTGAAGGGTTTTAAGCAGGAAAACGACCCGAAGGCAGACAGACCGCAGGCAGAACCGCCTTAGACTTTACCGGAAAGGACCACAGACTTTCCACTCCGCAGAGAGGCGTCAGGGACCCGGACGTCTCCCCTGGACGCCGGACTCGCCGCTGTAGGAGGTGCGGGGGGGGGACTTTGGCGTCCGTAGCGAGCCCCCAGGCTTTCCGCGTGTAGTGCTGTGGACCGAGAGCCTCAGGTTTCAGCCCGAACAGCCGAACATCACTTGGTCGCCAACACGACCTTCCCTCTGCATTAGCGCTTCCGGGCCTGCGAAAAACTCCGCGTGAGCGCTGAGGGAAACCCGGGCCGGGGGCGGGGCCTGGGCCTGGGCCGAGGGCTTCTGGCAGAGGGCGGGGCCTGAATCCCAGCCAGGCCCGGACGCTGTCGCGGGTGGAAGGGGCGGGTCCCACGGGGAGGGGGCGGGGCCGGCGCAGGGGCGGAGCCTAGGCTCCCCTGTGCCTGGCTCTCACTATCTTGGGCTTAATGTCTTGTAAGGCTTGCCCGTCATTACTCATAAAGTTTGTAAGAGTTCCTTCCAAAATTAATATGATGACGATTCCCCCGAGGACTGAATTTTCGATAAATTTGCCACAGCTATTCTATTTTTAAGACTTCACTTAGATGTAGTTGCTGTTGTTTAGTGAGGCTTGACTCTCGTTAAATTTGTAGCCAATTCATTATACTTCATGGTCTCCCCTGGTACGAAATTCTGATGATTACAGAAGACTCGTCCTACCTAAAGACCTTCCGAGTCATTATATTTGTAAGGTTTTTCTCTAATATGTATAACTGTGATACTTGCTTATCAATGAAGAGTGGATCAAAACTTTCCCATCTTTATTGCAAATGTTGGTTTTGATACCAAGACAGATTCTTTCCAGATGTGAAAACTAAGGAACTATTTTCGATAGATTTTTTTTAACTCGATTGTACTTATAATGTGCATCCTCAGTTTTAATCTCTATGGGTCACCCTGATGTAACAAATCATTCCATACATTTGTTTCCTGAACGTGCTTTTTAAAAAAAAAAAAAAAGGGCGGGGAAGGGGGAGACTAAAAGAGTATAC
Organism: Pteropus medius; assembly: GCF_902729225.1. Classification (NCBI taxonomy): domain Eukaryota; kingdom Metazoa; phylum Chordata; class Mammalia; order Chiroptera; family Pteropodidae; genus Pteropus; species Pteropus medius. The sequence goes on along the minus strand of NW_024351569.1, from coordinate 128,682 downwards.
CAAATCCTTTTGTTTCGTGGCATTTCTGTGGCTCCATTTGCCAGACATATATATGGGAAAAGACACATTTAAAAACACTTGCATGGTCCAACACAATTGTTGGAGGGCCCAATGTGCTTGAGAGCTTTGAGCACTGTCCATCCGGAGTTCCTGGGACTGACCATGATGGCCTGTATATACCCCAAAGGCAGATTACTGGGCACTCTGAGGATAAGATACAAGTTTACATCTTAAATCATTGAAGAGATATTTCAACCCCAAAGCTGCCATTGTCTGGGGTACTCCAGACGAAGGTTCCTCAGGCTAAAGTCAAGTGCTTGACGATCAGATCTGTGGACTTTAACCCCTGTCCAGTGAAATAAAGGTAAATATGATAAAGAAGAGAGAAATTCCCCAGGATTGCAACTACAGAAGGTAGTCCTCATTGCCAGGTCCCTGTAGGACATCCTACTACTTTTCTAGGACTGATGCTCATATTTGTCTTGCCACTTGTGACAACATGGATGGACCTAGAGAGTATGAGGTGAAGTGAAACAAATTGGACAGAGAAAGACAAATACTGCATAATTTCACTTACATGTGGACTCTGAAAAGAAACGGGCAACAACAAAAACCGAGACGGGAACAAACTCATAGATACAGAGAACAAACTGATGGTTGCCAGATGGGAGAGGGGTGAGGAATTGGACAGAAAACGAGTTTAGATGTACAAACTTCCACTGATGAGTCACAAGGATGTAATGTTTGGCATAGGGAATAGAGTTGATGGTAGTGTAATAACTACACGTTAACAGATGGTTACTACATTTATTGCGGTGATCTCATTGTAAGGCATATAAATGTTGAATCACTATGCCAGATACCTGAAACTAATACAATATTGTATGTCAACTATAATAAAAAACAAATTTAAAAAAATCGAGGATAGAATAAGGTATCAAGAATTGATATTGAAACGATTCAAAAATAATTTACACAACACAATGTGTATGGGTTTGGAAAACAAGAGGATGTGAAATTTTCTAGGGCAATAGAATTGACCAAGATTAACACTTATTTAGATCGGAAGTCTAAACTGAATAATATCCCTGCATTATAAAAGAGGCCCTCACAAATAAGGTTATGTGAGCAAGTGGTTTAACAGGGGTATCCTATAGTGATTTTGAATGTCAGATAAACCAAATCTTACACAATTCAAGAACATCAAAATGAAAACACTACTTCCAAATAAAGTTTGGAACTCAAATGAACATTGATACCGAAACCTTCCAAATGTTGTACCAGACAGAATGTTACAAAAAATAAACAAATAAATCATGCCCACTTACACGTATCTCTGCCTACAAATATGTAAGATAAAATACAAATACCAACGTGCCATATACGTAATTGCCAAGTATAGTTTATGTCTGAAATTCAGGAATGATTTGATATTAGGAAATACATTTATATAGTGAATCATTTTTATAGGGTGAAAAGAAGTCACATGAGTGTGTTCATAGGTACAAAAATATATTTTGTAGAATTTAATGTGCATTAATATTAAATTAAAATGATCAAATATTAAGAATTGATGGATTTTTTTTAACCGAGGTATAATTGACATGGCATTAGTCCAGGTGTACAATATAATGATGCAATATTTGTATGTATTTTGAAATAATCACAATAAATCTAGTTAACGTACATCACCATACATAGTTACAAAAATTGTTTATATTGTGATGAGAACTTTTAAGAACTTCTCTTTCAACAACTTTCAAATACACAATACAGTATTGTTAATGATAGTCACCACACCATACATTACAGACCCAGGACTCACTAATTTTCCAGCTGAAAGTTTGTACCTTTCGACCCCATTCACGCCTTTTACCCAACCCCCCACTCTGACAACTGCCAGTCTGTTCTCTGTATCAATGAGCTCTGGGGTATTTGTTGTTGTTGTTGTTGTTGTTGTTGTTGTTTTTAGATTCCACATATAAGTTTGAGATCATGTGGTATTTGTCTTTCTCTGTCTTACTTATTTCCCTTTGCATAATGCCGTCACGGTCCGTCCATGTTGTCACAAATGACAAGTTTTTCTGTGTGTGTGGTTAAATAATATTCCATTTTATAAACACACACACACACACACACACACACACACACCACATTTTCTTCATTCACGTATTGGTGGCTGTTTAGATTGCTTCCATGTCTTGTCATATTGTGACCATGTTGCAATGAACATGGGGTGCAGATAACTTTTGAAGTTAGTAATTTAATTTTCTTCAGATAAAAACCCAGAAGTATAATTGCTGGATCTAATGGTAGTTCTATACTTATTTTTTAGAGGAAACTCCATACTGTTTTCTGTGGGTTTTTTTTTTTTTCCTTCAAACTTAACAGAACGGTCAATTTGCCCTACTAGAGTGCAGTTTTGTTTGCATATTCATGTGCATACTCATGTCTCAGTGCTACTCATGGGAGACTTTAGGGAGATCCCACTATTGTCAGAAGCTTAGCCAAGGCAATTTAAAGTGGCAGAAGAATTGGAAATAATGATGGGAAACCCAATTTGAAGATGATATTATTATATATCTAGTAACACAAAGGAATAGAAAGCGAAAAAAACTGATATGAAAAATGGTTTATTAAAGTAGTACAATATAACGTTGACCCACAAAAATAATTAATTGTCTTTCTCCGTATAACTAACAATCATTTATGAGATGCACTGGAAGATGGCGTATGATAAAAACTAAAGTCAATAAAAATCGTGACAACACCTAGGCGACGTGAAATTGAGCTGTGCACGTAATCGCAATGATTTCTTAGACAAAGTGCTGGCACCATGTTCTTCCTTTTATTTGCATCTCTCTGAAAATCCTGCTCATGTGCTATGTGTCTCATTTTTTGTCTCTGCTCATGAATTATATGTTGGTGCAGTTCAATAGTCTGAAAATAAAGAAATACATGTTTTTTGGTAAAATGACTTCTCATGGAAGTTCTCAGAGAATGCAATGGGACACACGTGCTCGACTGTCAGTCTCTTACATGTCAGACCTTAGAGTTTCCTGGTTACTTTGTTGCAATGTTACAATGGCTCTTCGAATGAGCCCACGTTTACAAGTGTCTGCCTGTGTGGACAGGAGGAAAGAGAAGCCTACCTCAAAGGTCCCTTTGGAGAAGCTATCTAGAAACTTGTAATTGTTTTGTTTTGTTAAATTTCTTTGTAATTAGCCACTGAAAATAGATTTCAGAAACATCCTCTCTCTCCAGCATGCACTCTGATGGCTGCTATTGAAGAGGAAATTGGGGGAATTTCATTAAAAACGAATCAGCTTTCTGCTTCTGTAAATATGCTTGCTTTCTGCAAATGAGCTTACTGCATGCAAAGCCTCCTGCAAAAGCTCCCTTGCACTTTGCTCAACTTGCAAGTGTAACTGTTTGTACTCTAGCAGCTCAGGCTTTCTGTAACAATTTGTATCTGTCAGCAACCTGTAACAGCTCCCGGCCTTACCAATGTTACCACTTGTACTCTCCATAACAACCCCTGTCATTTGTAAAGGTTTGAGTTCAAACTGACCAATTAGCTTGTGTAAAAATTCTGGTATATAAGCAATATTTCAACTGAGCCCACTGCCCAGATCTTCAGAGCACCAGCTCGTCTGGGACTATGCGTAATAAATTTGAATTCTCCTTCTCTCTGAGTTAGTTCTTGGTTTTTCGTTGGAGTGGGTTCTGAAGCTTTTGGGATATTTTCCCACAACACTATAGCCGAAATGACAAATGGGGTCCTGGGGAAAGGCGATGTTACAGAATCACTAACCCATGTGTCAGGGTCCAGCTGACTCCTTCCCACATGTGCACTGGCTGTTGTGACCATCGCAGGAGCCCACTATCCTGGCAGCAGGAAGTTGGGTGTTTTCAATTTCACTTGAGAGGCAGAATCTGTAATGAAAGTGGAGCTACAGGAAGTCTGGGTAAGTGATCATTTGGAAAAAGTGATGCTTCTGGCTGAACTAGGTCCAATGTCAAGGCCACGTAGGAATGAGGAATAATTCCTGTGACATGATCCCGGATGGTAATGGCAGATGGAGTCCTACAGTGTGCACCAGTGGTGGCTCCTAATTTAATTTCGTGTAATTGACAATGGCAGTCATTTTGGTGTTTAAGTGATCATGAAACCTGATTTTTAAGGTGCTTAGCGACTGTAGTCCTCAGATCAATCTGCTGTTCCGTCTGCCTCTACAGGAATTATAGACTAAATTTCAGGGTTACTAATGTTGTGCTTGTAACACCTTCATGCTTTAATAAAGAACAGGATGAAGCTATAAGGACATATAATACTGTGTAGAATCAGTGTATTCAAATCACAATTGCTGGAATAGAAGCGTTTTCTCTAACTAGTGTCAATACTTGTGTTTCTACTGAAAACACCTGTGGTCTGTTGATAATGGAGCATTTCCCTCTTGAAGTTAAGGAAAAGGAAACTTTATAAATAAGTTTCAGTTAAGGAAATTTCAGTTAAGCAACTAAGGAAAAGGTAACTTTATAACTACATATTCAGACATTAGCTGTCAAAATGAATTTATCTCAGTGATATTGTATTGATATAAAAATATTCTAATATGGAATCAAAAACTTTACTGTTGCAATTCATAAAATACACAAGAGGAGAATTTATGACAGACACTGTAGAAATACAAAGGATCATACAAGAATACTATGAAAAAATATAGAACATGAAATTTAATAACCTAGAAGGAATGTATAAGTACTTAGAAAGATACAACCTTCCTAGACTGAATCAAGAAGAACTGGAAAATCTAAATAGACCGATCGGCAGTATGGAAACTGAAACAATCATCAAAAACATGCCAAAATGTAAAATTCCATGACCAGATGGCTTTACCAGTGAATTCTACAAAACGTTCAAAGAAGATTTAATACCTATTCTCCTCAAACTCATCCAAAAAATTCAAAGAGGAGGCAACACTTCCTAACTCATTTTACGAGGCCAATATTACCCTGATACCAAAACCTGGTAAAGATAACATGAAAAAAGAAAACCATAGACAACTATCTCGCATATTGATGCAAACAAATTTGCAAACACAGATGCAAAGATTCTAAATAAGATACTAAACCAAATACAGGAACACGTTGAAACGATTGTACACCACGATCAAGTGGGCTTCATCCCAGGGGCGCAGGGATGGTTCAACATACACAAATCGATTAAAGTGATACACCACATAAACGAATTATAAAATAAACAGTTACCTACAAGGGAGCACCCATAAGATTGGCAGCTGATTTCTCAAAAGAAACCATGCAAGACAGAAGGGCTTGGCACAAAATATCAACGTGATGAAAACCCAGGATCTACAACCAAGAATACTTTCTCCAGCAAAGCGTTTGTCCTTTTAGCGTCAAAGGACAGATAAAAACCTTCCCAGACAAAAATAAGCTAAAGGAATTTATCAACACCAAATCAGTATTACAGGAAATGTTGGAGGGACTTTTTATGAAAAAAAAAGTCATGTGTCCAAAACAGGAATAAAAAATGATAAGAACTACATTCCTATCAAATGGAAAAGAATTAAGTACTCCAACTAAAAGCTAGAGTGGCTGAATGGATAAGAAAACAAGCCCCCTACATATGGTGCCTACAAGTGACCGCTTCAGATTAAAAGACACACAGAGACTAAAAGGAAGGGAATGGAAAAAGATATGGCCTTGGTGGACCTAGAGGGCATTGCGCTGAATGAAATGAGTCAGATAGAGAAGGACAAATATTGCATGATTTCATGTACATGTGTAATCTAAGGAACAAGATAAGGAACGACAAAAACGGAAATAAACTCATAGATACAGAGAATTTGGGGGGGCTACTAGAGAGGAGGTGGGTTGGGGGGACAGAAAAAAGGGCAAAGGGATTAAAAAGTACAAATGGATAATTACAAAATGGACATGGAGATATAAAGTGTAGCATATGGAAAATAGTTAATAATGTAATAAATTCATAAGGGGGAATAGTTAATGGGGTGATCCCTTTGAGATGTATGGATCTTAATCACTATGCTGTGCAACTGAAACTAATATATTATTGTATGCCAACTATAGTTGATAAAAATCTCATTGAATAATACAATGTAAATATGAACAAATAATTGTCCATTATATTTCAATAAAGCTGGGGAAAAACAAACAAACAAACAAAAAGGAGTAAATACAATAGGGAGAACCTGTGAGAAATGATTATAATATAGAGATTAGGAGTCCTTGCTGTGTGTCATAGCTGTGTGATCTGGGGTAAGTTTCTTATCCCGAAATTCAGTTTCCTCGTGTGTAAAGTGGAAATAATACTGGAGAGTTTAATCGAGATAACACATATAAAGAACTCGGTTTAGTGCTTAGTTCATAGTAGTAAATGGATGGTCATTTCCATTCATTCCTTAGACATATACTAATTAGACACCAAGTATATGCCAGGCATTCTGCTGCCTAATAGAAATACAACAGGAGCAAGATTCTTAGTTTAGTAACAAGGAGAGAATCTTAAACAGTTAATTACAAGAAAGTACCGTAGAAGTATGGGAGCACATGATCATTCTTAAGAAGGGTGTTGAGGGAGGTAAGCCAGAGAAAGCTTCTTGGAGGACATAAATTTTAAGATTAGAAATGCAGGAATAGATAGATGGTTGGGCAGGAAACAAGGCAGAAGAGTATTCCAGACAGAGGAAACGTATAAAAATGCCTTTAGGTTTCCTTCAGATTCAGATGGGCATACGCTTTGCTCATCTTCATTTCTAGCCATTTTCTTTATGTCTGGTTCTCACTTTCCTGTTTATACACATTGTTTTCATTTTGATAAACCATTATTTACTTATTTGCTTGGATGTTTCCCCCTCAGCATTCAGCTTTCTCCCTGTACCTTGCTTCTTCCAGGAAGTGTTTTCTAAGTATAATAGGCACTCTCTCAAATGTTCCTTCACCTTCTTGGCACATAGCACACTTTACTCTCTGCTCCAATAAATTGTAACTTGTGAGGGGCAGGATCTAGCTTGTCTTTTATCCATGATATCTAGCATAGTACTGTCACATAGCAAGTCTTTAAAAAATGTTTGTTGGAGACTGTTTAAAAAAAGGTGAAAATAATACTAATTATGCCAAACTACTTCAAACTTCAAGTCCATTTTATTTGGTATTTATATGGCCTTCCCAGTCGATTGTTGAATATTGCAAGAAATGTATCTTGCACTTTTCTGCTTTAACTCTTAGGTTTTAGCTGTGTCTTGTACAAAAATCTAATTGAATATGGCCAATGTTTGCCTTTACCAGGAGCAATGAATATATGTGTTTAAAATAGCAATGGATATATTTGGGTTTGGAATTATCAACTTACTATGTGTTCTTCATGACACTCGTTCTATTTTCTTATTCTTTGTCTTAATTTTGTGCTAATTTTTCAAATTATTGCACATTTTGCCTGTTGTATTTCCAGTATCTCTTTAACCTAGACATTGCAGCATACTTTAAAAACATAATCACGGTGTGAACTTATTGAATACTTTTTAACTTCTACCTTGACATTATAAGGGGATAATGTCATTAATCCAGTCACATCCTCCCAACTTTCTCTTTAATTGCAGATATATATTTTTAAAAACTCAATGTATATGCACAGGTCATACGTGGATGGCTGAATGACCTTTCTCAAACTGAACACACCTCGGATACACTTCCTACATCAAACAATGGAACATTGTCAGCTGGCAGATGCCCCCTCCTCTGCTCCCAGTCACTATCCTTAATGGTGACCCCTACTGTGACACCTAACATTGAATCTCTTTACCTATTTTGTACTTTATGTAAATGGAATCATATTGCATGAATTCTTTTGTATTTTGATTTTTAACTACCATATATTGTTTGTGATTTTATTGCCGAGGAGCGATTATTCTGTTTGGCACTACTAGGGATAATGCATATGTCTGAATTCTACAACGTGTTTTGATGTGATGTATAGAAATTTCTTTTTGACATATACCTAGCAATTATATTGTTGTGTCACAGCTTAACAGGCAGAATGCGGAGATACTGTGGGTTAGGTTCCAGACCACGGCACTGAAGCTAACATCACAATAAAGTGAGTCACAGTAATTTTCTGGCTTCCCACTGCAAATAAAAGTTATGTCTCTAATATACTGCAGCCTATTAAGTGTGCAATAGCAGCATTATTCTAAAAATACAATGTATATACCTTCATTAAAAAACACTTTATTGCTAAAAAATGCTAACCAGCCTCTGAGCTTTCAGGGAGTTGTAATCTTTTTGCTGGGGGGGTCCTGCCTCGATGTTGATGGCTGCTGACTGGTTAAGGTGGTGGCTGCTGAACATTGGGCAGTTTCTTTAAAGAAGACAAAATGAAGTTGGCCACATCGGTAGGCTCCTTTCTCATGACCGATATCTCTGGCACACATGATGCTGTTTAACAGCATTTTACCCACAGTACAACTTCCAAGATTGGAGTCAATCCTCTCAAACTCTACCGCTTCTTTATCAACTAAGAAATAGTCTAAAACCTCTGTTGTCATTTTGACAGTCTTCACAGCATCTTCCCCAGGAGCAGATTTCATCTAAAGAAACCACTTTCTTCGCTCATCCGTAAGACAAGGGCACCAACGAACTTGCATAAGCCGCAGTTGCCACAAACCTTCATTTGTGAAAAAAAAAAGCACAATGTCGGCCGGGTGCAGTTAAGCAAAACGCAATAAGATGAGGTATGCCTGTATATCTGCTCAGCTTTAGGAGAGATTGCCAAACAGTTTCCCAGAGTGTGTGCATGAATTTTACATGCAGCAGCAGTTGATGAATTTCTTAGTTTATTCACAACCTTGTCAACACTTGACATTTTCTGTTGTTTTCATTTTAACATTCTGGTTATTGTGCAACAGTACCAGGTAGTTACTACTTGCATTTTGTTGATGAGCAAGAAACTTGAACATCTTTTCACATCTTATGCCATAGAGTAAACCCTTTTAAGAAATGTTTATTCTACCCTTTTTTCGGTTGCGTTGCCAGTATATCTCTTATTGATTTATAGGAGATACCTGTGTATGCTGAATATTATTCTCGGTGGATGTTCTATCATTCTATCTATGCATCTACCTACCTAATAACTGTCTATCTATGTAGGTGCCTTTTGATGAGGAAAATCTCTTAATTTTAATGTAATCTAATTTGTCATTTCCTCCGTTATAGTTCAGATGTTTTGTTCTTTTGAAGAAATCTTTTCCTATTCTTGGATGACAAAGATAATGTCCTCACCTCCATTGGCTCGCTCTTGCTGGGGACACTCAGTCCACCTATCAGATGTGTTAGAACAAGGCTTCTTCACAATTTGACAGTTCTCTCAGGGTTTATTTTCAAAAGTTTTTCCAGGAAGCAAATGAGAATATTTTTATCACACATTTGGTCGAAAATCGAGTGGAGACAGTCTAAACACACAACAATGAAAATGACATAATTCTGGTGAGGAAAGACTGAAGACATTGCGTGATACCATAATATATGTTTGGTGGTTCACAAAGTAGTTTATGACTCACGATAGAAATAAAGTAGTTTTTGACCTATAAAAGAAATAAAGCAGGTGATAATAAAACATTTAGAGATAATCAGAGGATTAATTAAAAGACAATGTACACATGAGAGTGTTTCCATAGAAAATAACATGGGAAAGAGGTACACGTCCACAAGATGTGGTACCATAGCAGGTTTTTTTCCCCACTGACTTACTGATATTTTCTCATCTTTTAAAAGTAAATGATCGAAGGTAAATATTTAAAAGTTAAGCATGACTATGTGTCAAATATTCTGAAAACATTTATTCTTTCCCACATTTCCTTCAAACGGAGTGTTCTATACTCCATGCATTTTGCTGCTGATGAACTTAGTAGTAAATAAATATTTTCCCTTGATATCTGTGCTCCGAATTTTTCCATCGAAGCAATATTTAGAAGTGTTTGTTCTAAAGGGTAAGGTGAATCGTCCTTTGCGAGCTTTACTTTTTAATCTATGCCTATTCCAGTCTGACATTATTTTCATATTTGCATTAAAGTTTTTATATTAGGTCATAAATAGAGGTAGTAAGTAAAAACAGATTTGAAATTGAGACGAATAAAAATACAACAAAGAGCAAAGCCCCCTAATTTGTCTCAACATTTTATCATTCTCCCTTTGGCAGACCCGTAAGCACAGTTTCTGGTGTGCCTTTCCAGAACTCTATGGGTACAGCAATGTACCTACCTGTGCTTTGGGGGTGGAGGTGGGTGGGGGGTGGGGGTGGCAGGTGACACACAGTGTAGCGGTGGCAGAAACTGTGGGGACAGGTGGTCCAAGTTGGAATCCTCATGCAGCCACTGCTTGTGTGACATTAGGTAAGTGATTATGCTCTGTGTCTCACTTTCCTCACGTGGAAAATGGATATTATATCAAGAGTACCCACTACAGCATTATTATAAGAAGTGTGTTAACATTAGTCAAGCATCTAGCACAATGCTCGTAACATGGCAGGCATCATGTAAATGCTGTTTAGATTTTTGAAATATCCTTTGGTTTGCATGATAAAAATACTATTTAATTACTTGCATTATAGCATGGTATTTTGGAGACGTTTTCACATGAGGATTGACGGAGTTATCTCAGCATTTTAGTATTGTTGCAATACTTGACTATACTAAAGTTTCTTGAACTTGTTTCTTCCTCATTGGTCATTTGTATTTTTCATGTTATTTGCACTTGTAAACCCACATAGAGTAGACATTAATCTACTATGTCTTTACCTGTCAGTGTGAGTGTAGACGGAGAGAGCCTAACATGATAAATACACATTCAGATTTTGTCTAAAGTTTCTTTCTGTAAATGAGAACAGTTAATTTTAAATGGACAGTAAGTCCAGTATGACAACATGTATGTCCATATTGATACGTTCCTGTATGTTAATATGTAATGGCATGTCATATCCCAAATTATGTAAATACCCCTAGAAAACATGCAAATTGTTCCATCTGGAGATCAAAGTAGTGTTGGGCAAGGGGTAACTAGTGGGGACTTTTATTTTAGTACTTAAATATTTTATAATAGAACATGAGTGTGATTGTTTTCAATGACAAATATTACAATATAGCCAATAATGAAACTATTACTAATGGTTACCTCTTGGGATAGCTTCTTACAAGGAAGAAGAAGAAAGGATTACTTCAAATATAATTAGTGTTACTATGTTTTATTTTCTTACAATAAAGCAGGTGCTGAATTTTAGAAATGCCACAAGAAATAAAAGGAGTTTCATCCTATCAGATTTTCGGTATAAATTCTTTAAGACGAAGCAAAGCGTGGTATTAAGACAGCCACAGACATTTATTTTTATCACTAAGTACTGGGGACTAGTAAACATCTGCTGGACCCCCTAGGGTAACTCTGTAACTGGCATCACAGAAAAGGCTGGGAATTGTTGTTCCCCCTAAATTTTACCTGCACTCCTATATTGTATATTCAGCTTACGAGGCTTTCAGGAGTACTTTTTACACGCAAGATTCCTGTCTGCTGAACTAAAAGTTTTTGAAAACCAAGAGTAAATTGTGAATCAATTGCAAATGAGGAAATTGAGTAAAGGAATGAATTTCTGACTTTCACTGTGCCTTGTTCATCCCCCCCCACCCCCGGCCCATCCTCAAGCCCAATCCCTCTCCTCCTTCGTTTTCCTGCAACCTCAGACGAGCTCTATCCCACATCATCATCTAATGGATCAACTTCCATGTCCTTGATTTCCATGTCCTCGACTACCTGCCCCTTTATTGCCACACAATCATCTAAGACATCCATATTGCCACATCAGCTCTAGTCTATGCCATTTGGACTTTCACCCCTCTAGGAAATCTATCCCAGCATTCCAAGAGCGTCAGGTTTAAACTCTACCCTTCCTTCAGTCCTGTGCCAGCCTTCCTCCTCGCCCTATATCTGATCCTGCGTTTCAGTGACCCCAGTGCAATTATTGCATTCTTTCTGTTGCCAGCCCTCCTGTGGTGAGCATGCCCCATCTACCCCCTTTTTTCATGACTGTGCTCCATTACTCCTCGAGTCTGTAATTGTAGCGTTTTTTCCTGGGTCCTTTAGCTCACTGCTGCCCTCTGATACCCCTGTCCCCTCAACTCCTCCCTTGTCCCATGCCATTCGTCCACCTGTGTCCATCTCCCCTGCAAGCTTCATTTCCTTTTGCACCCTCTCCCACACCCCCAATTCCACACGCACTTTATTTTCTGCAACTACACCTCATCCACAGGCTACCTTTGCCCTGTATCGCCTTCTTACTGTGCACTCTACCACACACCCACCTGCCTCAACTCTCCAACTCTCCCACCGTGTTCCCTGATTCAAGGGGTAAAGCTGACAGCAGATTTACAACCAGGCATATTGAACATTTTCCTTGTGGGATATTTCGGCGGGCAACCCAGGGGGGAGGCACTCCAGGTCTCTGGTGTTTTGGTGAAGAATACTGAGCAGGTGTAGCGGTGCAAACTAATAGATAAATCCATTGTTTCCACGTTATATAGTCCTTGAAAATCTGATGAAGCAATCATGGCCCCTACCATTCAGAAATATTTGGTCTACAGTAAGTGGTTAAATGGTTGAATTCAGGATTGCGGCATCAGTGAGAGGAAGGAGTGATTTACAGGAGACTTGGGCTTCTGTAAATTGGGGCCAGTTTTCTTTCTCTGTTGTGTGAGTATTGATGTCCCTCCCCCCCAATGGGTCATCTATGTACGGAAGAGTTTTCATTAATACTTTTTTACCCTTTAAAGAATAAAATAGCTTCTAATATAATTTTTCCAGAAAATTCTAAGGTTTTACATTAAATTACTTGTTACTTTATGTTATGAAAGGCACAAAATTGTCTTAAATAGATTAAAATTATATGAACTCTGGGAATTAGTCTCTGTTGAGCAGGCTTTGAAAAGACGGGAGTATGTGTGTGAGGGACATTAAACTACTCTCCTAGAAAATTCAAACACACAACACGGTATCATTATCTATAGTCCTCAAACTGTACATTAGATCCCCAGACTTATTCATCTTACATAACTGAAATTTGAGACGTTTTGACCAACGTCTGTCCATTTTCCCCACCTCAGACCCTGGAAACCACCATTTTCCTCTTTGCTTTTATGAGTTTGACATTTTAAATTCTAGGTAAAATTGAAATCATACAATCACTCTCTTTGCGTGTCTAGCTTATTTCACTTAGATAATATTCTCAAGGTTCATCCATGGTGTTGCTTATGAAATTTTTTAAGGGACAATATTATTCTAATCCATTCCTTCCATCCCTTCCCCTCTCCCCCTTCCCTTTTGCCCCTCTCCCTCTCCAGTTATATACATCACATTATTCAAAATGCATTCGTTGTAATCACCAGGGAAACTATACTGAGATAGCTCTTTCTCTTTTCTAGAATGGCTCAATTCAAAACTATGGTAACACTATGCATCAGTGAGAAAGTGGAGGAATTAGAATTCTCATATATTGCGGACAAGGAAAGTACAACGTATATTCACTTTGGAAAACTGATGAGCAGTTATCTATAATTTTAAAACACTACGCTTTTACAAAAATAAATTGATTAGACACTATAACGAAAAATCCCTCTGGACCACTACTGTACACTCCCTTTCAGTATGCCTACTATTCACATATATTTAGCTTTTGTTCTATAAGGACATTTTCAAAAAAACAAAAAAACAGAAAGAAAAACTAAAAGCAAACAAAAGAAAGCAATAATAAGAGGAAGAAATGAAGTGCTGCTGAAACAGGTCTGAGAGAGCAAGATCAGCACCACCAAGAAAGACTTACAGATGTCATTTCATGGGCCCCCTTCAGACTACAGAGGTGTGCAGTCTTAGAGTGGGCCCTGAATCCCAAGGGATCTGCATGCTCATTCAAGCTAAAGTTCCCATGTGGGTTCCTACTACGTCATGTGAGGAGTTTTAAGACATGACATCACCTGAGCCCAACACCCCACAGATTGGACAACTGATCTGGGTGGAGCATCATCGTTGTGTTAACGAGTTGTTCCAGATGATACTAAGGCGAGGCCAGTGATTGGCAGAAGGATTCCTGGACACTTTTGTGAGAAATGGGAACAGACTTTGGTCAAGGGCAGGTAATAGGGTGCAGAGGGCTATGGGGGGCCAAGAGAGCAGCCCTCGTTCTCATTGCCGTGGGAATCTTTGGACGTCTGTGGAAGGGAGAGCACGGGTAGATAGGAAAGAAAAAAGCTCATAGTTTGGTCTTTACATAGGATCTCATTGTCCCTGACTCTCTCCTGTGACAATGGACAGGAGCAGGTGGCCTTTTTGGCATTTCAAGGTTCTTTTGCTTGTGAATGCGGTGAAAGCAGGTGAAGGGGTTGTGTTGATGCCCCTAGATGCACATTCTCAAGATGCCGCCATGGTTCCTCACGTACCATCCTGCGAGCAAACAGCTTAGAGTAGTAGTAGGATGAGGATGAAATGGCAGCTTCCCAGGTGCAGGTTCTGTCCTGGGTCAGAGGCTCTGTCTACTTTTCCTCCAAAAACCTGTGGGTTTGTAGCCTGTGACCTCTGATTCCCTACTACTGACGTTCCTGCCCAGCGAGGTTGTCTTCATCTACTTGTTTTCTTTTCTTCTTATGAGAGTCAAGGTCAGCTCTCTAGAATACTTTTGTTCTTTGTCCCAGAGCCTTCTCTCCAATATTGCTTATCAATTAAAAGTTCAAATATGTACTTTTTACATAATTTATTGTGAGGTGATTAATGTGAAATAAATTTATTTTCATCATTTCATCAATTTTTCTTGACCAATTCTTCATTTTTCTTTCCAAAATGTTGCATGCCACACCTCTTAGGCAATGAAAGAGTTTTAAACACCACAGCTAAGGACTTGAACTTTCATCTGCAGCTACTTATATCTTCATTGAATGCAGTTATTCTCGTGGTGGTTTCAGTCATTCTCTATGATAAGACATTCAACATGACGACCTTCATTCATCTTCAACTCATAGACTCTTTTGCACCCCGAGGAGCCCATCATCTGGCTCTGCAGCCCAGGCTGCATGGTCCACAATGCACACATGGCCGATGGTGTCTCATGTGCCTTCTGTTCTCTGCTGCCCAGGGAAAAGAAAGCAAGGTAACTGGCTTTTGAAGTAGAGGCTTTAATCTATCAGGCTTTGTCCCTGTAAACTTCCATTATCTTCCACAGTCATGTCACAGACATACTCTACTTCATAAGAATCATAGTAATAAGGTATGTTCAAGTATATTAAATTTCTACTGGACATCTCGGCACAAATGATATGCAAATTTTTCAAAGAAATGAAAGACTAAGCAGCAATAGCTCTAACTTATTTCGCGTTGTCCATCCACTCAGGTAGGTGAGAATGAAGGATGCAGATGACACAGATAAGAGGGCCAAATGTCACGGAGGAAACCAGACCTTAAAATGTCAATTGGGATGCTCTGCTTCAGTGGAAAGGATCTGAGAAGCCCATGTTCCTTTCTGTTGCTGTCACAGAGGGACATGTCTCTTCAACATGTCCCTTGTTCTAACATCCTGTAGGGATTCTCTCCACCTTTTCCGTGATGTCCGTCACATTCCAGAGGGGGCCAACATCCTCCCTTTGGCCTGTGCGTGCCAGTGGGGTCTGCCTGCTCTTCCATTGCTTTGGGGCCTGGGAGAGTCTGTGCACATGCTGAGCAATTTTATGATGAGTTATTTTTTAAGTTCCGCTCTTGCCTCATCCGTCGACTTTGTGAAGAAAGTAGTGGAGATCCTGTAATGTGGTGAAGAAATCCCAGCAGCACTGGGAACAGGTGGCATATATTTTCTGCTTTATAATTTCTAATCCTAAGGAGCCTTCAAACATGACCTTATAAAGTTTCGTCACAACTTAAGGTACCTCGATAAAATGAGGAAACCATTTTCTGCTTCACTGCAAAATGTCCTTTTGCTTTGTACGAACGGACACGAGGAATTTCAAGTCCGTGTTCCCGATTCCTCCATGTTAGAATAGGTTAATGTATCTATTTCCCTCACAGAATCTGTCAATATTACAGAGGAGAGCTTAGAATATTGCCCACCAAAGTGGAAAGTCTTCCCTGTTATCTGATTTCTTAATAACTATCATTTTATCATGCAACCTTTTTCCGTTCCAAGCCTGGGTCACATGAGGAAGCCTATGCTCCCCAATCAAAACAGCTTTAATCACTGTCTCAAGAACAGGGATTCCAGAGACTGATTATCAGAAGCTTCCAAGAGTCACAAGAGAAAATGCAGAGATACACAAATGCAGCCAGCAATTTTCAGAAGTTTTTTGTAGTTCTCCAACAGGACATGTTTGCTCAAGGCCCTCTGTGATGGGTCCAGACATTGTCACTCCTCCTGAGGGAACCCGTTGGCCACAGTTGCGAACGTCAATTGTCCCTGAAAGAAAAACACAGTTCACCCAGTGGACAGGGAAAGAGTTCTTATTTTGACACAGAGAGGCGGAGACAGGCAAAAATTAACTTGTTCAGCAAGTGTTCTGACTGATTCATGATAGATAATTTGGAGGAACTTATAGCTCTCCATTTGTTTTTAACTGAAATTTAAATAACATAAGGTTGGCCAAGTTAAAAGTACAATTTAGTAGCAATTCAGTGTATACCATTCAGAATATGATACAAATATCACATCCAGTTCTACTGTATTTTTATCAGCCACTAAGGAAATACTTTAGGCACGAATCAGTTGCTTCCATTCCCCTTCCCCCACTCCCTGGACACCACTAATATACTTTCCATCTCTATGGATTTACCTATTCTTAACACTGCTTGCAGGTGGAATCGAGTTTAATGTTGGGTCTTGGGCTCCGCGGTGAATGAGCACTAAAAAAGAAAATGCTCTTTTGTTGGTGTCAGTATGAACTTGCCTATTCTACTAAAAGAGAACTCTTTATTTCACGTTCTAGTTCATAATCCATCCTCAGACAACTGCCAATTTAACTGCTTACATTAGTTCCAATTGCAGAAATATTCCTGGGTCCGCCCCCCTTGGCCACAATCCAGTTCCCGCTGGGTTGCCTCAGCTTCACCAGCAGAACCTGCATGCAACCAGCTCGCAAAAATAAGTTTTGCATTAAACCGTTTCCAACTTAGGAGGAAAACGTCGTAGTTTCCAACATAAGTGGCTCACATAACTCTAATATTTTTCTCTTAAAACTGTTAGACATAGTAACTTAAAATCGGGAGACAGCCCAACCAGGAGCTAAAGTCACCCGTAAAAGAAATCTTGGGAGTAAAGCTCCGGAACGATCAAGCCCCGCCAGCAACACATTTCGCCCTTTTTTTTTTCAAATCGTTTAGTACACTGCTCGTGATCGTCCTCTCACGGGTCCTGTTTGGTACTGCTTGATCTCCGCTCTTTCCACGCCCCTATCTCCGCCGGATTTAGTTTTTTCATCGCGGTCAATAGGCAGTCGAGGTCTATCCCTGGTCCCGCCCCTAAGACTATTTTCTCCGCCCCCTCTATGGTCAGCGCGCCTGCCAGTCCTTCCTTTAGGTCCGGCCCGCGGACTCTCTCGCTGCGCCCCACCGGCGTTTCTTCGCTTTTCCCATGGGCCAGTGCGCCGGCCTGACTTCTCACCAGGTACCGCCCCTGGGGCTCCTGCTTTTCCCCTACACGCCATTTCTTGCAAACAATGGAGCGGAGATCCGGGAGTGGGGGAGACCCTGCTCAGCGTGAGTTTCCGTTTTTCTTCCCTAACCCTGTGTTTCACAAACTGCTCCTTCATACAGGGGCAGGCGTCTCCGTGGACCTTATCGTCCCCGCAGCCGGCCTTTCCCTGTTTAAATTGCAAGTCTCCGTAGTAGTCGGGCTCTTCCCTTGGCGTGTGGAATGGCTCTGGTCCTGCTCACTGCTTCTCCGTGTTCGGTCCACGTAGACCCACTTGTCACCTGTTTTTCTTCGTTAAACCCTTCCCTGACCTCTCCGTTTGTCAGGCGCCCTCACAGCATTCCATGAGGTCGATTCGCGGCCCGGCCTCGCCCTCGCGATACCTGTGGCAGCGCCGGCCATCTGGGCCCAGGAGATGCCGCGTCCTCTCCCTGGTCTTGTGTTTCTGGGGACGGCACCCGTCACCTGAAACAGCCTCCCCGCCAGTCCTGGCGTCCCACTCAGTCCTGGTCCTTCTGCTCCTCAGGCTTCCCCTTGGAATCCCTTTTTTTTCTGACCTTTTATTTGGGTGAGTGACTTTGTCTTGTTCTCTGCCACCTTCTGTTATTCCGTCCCACATTCCACCCTGCTGGGAATTTGCACTTCGGGGAGGCAGGCATCTTATTCCATCCCACTCCTTCTGTGCGGCCCAGGGGGTCTAACGAAACAGGGCCCGGGACTGGGGAATAGAGAAAGTGAAAGGAGCAGAGAGAGAACAGAGGCCAATGTGGAGAATGAGTGAAGGTCTTGCAAGGAAGTAGTAGAGTGAAAGTATGGGATGGGGTGACATAGAAGTTCAGAGAAAATTGGGATTTCCCGGGAGATGTCGGCGAGCAAATACAGGGGCCCGTGGAGGAACAAGGTGTAATGAATCAGGAGTTCCTATCTAGGCAGTCATGAATGGGTAATCATATCTCAGGCCTGTGACTTCTTTAAAGAAAGGTTTTCAAGTCAACCTCCGTTCTTATGCATCAAGGTTAACACACCTTTGATGTGCCAGAAGTCATGTCTCTCCATTCATGACTATCTTGAGGATAGTCATGAATGGAGAGACATGACTTCTGGCACATCATCTCCTTAGCTGTCCTGTAACCTATCCCTGCCTTGCTTTGGCTCATCTTCTTGTAATCTACCTTATGTGCTTTCTTAATTTCAAATGCATAAAAGAAACAGCCAAACTGTCATTCTAGGGAGCATTTGAGATTTTGCTCCCCAGCATGTGTTCTCACTTTAGCTCACATTCTTGATATACCAGGAGAGGGGAACAAAATGAGCAGAATAGAAAAAAGAAGTAAGATATGGTGGTAGATACACAGAGGGGAGGAAAACATAGTAGTGAAGGAGGGGTTTCACTTCAGATTATATATCCAATGGAAATGAAGTCATAGTTTGAAGAGATGTATGCACTTCCATAAGCATTACTGAATTATTCACAAGAGCAAGGTGTGGAATCAGCCTAAAAGTATTGACAGATGAATGGAGAACATAAGTGTGATCCATATATTTACACATGCAATGAAATACGATTCAGCTATAAAAATGAAAGGAACGAACAATATGGATCAAAGTGGCAAAAATTGTGTTAAGTTAATAGAGCCATAGAGAGAAACAAGTATTGTAGGATCTCGCTGTTTGTCTTGTGTAGAAATCAGAGCTAGAGAGAATGGTGGTTACTAGGGCTTGCAGTGGAGAAAATGAGATGTTGGTCAGACAATACAAACTTACAGTAAGACGTCACCATCTAAAGTACTGCATCATAAGTATGTGTAATCACTCTGTATTACGTATTTGAAATTTACTGAGAGGTAAGTCCTAGTGTTCTCATCACACGGACATAAAAAATAGTCATTGTGAGTTGATGTATTAATTCATTTGTGATAATTATTTTACATATGTATTTCAAGTGATCACATTGTATTCCTTAAATATACATAATTATTTTGTCCATATGCCTCAAGGTGAGAAAGAAAAAGCAGGTGGGAGATGTGCTAGTCTTGCCTCCTCTGGGTGGGACTAAATCGCGCTTCCCAATAGATTGCTGAGGCATTTTGCACTGACATCTTTTGTGCCCCTTGAGTAGAAAGTGTCAGTGAGACATTTGGCTTGGGCCCAGTCTCAGTAATAAAGTGCTTCACGTGCCATTAGTCTTTATCATTGAGCAGCAAAGCTCTGGGTCATTACTGGGGGATGAGGTGTGGGGTGAAAGTGAGGGGGCTCTGCCCTGCACGAGGTTAGATCAGAGCCAGGTCTGTGATCTGAAGGGGAGTGTCAGGTCAGCCAAGGTTCTGACTGGTGCAGTATATGGGAAGGCGTTACCAAGAGGGCAGCATGGTCTGAAAAAAAGGGAGGGGAACCTCACTTAACTGGTTTCTAAGAAGCAGTTACTGTCCTTGAATGTGTCCTGTGGCAGAGGCAGCAGACATCGTCTTTTCCACATGGTGAGGTCTCCCCTGTGTGTTCAGTGGTGGCACCAGAAGGGATATGTTGATAAACAGGATATTTTCAACTTTCCAGATTGACTTGTAGAAGCTTGTTGCCTGAGGAAGAAGCCCAGAAAAGGAAGAGGAGGAAAGAAGGGGTCAGCAATGGCTCTTTCTCAGGTAAAGTCATATTCTCGATTGTTGGGCCTGTCCTTTCCAGAATGTCCTTTGACTTGCTGATCTTCTCTGACTCTGAATTGTCCTGTCTGATGTTTGTTGACATTCAACCTGGGTCTTTCTCAGTCCTTGTCATCTCTGGTTAGATTCCATCTCACTGTTATCCAGTGACATGGGACTTGTGAAGAGGTTCCACTGGGCATCGTCTTGGGCAGGGCTTCACTCTCTTGGATTCGAGTCGGGATGTAGGCCCTGTCGCATCAGTGCGTTTGGGTGAAGGGGATTGGCTGGATGCACTCTCACCTTTTCTGTCAACTAGGATAAAAGATGGTCGTCACATATTGTTAGGCACAAATACCCCAGTTCTGGAAAAGGGCCATGGCTGGATGCACTCTCACCTTTTCTGTCAACTAGGATAAAAGATGGTCGTCACATATTGTTAGGCACAAATACCCCAGTTCTGGAAAAGGGGCAACAGTGGTAAATGTTTCTAACTGCTTTTATGATGCATTTGAAGCTAGAGGAGTGAGTCATTAACTTCAGAATCTTCATGATTGGGAATGCAGTGTAAAGTTCACAGACAAAAATTTGGTGACAGTGGATGTTTTGTTCCATTATGCATTTTAAAATATGAAATGAACTGTAATTTCTGAGGGTTGTAGTTTTTTTCCCTCCCCCTCTTTAATTCCGCCCCCACTTCTGACCTATCGATGTTGCCATCTCCCCTTTAAAACTGGATCTCTGAAAGTGTATCTCTTTCCAGACGGTCGTGAGGCACATAGGCTCCCCCACCCCCACCCCCCCCGGGGACTAGCTCACCTGGGGCCTGGTCTGAGGCTCCACTTGGGGCATGAACCCAGGACCTTTTGTGTGTAAAGCAGACGTGCTAACCACTACACTATGGAGCCACCCCAGGCTGTAGATTCTTTAGGTTATTTTTCTCACATCCATTTCTCAGAGGGTGCATTTTCAGCCTGTGCATTGTATCATTGGACATGAAGAAGTTATCGTTTGATGCAGTTAAGAGTCCAGCTGTATTCTTTTGCATGTAGATACTCAGTTTTCCTTGTATTGTTTGTTGAATGGACTGACCTTTATGGTGGAGTCCTGGCGTTCTTGTTGAAAATCATTTGGTATATATACAGGGTTTATTTCAGGGCATTCTCTTTTCTATTAATTCACTTATCTGAATTCATGTCAGTATTTCACCGACCTGATTACTCTTGCTTTGTGATGTTTTTTAATTTAAAAAGTGAAGCCTTTGACTTTTATTTCCAGACTGTTTTGTTTCTTCTGGATCTTTTTTTTGTTTGATTTCATGTGAATTCCAGTGTGTTTTTTTTTCTATTTCTACCGAAATTGTTTTTGGAATTTTGATAAGGATTTCATTGAAGCCGTAGAATACTTTGGGTAGCATAGGCATTTGAACAACTTCAATCCATGAGTTAGGAATGTCTTTCTATTTATCTGTACCTCCTTCGATTACTTTTAGTAATGTTTTGTAGTTTTCAGTAAATAAGCCCTCACTTTCATGGCTATGTTTATTTGTATGTATGTAATTATTTATGATGCTACTATAAATTGGATTAAAAAAATTTTTTTTAGATTACTCATTGCAACTTATCTAAAATATTTATCTACTTTTAACATTTTTTTAATGTGTAATCTTTATAGTTTTCTACATATAAGCTTGTTTCATGTGGAAAAGAGAATTTTACTTCTTTTCAATTTGGATGTCTTTAATTATTTTTCTTATCTAATTACTCTGGCTAGGGTGCTAGTACTTTGTTGAACTGTAGTACATACTTGCCTTTTTACATATCTTAGAGCTAAAGCTTTCAGATGTTCACCATAGAGTATGACTGTAGCGGTGTTCTTTTCAAATATGATTTATTATGTCGAGGTAGTAAAAGATCATTTAAGTTTTATATTTTTTATCCGTATATCTTAAACATTTTGTGGTCTCAATTTTCTTCTACACTTGAATGTTAATAATTTAACTAGAAGTAAAAATATCACATATGCATGTGTGTGAGCGTGCAAATGTAATGATCTCAATATGTACCTCAGTGTTGTTAACCTTGAACTTGTTTCCGGTTTTCTCAGAGAAGCTTTATCGGTGTACTTCTGAGGTCTTGTTACGTAAATTTAATATTTTAGGTTCGCTCTAAACCCCAGCACCTGAGTTCAGGTGTTTGCTTGATCAAATCGTAGAATTTAAGCTGAGCTGAGTTTTTTAGAATGTCTGTAACACATATTCTCCTCTAAGATGAGAACAGGTTTGTCTACAGTGAGCTGTTATGTTGATAACAGCTTAAAATACATAAAGCATGTACACTAATGCACATAGGACGTGTTCTAAAACTTTTCTTCAACATGGCTGTTGTTCTCATCATAATTTAAGAATCTGAATTTTTTAAGAGATGCTATGGACTTTGTCATCTCTGATGACACTGCTCATGCTCTAGTTCATCTAGACAATGAATATCACTCAGTGTGTAGGACATGTAACCCTTATGTAGAGACAGCGTGGTGTTAAATTTTAATTGTAATTTCATGTATTGTTTGCAAAAACGAGAGGCCCTCCCTGATTTACATGGTATCATAACCTTTTACGGGAAAGTAATATAAAACAACATTACAGACATGTAACTTGCTCAAAAATTTCCAATGTGGATCTGTCAGAAAATTCTACCTGAATCGATATTATATCTCTTCCCATTCTGTGTGGAGGTAAGAACTGTCACCGTTTCCCCTTGCTGAAATGTGTTTTCTTTCAGGGACGGTTGACACTCAGTGATGTGTTCATAGAATTCTCTCAGGAAGAGTGGAAATGCCTGGCCCCAGCTCAGAGGGCCTTGTACAGGGAGGTGATGTTGGAGAACTACCGGAACCTGCTCTTCCTAGGTGTGTATGACTTCCATCCAGGGTCAGGATATGCTTTGTGTGTCTCTTCCTTTTCCCTACATGCTTCCTGGGAGCCCCTGTTTGTGTGACTGAGATCGAAGCTTTGTTTACTGAGATATGAAAAGGTTTCATAATGTGGCATCAGGACTTTAACCTCGCCCTTTTTTCAGATGATTGCCCACATTGTGATACATCAGGGATTGTTATCAGGCTTAGTTTTTATAAAGCCCTGTGGCAAACTTAAATATCTAATTCTTTGTTTTCTGTCTTCATGCGTTGATTCAGTACATGAAGAGAGTTTGGTATCTGCATGTGATACTGGCCCCTATGCACAGAAGGAGAGGAGGAGTCTATACATTTGTGAACTGTTTTTAAGTTGTCTGTACTATTCTCATTCCTCAGTTTAACAGAGATTGTGGATTCTGACAGAACTACAGGTCTTGATGCTCCTTTCTTCTTATGTGCAGGAATTTCTGTTCCTGATCTGTATATTGTCTCCATTTTGAAGCAAGGGAAAGCACTTTGGACTCTGGATAGCGAGTTGAAAGCAGCACAAAAACCAAATTGGTGGACACGTATCGAAGGTGTGAACACAGGTAAGAGCTTGGGAAGAGAGAGAGGAGGCTGCAGCCTTCATAATGTTTGCAAACCCTCCCAAGCAAGAAAGTTCTGTGAGCAAACAGTTTATTTCTTGGTCCCTGAAAGATAATTTTTCTTCTTTCCGACTTATTCGTCCGTCCTTCAAGGTGTAAAATTTATTTTTTCACCCTCATTGAGGCTGCGTTTTTAACAGAAAGGTTGGGTCTTTATCGTGATCACAACACTCTGTTCTGTGGCCCTGTGACGTCTTTGGTTCCTTGAGCTCAGGAGTGTGGGGTAGGCTGTGTCAAATGGTCTCTGTTCCCCTGGTCTCTCCCGGACTGGGTTCCATCAAATGCTCGGTTCTCATTCCATACGGAACAGAGCTGAGGCCTTGCTGTTCTGCTTTCTGGACCGATCCTGGTCCCATCCTCATTTCCTGTGGTTGGAAGGACTGATCAGAAGAGAGGACCCACTATCCATTTGTTCCATTCTGTACTGTAGGTGGGACTCTTTGGTTCTCTGACACCTGTTCTGGTCCCTGAGACATCTCTTTTGCTTTTTCTTCACACTTCAGAGGTGTGTATTACAGGGAAGTGGGTAGGATCTCTGTAATGGTTATTAGGAAATCTTTAGAGAAAGTGGACAGAGAGAATGACTCTTTGGTCTCCAGTCCTACACGAGGAGCACATTGCAAACTCCCAGGCTTATAGCGTGGGGTCTGTGGTGGCGCGCATGGTCCACTCATGATCCTGCAGTGTCTGACCCCATTCCTAGTACTCCTCTTTCTCTGCACTATGCTACCTCATATAGGAATATGGACTCTTCCAGATTTCATACTCTGTAGTTTTCCATGGTTTGCCTCTGAACATTGCCCATGAACTACACATTGCTGGGGTCTGATAATTCACTGTTTTTTGCCGGAGTCATCCAGCAAAATTAGGGGATGGACAACTCCTGGCGGGCTCTCCTATGGAATGAGTGTCCTTGCTCACGGAAAATTCTTGATGGAGATACTTTTACTTATATGTTGCAATATTATCCTGCTACGCAGAGAAGCAGCACTTTGAGGGGCCCAGTAAAGTGGTCAGCATGTCCCAAGACACCAAGATATAAAGTGTCACAAAAGCAAGACTGATGTGTTTTCAATTTTCTTTACTGTTTCCACAATGTTTCCTGGGAGAACACTGTACAAGTTCACAGCCTCCTGTCCTTGAGTCTACTGACTAAACTTGTTCATGCCAAAGTTCTCATCCTGTGTGTGCTGCTGTGCATGCTGCCTCAGCAGGTACAATATTGAAGCCTCTAATTGAGAGAGGTTATTCAGTTGAAAGGTGCCTCAATGAAGTCACTGTCATTTGTTTGCCTGTGCTCCATTCATCTTGTAGATTCCCATGCATTATAAATTAACTTGGATCTTACTTATTTAGTCATCAGTTTTTATGTTTGATTAGTGTTTTATATTGGCCGTGTGTGGGAGGGTGGAATTGGGTAACTGACATTGTTTGATAAATATGATGGTATTTCCTTCTTTAGTGCAGTGGGTATGGCTTACCAGCCTTTTTCTGTAAATCTTAAACTTGTTTTAGAGTATATTGAAAAGATATTCTTAATTTTTTTTTTACTTCTTTCACTTGACTTAGTACCGCATATTAAGTTACTCTTATTTCAGTTGAATTCAGTAAAAGTTTTAAATTGGGTTTTCAGTGCCTTGAGACTATGCTTATTTTTTATGTCACATTCTTAATCCAAGGCATAGCATTAAATTTGTCATAGTTGTGGAAGAGTCATTGGTTTTTCTGTTGAACGTTTTAGTTTTCTATAATTTGTTGATATTTTTATAAGTTTCACTGCATTTTTATGTCTTGGTGTAACTGGTCTTTTCTAATAATACTCATCCTGTCTGGAACCATCACGTCCACGTTGGTATACATATTAATCATTAATTATTTTATAGTATTTCACAGGCAGGTTACCTGAATTTTTTCATTTTTGAAACTCCTTTCCCACTGTTCTTTATAGCACTTGTAATTTCTATAAAATTTCTCAAGGTCCGGAAATTTTATTTTTAAGAAAACATGTGAAGACAATTTTTTTTTTTTAGTCTTCCCATCCGAATCTATGTAGAGTGCACGTGGCCTAACTGCCCCTCAGGAGAGATCTGCCCTCGCAACTCCGTTACCTCCCACAGGCTCATGATTGTGATTTATTGGATTTCAACATTGGAACTTTAAGGGACACCAACGATCAGTCTGTAGGGGATGATAATTCAATGTTTGCTTTTCAGGGACCTGCCCTACTGGGTTCAATAGCAGCTAAAGCATTTTACTTTCTCAGAAGAAGTGCATTAGAATTTCCTTTTTTCCACATCCTCTCTGACTCATGTTATTTTGGTTTTTTTGGTAGTAACCAATGTAATGAGTGTGCTGTGATATCATGGTTCAGATGCGTGTCCTGATGATTAATTATACTAACCACGTTTTCATGTGTTTGTACATCATCTCCAGATAAATGTCTGCTCATGTCCTTCGCCTGCCTTTAATCGAGATGTGTGGAGTTGTTGATGTTGATCGTAGAAGTTATTGATACTGTGATTTATGATCATAAATAAATATGTGGTCTTTGTCCTCATTTCTGCCTCGAGCTCCAAAGGTTTGGAATTCCCTGAGCGAAAAGAACAATGGGGGGATCTCCTGTTACAACACGTGGTCTCTTGTCCTCAGTTCTTGCAGTCTCTTCAGGGCCTTAAAGGTGAAATGGGGGTCTTATAAGCAGCCCCTTTCAGTGGCATCACTGTTTGTGAGGTGACTTTGGAAATCTTCAGTGATGGGAAGGCTAGTTGTTAGGAGAGCCAACAATAGAATTAGAGAGTCAGAACTAAAGTTTCACCCCATGACTTCTTGGGAGGGAAGAAAGGCTAGGGATTGAGTTTCATCACCAATGGCCAATGATTTAATTAGTCATTCCTATTTAATGAGACCTCCCCAAAACCCCAAAGGAGAGTGTTCCAGGTTAGTGAACCTGTGGTGACTGGGGAGAGTAAAATGCTGGGAGGGGCATGGGAGCTTCTGACCCTTCCCTCATA
Organism: Pteropus medius; assembly: GCF_902729225.1. Taxonomy (NCBI): domain Eukaryota; kingdom Metazoa; phylum Chordata; class Mammalia; order Chiroptera; family Pteropodidae; genus Pteropus; species Pteropus medius. The sequence continues at coordinate 101,735 of NW_024351569.1, read as the reverse complement.
GGTTTCCTTATTCATGTCTTTTATCTGGCTGTTCATGCCTTTATCCTTTGTCAATAAACCAATGATATACTAAGTAAAACGTTCTCTGATATATATGATTTCCAAATATTTTCTCCTATTCCATGGATTGGCTTTTTACTCGATTGACTATGTCCTTTGCTGCACAGTAGTTTGTAATTTTGACATAGTTCAATTTATCTGTGTTTACTTTGGTTGCCTGTGCTTTTTGTGTCATTTCATAAATTACTGTTGAATCCAATGTAAGTTATTCTATGTTTTCTTCTAGGAATTTTATAGCTTTGAGTCTTATGTTTTGTTGTCCATTTTATTGTTAATTTTTCCATGTGGTGTAAGGATTGTTCCAAATTTCTTTTTTATATTTATATCCTGATTTATCAGCATCTTTGGTTGAATATCTTGGGCTTTTTTTTTTTTTTAATCGAGTGGTCTTGACAACCCTGTGAAATATCATTTGATTATATATACCTCGGTATATATATATATATACCTGACTGCTCTTTTCTGCTGCTCTTTGTATTCTAGTACTACGTATTTTGATTGGTTTAGCTTTGTAATTTTGAAATATGGAACTATGAGACTTTGATTTTTATTTCTTAAGTTTGTTTTTTTTCAATTACAGAGTTTTGAGCTTTTATTTGAAACTTAGGATGGACTTATTTCTTCAAAAAATGCTGTTACAAATTTCATAATTATTACATTGACTCTGTTGATGGCTTTGTTTAGTATTGACACCTTGACAATATTCCAGTCCTTAAATGTGGAATGTCTTTGCATTTATTTGTATCTTGTGTACATTTTTCTGGTATTGTTTTTCATCGAGAGCGCACAAATCTTCCCCTCCTTGTGTTACGTTACACCTAAGGATTTTATTTTATTTTATTTTATTACATTATTGATACTTTATTTTATTTCTTTGTTATTTTGTTTTAATATTTGGTATTGTAATAGAATTGTTTAGAGGATTGTTCTTTGTTAATATATAAAACTCAAATGGATTTTTGCATTTTTATTTCATAGCTTTCAAATTTATTTACTTTTCTTGCCCACTTGATCTGGTGAGAACTTCCAGTACCATTTTTTATAGAAATATTGAGAGTGGGCATCCCTCTCTTGTTCCTGATGTTAGAGTAAAGGCTTTTACTCTTTTACCAGTATATTAGTTGTGGGCTTGTGTTATAGGTCATCTTTTATGTTGAGGAACTTGGTTTTTCTTCCTAGTTCATTGATTGAGGTTTTCTTTTTTCCCCCCTCATGAAAAGCTGACTTTTCTCCAATGCTTTTGCTGCATCAGATGAGGTGATCATGTCCTTTTTTTGTTCGTTCTTTTTACTGTGCAGTATTACATCGAATGATTTTCCCATGTGGAAACTACCTTGCATTCCAAGGACATATCCCCCTTAGTTATGCTGGATATTCCTTTCAATGTGTTACTTGGTTTATGCTTTCATTGGTAATTTTTTATTATTACTCATCAGCGATATTGGTCTGTGCTATTCACATATTGTTTTTGTACCGCTTTTAGGGCAATTCTGGCCTCCCAGGTTGAGTTCCGAAGGGTTCCAACCTCTGCTTCAGATTCTTGAGAGGTGTTTGAGGAAGATGGGTATTTGTTTTTCTTAAATGTTAGATAGAATTTTGTAGTGACTTTTTGTTATTTATCTCCTGAACGGTTTTTGATTAGTCATTTAATCTCCTTACAAGTTATAGTTGTGTTCAGATTTTTTAACTCTTCAAGTCACACTTGATAGGTGATGACCCAGAAACCATTTTCAGGACCGATAGCTGTGCAACATTAAAATAGTGACACAGCTTAGCTGTTTTATGTCCTTGGAGTATTTCTTTCCAAGCTCCTTGTATAAGCCTTTTTGATCTGCACTGCTTGGGTGGGCAGTTATGGTTCAGAACATGTCACCTGAGTCTTTAGGTCCAGGGTCCACTTTTGTTTCTGTCATCTATGTAAAAGGGTTATGTCCATAAACCTCGTTAGTCTACTGCCGTTATTTGAATGTATATTGGTAATTTCCCACAAGGCTTTTTAAAACACATTAGTGCTGTTAGATGGCTTAGGATATTGCATATTTTGTACTGAATACTCAAAAGTTAGTTTTGTTTAATAAGATATATCAACTTTCTGGCATCTTTATTATGAGATATTCTTTTGCCTGCAATGTATTCTATGTTTTTATTTTGTCACATCTTCCCTCAATCAATTTTTAAGGCACAGACTCTATTACATATGTTGTGGGCCAATGTACTGGGTAAATAAACGGCCCCGTATACATAGGGAATCACTATATGGATCAGCTGTTATAGAACAGTCATAAAATCTCAATAGTGAGTTTTGGCTTCTTCTAATATTTTTCATAATATTGTGTCTTTTCCTGACGTTGATATTTGGAAGACAGTGATGCCCATGTAGTTTCCATTTCTCATATTGTGTGTTCTTTCTAAAACAGAAATTCTTTCTTTATTTTTAAGTAGGTGAATGTTTAGAGTTCGAGAGAGTTCACTTTCTGTATTATGGTTACCTGTTATTTACTGTTAGTTTTCTCATGAGTTCTTAGAATCCTTTTTAAATTAACTTTCGTTGTGACATATGGATGATTTCATGTTTATTATGCAATATAACTAACATGCCCCACACATGTCAATGTTCTCAAGTGCCACTTCGTGGGTACAGATAGTTTTATGACATATTTAGAAAAATATTTTGTTTTTTTAAGCATGTTTTATTGATGCCTTAATTTTCTCACTGTTATGTTTCTTGTATAATTTTAGACTGCTCTCTCTATATATTCTTTAGATAACATTGTTTTGGATTACTTACCGTTATATATACTTCAGCATTTATTTATATCCAATAAGTATGAAGGAAGACATATATATTTTTTGCAGTTATTAGATAACAGTATGGTTAGTAACATGGTATATATTTTGGAATAATGATGGAGTAATACTTTTTGTTGAAAGTTAACATAAATTTACACAACTTGAGTGTTTTTATCAGTGTTTAAAACTAGGCTACCCTTAATTTGATTTACAGGTGACAACTATTTTGTTGGTAAAGAATTTTGTTTATTATTTTAGAAGTTTAAAGGTCATGTTTGGAAAGTTTCATAACTGTTCAGTGTACCTTTACTTGTGGTGTAATACTAGATTTCAACATTATACATTTACTTAGAAATGAATTAATAGGGTAAATATGTTTTTTAAAATTTCTTGTAGATCTCTGCCCTTCATATGTGATCAAGAAATTAAAAACGACAAAACCCAGTAGTGCAGGAAGAGCATATCAAACAGTGATGTTTGGAAGTTGTGAAAGCCATATAATCAAAGATTTTTACTTCGGGGAAATCCAGAAACATATGCATGATTTTGCTTGTCAGCAGAGAGATGATGAAAGGAATCACAAAGGAATGCCTATAAGTCCTAGAAAACATCTCAATGATAGAAAAGGTGAATTTGGTAGCGAACATGCTGGAAAGGAGCCTATTGAAAACAAACTTGGACTGAGGTTTCAGTCAAATCGCGCTGATATGGAGATATTTCACACTGAAGGAAACATTGATGAATATAATCTGGCCGTTCAGAAGTCTTTCAACAATAATTCCTCCATCTCTCCACTTCAAAGAGCTTTTTCTAGTGTCCAGTCCACCATTTATACTATATATAGGAATGATTCTAGGCATCCTTCAATACTGACAGAAGACCTGAAAGCATGCAGGAAAAATTCTTACAAATGTACTGAGTGTGGCAAAGCTTTTAGGATGCGTTCAAGGTTAACTAGTCATCAGAGAACTCATAGTGGAGAGAAGCCTTACAAATGTAACGAGTGCGGCAAATACTATAGTGCGCAGCAAGCCTAACTAGTCATCAGAGAATCCATACTGGAGAGAAACCTTACAAATGTTATGAGTGTGGCAAAGCCTTTAGGATGCCTTCAATCCTCAGTTACCATCAGTCAGTACATACTGGAAGGAAACCTTACAAATGTAATGAGTGTGGGAAAGCCTTTACTGTGCATTCAAACCTACGTATACATCAAAGAATGCATACTGGAGAGAAGCCTTATAAATGTAATGAGTGTGGGAAAGTCTTTACTGTGCGTGCAAGCCTAACTAATCATCAGATAATTCATACTGGAAACAAACCTTATAAATGTAATGAGTGTGGCAAAGCCTTTACATTGCGTTCAAGCTTAACTACACATCACAGAATCCATACTGGAGAGAAACCTTTCAAATGTAATGAGTGTGGCAAAGAGTTTAGTGTGCATTCGACCTTAACTAAACATCAGAGAATCCATACTGGAGAAAAACCATACAAATGTAATGAGTGTGGCAAAGCCTTTATTGTGCATGCAAGGCTAACTAGACATCAGAGATTACATACTGGAGAGAGACCATACAAATGTAATGAGTGCGACAAAGACTTTAGTGCATATTCAAGCCTAACTACTCATCAGAGAATCCATACTGGAGAGAAACCTTACAAGTGTAATGTGTGTGGCAAAGCCTTTAGTGTACGTGGAAGCCCAATAAGTCATCAGATAGGTCTTCATGAAAGTGAAAGAAACTACAAAATGTAATGAGTGTGGCAAGACTTGTGCCAACCTGCTTCCAATCCATACATCAGAGAATCCATAATGGGAGAACCACAGGCCTGTAGTGAGTGTAAAAGCCTAGTCCGCGGTACCTAACTTCACTACCTCACAGTTAACTCCATAGTGGGAGAGAACGCTTACAAATGAGCGTGGAAAGCCTTCGCAGGCATTCAACCTAATTCATACACTGTGAGATTGCATACTCGGGAGAGAGAAACTACAAATGTAATGGTACGTGGGAAAAGCTCTTTAGGTAAAGCGTGGAAGCCTAACAAGTCATCAGATAATTCATAGTGGAAAGAAACCATTCAAATGTAATGAGTGTGGCAAAGACTTTAGTGCCCATTCAAGCCTAAATGCACACCAGAGGTTGCATACTGGAGAGAAACCTTGGCTGTAACGTAATGAGGCAAGGGTGTGCCTATAGCTCATGCAAGCCTAGCTTACCATCAGGTAACTCATAGTGGGGAGAAACCTTACAAATGTAATGAGTGTGGCAAAACCTATAGTGTCCGTGCAAGCTTAACTAGTCATAAGATAATTCATACTGGAGAGAAGCCATACAAATGTAGTGAGTGTGGTAAAGAATTTAGTGTACATACGAACCTCACTAAACACCAGAGAATCCATACTGGACGAAAACCTTATAAATGTAATGAGTGCGGCAAAGCCTGTAGTGTCCATGCAAGCCTAACTAGTCATCAGATAATTCATAATGGAGAGAAACCATTCAAATGTAATGAGTGTGACAAAAACTTTAGTGCGCAATCAAGCCTAACTATACATCAGAGAATCCATACTGGACAGAAACCTTTCAAATGCAGTGAATGTGGCAAAGCCTTTAGTGTTTTTTCAAGCCTAGCAAGACATCAGATGATTCACAATGGAGTAAAACCTTACAAATGTAATGAGTGTGGCAAAGCGTTTCGAGTTAATTCAGACCTCACTTTCCATCAGTCACTCCATAATGGAAGGAAACCTTCCAAATGTAACAACTGTGGCAAGGTGTTTCAAAACAAATCACACCTTGTGATTCATCAGAGAACACATTCTGTAGAAAACCTTAAAAAGTATTGAGTATGGCAAAGCCACTAGTGTGAATTCAAAGAAGCTTAGCATCAGATACTCCATACTGGTGAAAAGATTTAGAAATGTAGTGGATTTGGCAGGGCTTTTAGGTATTGCCTTCAATTTAGGATTCAGTAAATAGTTCATACTTGGAAATGCTGTGAACGTGGCAAAATTTTAAATTAGGACCAACTCTTTGGTAGCTATAAGAATATATGTTCTGGAGAGATACCACACATTATTGTGTGACAAAGTTTCCAAAGATAAATGATTGGGAACAGTGGAATGATTCCTTACAGTTCAATGAGTGTGGCAAAGCCATTGGAGTTCACGTATCTTTAAAGACCAGATTCCACAGTGAAGAGAAATTATATAAATATGTGTCAGAACCTTTATCCAAGCCTTTCAGTCTTTAGACAGCAGAATTTGAGAAACCGTGCAAAAGTAATGTGCGTGTTATTGCTTTCATAAAAGGTAAAACTGGGACATCAGAAGATAATATTTTGGAGTGTAACCTTACAGATGTAGTGAACGTCATAAGGCTTTTCATCAAATATATACATGTTTTGTGTAATGACAATGGAAGGCAGAAATTATACTAATGAACATGGAAATACTAACTAAGCAAGAGTGTGTCCTCAGGATTCGTGCATTTGTAATGAAGATAGTAAGTAAATTATTTAACCAGTTCTCAAAACCAGCTCCTCAGTCAATAATCCATACTAGAAATAGCTAAGTCCCCAGTTCTTTGAAATTAAGACATTACATACTGCAGAAACATTACAGATTTTGTATTAAAGCTTGAGACACGTTATATATCATAGGAACAAGGACGTGTACAAACAGCCCATTTTCTTCACTGTTTATAACATTTAGTTTTATTTTCTTTAAAAGACTGTGTGGTTATGAAATTTAACCTTAAGTCCAAAGTCTGTTGAACTTATGACTTCCTTCCAGGCCTTTCATTCTAGTCTCTGGGAAGCAATCCATATGATGAAAGAGCCTACTTCAGGGGGCTCTTGCTGTGTTTCCCAGTAGAACAAGGACACTGAATATGACATTCATTGTTCTATGAACTAGCATCAGGGAAGGCAGAGAATAATGGAAAACTGTTCTTAGTCTTCATATTTACTAAGCACAGGGTGCCTGTCGTTTGACAGGTTATGTTGGTCAGGATACAAGGCTCCACCCACCATGAAAAAGTGCAGGTCTGGACATGAAGGTTGAGCTTTTCATAGGAGGAGAACGATAGGTGATTAGGGGGTGATTAGTGTTAGAAGTGATGCAGAAGAAGTGGTGACTTTCTCCTTTGAATGGCAATAACTTATATATCAAAATTCATGGAAAATTTGTCTTATTCATGGAAATTATAGAGAAAGAGCAGGTACCTGAGAGGGAAGCTTATTCAAAAGAAGCAGAATAGTATGTATGTGTGTATGGTTCTCACCAAAGTGCTGGTATTATGTTTTGCCAGGTTCATTGGGAATATATCTTAGGGCTCATGTTTTAATGAATAAAATTTAATTACTTTTCATAACCCTGAATGAATCATGTTTCTTATACCAACACAGTTTCATCCCATCTTTGTACTATACTTCATAAGAGAAACAGGCAATGCACCATTGCGCTCTCAAGCTCAAAGGAATCTATGACAATTTTCTTACATGTTGGGTTCAAATAATATACAAGTTAGCAGTTACGTACTCACAGTGTGCGCCCCTGGGTTTTTCTCTCCACGCTCTGCCCCATGACACTTATGAGGCTGTAATCAAAATATCTTACCCAGAAGTGGGTTGGCTGCATTTTAGGATTATTCTACGTTTGATTTTTGAGAAACACCATACTGTGTTCTTACAATTTGCCCCGATTTACAATTCATCCGACTACATAAGGGTTTAATTTCTCACCATTGGTTCAACGCTTGATTTTTTGTTTTCTTGATAGTGGTCTTCATATTTGGTGTGAAGTGCTGTCTTATTGTTTTTGGCTTTTTTGATTAGCAGATACATAGATATTTTGGAATGAGTAAAGAACCACTAGAGAGACATATGGACCCTAGAACATATTTCAGAGAAGCAGAAGTCTGAGCTTGACTTTGTCTTTAAGAGCAGTTTGAGGTTCACAGCAGAATTGAAGTTTCATAGTGTTTCCACATGCATAGTCTCCCTCTTCTCCGCATCTGCCACCAGAGTGGTAAATTTGTTACATAGATGAAGCTACATTGACACATCATTACCCCCAAAGGGTATAGTTCTATCTCCATTATTTTGCCTTTTTTAGAATGTCATATAGTTGAAGCCATACAGTACTTAGCCTTTTCAGATTGGCTTCTTTCACTTCATATGAGATAATTCAAATTCATACTGGAGAGAAGCCTAACAATTGTGAAAAATGTGGCAAATCCTTTCAGCAGCATTCACATCTTATTCAACATGAGAGAATACATAACTGCAGAGCAGTGTCAAAATTGTAGAGATTGTGGTAAATTTTTTTTTGGAATACATCTCAATACATACATGAGCAAAGTCTTACAAATGTATGTGGCAAAGACTAATCAGTGTTCACGTCTTACTCAACATGAGAAAATTCATAATGGAAAGAAACCTTACAAATGTAGAGAATGTAGCAAAGCCTTAATTGGTTTCCAACTCTTATTGATCATGATAGAATTGATAGTGGAGAGAAACGTCTCTGAAGAATGTGAGAAGCCCTATATCTGGACCTACAGCCTCGACATCACAATAGTTACTGGCGAGAAAGTCTCTAATACTTGAAAGACCTTTGTCCAAACTATACACTTCAGAAAACACTGAATTCATGCTACAAAGAGACTAAAGATGTGAAAAAACAATGCGGAGAAATATTTAATCAAAAATCACATCTGAAATATTACAAAATTGACATTAGAAACTGGTAAGTCAAGAACACTTTTCAGATACACTAAACCAGAATATTTGTATAGAATACAAATGCAAAAGTTTAAAAAATGTTAATATGCTTCAAGGAGATGGATGTTCGAACAGGTAGAATTAATGTGCCTTTTTATATTGACAGTACTTGAGGTTTTTTGCAAAGGAAATATTCCACTATCAAATCACTTCATGCTGTTTTTAGGCCCAGTGTGTATATGAATTATGGTGTCGATTGCTGCTTTCTCAAAGATTTGAGAGCCTTTGTGTATTAGCTGGAATGCCCTCCGATCTACTTTTCCCTTCAAGATTGAGGGCACTGTGATGTACAACATATGAAGAAAATCGAAATAGAGATGTTTGTGCTCAGAATGTTGATGGAAGACACCGTGATGTAGGTATTCAGGTCATTATTCTTTGTATTAATGTAAAAAGGAGCATTGCTCTCTGAGAAAAATAACGTGGGATTCATTGAAATTCTGATGTTTTCTCATAGCCATGGTTGAATATTATATGAATATTATATGATGTGGTTGAATTAAGTCTTTAGAATCTACGGCCATGCCACCCTGAACGTGCCCAATCTCGTCTGATCTTGGAAGCTAAGTAAAGTCGGGCCTGGTTAGTACTTGGATAGGAGATCACTTAAGAATACCAGGTGCTGTAGGTATTAAAAAGTCTTTAGAGATATATAAGAAAGTATAGACAAGTCATTTTAAGTGCATGAAATTTAGGAACATCCTTGTGTACTAAACAGTGAGCCTCAGTCTTGAAAGCCATAGCACCATGCTCAGATTATTATACCAGAAGAACCTGAATGCTGCTTGACTGCTTGTAATTTGTAAATTGCAAAAGCTCACATTGTTTTTGTCACGCTTCACTTAAACTATTTGAACTTAATATGTTTTTATTAAACTTGAATTTGTTCACACTGATGTGTAATGAATGACGTGTTCTGTTGTTAACTTATCCCACCTTATTCAAGGTTGTAGGTAATAAAATGCTAGTTGGTAATGCACTTGAATCAATTCATTAGCAATTTTCTTCTTCATAGTTTATATAATATATTTCTTTTTGTTGTACATACTGGGACATAGTTAACATGAGATGATATAGGACTATTTTTGAGAGTTCAGCCAAACTACATGATATTGTTGCCTTAGCATTTACTTAAAATGTATAACCCCGGATTCTAGGGAAGATGGCAGACTAGGTAAAATCAGGATTCGTCTCCTCCCAGGTCCACACTAAAATTACAACCAAATTATAATCAACATGGAGAATCACCTGAAGTCCAGCTGATCATAACACCTATGTCTGACAATATAAAGGAGCCACATTGAAGCCAGTAGGAGGGGCAAAGTCACAAATTGGGTTGGACTCACACCCATGGGTGGTGGAGGATCACTGGGAGGGACAGCAAGGCTGCAGAGCTTTTCTGAAAGGGAGGGAGGGTCTTAATCTCATCTGGGGGCTCCCAAGCCCAGGGTCCCAGCTTAGGGAAAAGGAGATTCCAATAACTCTTGACTATAGAAACCAGAGGGGATTCCAGAAGTGTGGGCAAGATGGAAGGAGACTGAATCCCTAGACATCCCTTTGGAAGACCTGTGCGTAGGCTTTCTCACCAGGATACTGGTGGTGGGTTAGAGGCTTGTGTAGGTAGGATTCATTCTGAGTGTCTGCATTACCTGGCACCAGAACTAGGGCTGGAAGGGCAGCCACCATTGTGCCTTAGTCTAGCTCCCTTACAGGGCAATGTACAGACCACACAGCTTGACTGTGCAGACCCCTCCCACAGAGCCCTTAGGAAGCCCTGGTCAGAAGGTATCAGCCCGCCCCACCCAACCTGCAGATTGCCCAGGGCATTTGTTGTTGGATGGCTGCCAGACTCTGCTCCAGTTCAGATCCAAGCATTGACAGTAGGCGACCAGTTCTCTGAGCCGCATTTCCAAGATAGGATCAGGCAGATCACTGCTGCCAACATGAACTTGGGTGGATATCAGGGACCTGTGGGCTGGTCCCAGACAGCAACAGGTCTTGCCATGATCTGGGGCTTCTGCAGGAACTCACAAACGGTTAACCAAATTTGCAGAAAGACTGAGGCTATATAGATCTGACTGCCATTGTCTCTCTGAGACCCTGCCCCACCCTACCCCCGAATTGCCCCAGGTGGACCATTGTCAGAGAACTGCCACAGCACAGCCCCTTCCCTGCCCTGAACTCCCAATCCATACAAGCAACAAACTTTGGCTAGCGCAGGTTGGTCACTGCACAGAAATCAGTTGCAGGCAGACCTTCGCTGCCTGCAAATTTGGAATATTCTGTCTGGGGAGAGCAAGAGTGTGGGACCGCCCCAGATGGCCATCTCACTGTGATCTATGACGACAGCAGGAAAACTTGGGTACAAAAGTTGCACCAAAACAGGCTGTATCAGCCTGACAACCCTTGTCTCCCTGAGATCCTGCTTCACCCAAGCCACAGAGTGCCTGCAGCCCATGACAGGCAGCCGCCCCTGCCCTACTTGGATCTGGGGGTGTGCATTTTGCTCAGGCAACAGACCTCAGCTAGCGCAATGAGTATGTTTAGGTGAAAACAGTTGTAGGCAGACCACTGTTGCTTGTACAAGCTGCAGTATATCTTGAGGGGATCGCAGGAGTCTGTGAGACTGCCCCAGACAGCAACTTGTCTCCATGTGATCTGTGACTATGAAGGAATGTGCAGACACAGAAATTACAGAAAACTGAGACTATTGGCCTGATGGCCCTTGAATCCCTGAGCTCCTGCCCCGTTCAATACACACAGTGCACTCTGCACATTGATAGGCAGCTGCCCCTGCCATGGGGTGGCGCATTCAGGTCTAAGGTGGGCAGCAGCTGACCTTGCTATGAGTGGAAACTTGTACAGGGAGCCACAGAGACAGCGTTGGCATGTAAACTGACATCGTAGTGGCAGGGAGAAATTTACTTAATAGACGCAGGAGACTCCCAGGGTCCCTGTGCCAACCAACATACATATCATTCAGAGGTTCATCCAGATTCAGAGACTTACAGGCAACTGATAGACAGTGTCAGGCCTTCAGGAGTACTGGTCCCTCTGCTAAACTGCCATAGGTCAGGGATGGGAGATAACCGACCGCTGCCTACAGTGTGGTTTCTTCTTACCTATATAGGGCTAGCTTAGGCAACAACCATCTGTGATCGCTTTGTAGTTCTCACCGGGTAACCCTGCGCAATCAAAGCAGTGGCTGACCTTGGCCTAAAGGGAAGCCCCTCCCAAGGGGCCACAAAACCAATGCATCTGGAAGCTGGCACCAGACCACATGGAGCAACTCCTGACTAGTCTCGTTAGTGATGCAAAGGGTGGTTACAACAAGTACACAAGCTTGCTAGGTCAAATCCCACTCTGGGGTCAGCCGCCACACAGCAACTCTTACTCTGAAGCCAGTTCCCACAATTAATCAGCCTGACCGTTAATGCCATCCACTGATCTACTAACAATAATAAAGTCTTGGCAACAGCAATAGGTCACACACAACCCACACAAAGATTACATCCAGAGTCCCTGGCATAAGGAATCAGGGAGAGTGCACCACTGGGCCACACAGGACATCTTCCACATTATGCCATCTGGCCAAGGTTGAGAGACAAAACAAATATTCCTGGCACATAGACACGAACACAGAGAGGCTAATAAAATAAGAAAACAAAGAAACGCCACAAATGAAACAACAGGAGAAAACTCCAGAAAATAAGCTAAATGAAATGGAGACAAGCAACCTACCAGAGACAGAGTTCAAAAAAATGATTATAAGGATGCTCAATGAACTTATGAAGAGAATGGATGAGCACAATGAGAACCTCGACAGCATAAAAAAGGACATAGAAACCATAAAAAAGAACCAAATAGAAATGGGGAATATGCTAGAAAGATTCAACAGTAGATTGGAGGAAGAAGAAGACTGAATCAGCGAATTGGTAGCAGAATACACCCAATCAGAACAACAAAAAGAAAAAAGAATTTAAAAAAATGAGGATAGTTTAAGAGACTTCTGAGAAAACATGATGTGTAAAACTATCTGGATCATAGGACTACCTGAAGAGGAAGAGAGAGAGCAAGGGATTGAGAATCTATTTGAAGAAATAATGACAGAAAACTTCCTTAACCTGGCAAAGGAATTATACATACAAGTTCAAGAAGCACAGAGAGTCCCAAACAAGAGGAATTCAAACAGACCTACACAAAGACACATCATAATTAAATGCCAAAGGTCAAAGACAAAGAGAATCTTAAAAGGAGCAAGAGAAAGGCAGCTAGTTACTTACAAGGGTAAGTAACTTACGCTCATAGTAGGAGACTTTAACACCCCATTGGCACCAATGGACAGATCTCCCAGGCAAAGAATCAACAAGGAAACAATGGGCCTAAAAGACACACTAGAACAAATGGACTTAATAGATATTTTCAGAGCATTTTGC
>NW_024351569.1:60010-88115 GCF_902729225.1 Pteropus medius | reverse complement strand
CAAACACGTGGAGGCTAATTAACATGGTACTAAACAATGAATGGGTTAACAATGAGATCAAGGAAGAAATCAAAAGATATGTAGAGACAAATGAAAATGAAAACACAATGACTCAAAATCTATGGGACATAATGAAAGTGGTCTTAAGGAGGAAATTCATAACTATACAGGCCTACATCAAGAATCAAGAAAAAACTCGAAAAAAAATTAACATTACACTTAAAAGAACTAGAAAAAGAACAGCGAACAAGGCCCAAAGTGAATAGAAGGAAGGAAATAATAAAGATCAGAATGGGAATAAATGAAATACAGACTCGAAACAAAAAATACAAAAGATTAATGAAACCAAGAGCTGGTTCATTGAAAAGATAAACAAAATTGACAGACCCTTAACCAGACTCATCAAGGAAAAAAGAAGATTCAAATAAATAAAATCAGAAATGAAAGAGAAGAAATAACTACAGACTCCACAGAAATACAAAGGATCATAAGAAAATACTACGAGCAATTATATGCCAACAAATTGGACAATCTGGAAGAAATGGACACCTTCCTAGAAACATACAATCTCCCAAGACTGAGTCAAGAGGAAACAAAATCTGAACTGACCAATTACCACCAATGAAATAGGATTAGTAATGAAAAACCTCCCCAAAACAAAAGCCCTGGACCAGATGTCTTCATAGGCTAATTTCACCAAACATTCAAAGAATTATCACCTATTCTTCTGAAACTATTCCAAAAAATTCAAAAAGAGGGTAGGCTCCCTAACTCCTTTTATGAGGCCACCATGACTTTGATTTCAAAACCAGACAAAGATATTACAAAAAAAAAAAAAGAAAACTACAGGCCAATATCTCTTATGAACATTGATGCAAAAATCCTCAACAAAATATTAGCAAACTGAATTCAGCAATACATTAAAAATATTATACACCATGATCAAGTTGGATTTATTCCTGGAATACAAGTTTGGTTCAATATCCACAAATTAGTTTATGTGATACACCACATTAACAAATCAAAAGTTAAAAACCATATGATCATATCAATAGATGCAGAAAAAGCCTTCAACAAAATCCAGCATCCATTTATGATAAAACCTCTCTCATCAAGGTGGGAATAGAGGGAATATACTTCAACATAATAGAGGCCATATGTGACAAACCTACAGCTAACATCATACTCAATGGAGAAAGGCTAAAAGCGTTTTCCTTGAGATCAGGAACAAGACAAGGATGCCCACTTTCACCACTCCTCTTCAACCTTGTATTGGAAGTCTTAGCCACAGCAATAAGACAAGAAAGAGAAATAAAAGGCATCCGAATTGGAAAAGAAGAAGTAAAACTCTCGTTATTTGCTGATGGCATGATACTATATAGAGAGAACCCTAAAGATTCAACCAAAAAAAACTCTTAGAACTGATCAATGAATGCATTAAAGTAGCAGGTTACAAAATAAATATTCAGAAGTCAGTGGCATTTTTATACACCAATGATTAACTTTCAGAAAGAGAAATTAAGAAAACCCATTTATAATTGCATTTGAAACTATAAAATAATTGGGAATCAAATTAACTAAGAAGATAAAAGACCTGTTTTCAGAAAATTATAAGTCTCTGAAAAAAGAAATTGAAGAAGATACAAATAAATGGAAGCATATACCCTGTTCATGAGTAGGAAGAATGAATATCGTTAAAATGGCCATACTACTCAAAGCAATCTATAAATTCAGTGCACTCCCTATCAAAATTGCCAATGACCTTTTTCAGAGAGCTAGAACAAATAATCCTAAAATTTATATTGAGCAATAAAAAAAACCCCAAATAGCCACAGCAATCTTGAGAAAGAAGAATAAAGTTGGAGGTATCACACTACCTGATATCAAACTATACTACAAGGCTACAGTAATTAAAACGCATGGTATTGTCATAAAAACAGATACATTGATCCATGGGACAGAATAGAGAGCTCAGAAATAAATCCATGTCTATACACTCACTTAATATATGACAAAGGAGGTAAGAATATACAATGGGGTAAAGACAGTCTCTTTAATAAGTGGTGCTGGGAAAATTGGACAGATACATGGGGGGGAAAGGTAGAAAAGAAAAGAAAAAAGAGAAGAGGGGGAGGAGGTGGGGAAGGGAGGGGCGAGGGAGGGAGGAGAGGAGAGGAGAGGAGAGAAAAGAGAAAGAACAGAAAAGAAAAACTGTACCACCTTCTTACACTGTATACAAGAATGGACTCAAGATGGATTAGAGACTTAAATATAAGACCCGAAACCACAAAACATCTAGAAGAAAACATAGGCAGTAAACTCTGATATTACTAACAGGAATTTCTTTTCGGATAGATCTCCTCAGACAAGGGAAACAAAAAAATAAATGGACTACATCAAACTAAAAATTTTTGTACAGCAAAGGAGACCATCAAGAAATTGAAAAGACAACCAACTGAATGGGAGAATACATTCACTTATGATACATCTGATAAGAGATTAATATCCAAAAATACATAAAGAACTCATACAACTCAACAACAAAAAACAAACAATCCAATTTTAAAAAATGGGCAGAAAACATGAACAGATATTTCTCCAGAGGAAATACGGATGGTCAATAGACAAAAGATGCTCACGGTCACTAATCATTAGAAAAATGCAAATTAAAACCACAATGAGATATCATCTTACACCTGTCAGTATGGCTATCATCAATAAATCAAAAAACAAGTCTTGGCAAGGAAGTGGAGAAAAGGGAACTCTCATACATTGTTTGTAGGATTGTAAATTGGTACTGCCTTTATGGAAAACAGTCTGGAGATTTCCCAGAAACTTAAAAATGATATACCTTTTGACCCAGCAATTGCGCTTCTGGGTATTTATCCAAAGAAAAACAAAACGATAATTCATAAAGATCTATGCACCCCAGTATTGATGGCAGCACAATTTACAGTAGCCAAGATGTGTAAACGTCCTTTATGCCCATAAATGGAAAATTGCATAAAGAAGTTATGGTTCATATATACAATGGAATATTACTCAGCCATTAAAAAATGAAATCATACCATTTGCAATGACATGGATGGACCCAGAGATTCTTAGGCTGAGTGAAATAAGGCAGACAGAGAAAGATAAACATCATATGATTTCACTTATATGCAGAATCTAAGGAACAAAAAGAACAAACTAATTAAAAACAGACTCACAAATATAGAAGACAATCTAGTGACAGCCAGAGGGGAGGGGGATTGGGAGGCTAGGAGAATGGGGTGAAGTGTTAAGTACAAATTTTTAGTTGATAGATGATCGCGGGGATGGGGAGCATGGCATAAGGAATGCAGGTAGCATTAATATAATGGCTAGGTGGAGAGCCAGAGGAGTGAAAGAACAATTAGGGAGATCATTTTAAAAACTATATAAATGTCTAACCAATTTACTATATACTTGAAACTAATAATAAAATTAAAAATGTAAATAGAAAAAAATTATGTATGTGTTTATATAATTTTCTCCCCTCTTTGTTCATGACTTATCTTGTTTATTTCTTTCATTAATGGTGAATGGTTTTTTATCTTGTGTAATTAAATAGTTATAAAAATAGTATGAATTTCACATCTATTTACTAATGATTTTATGTTCCCTTTGTGAGATAAACATTTTTTAAATGAAGGTAATTTTTGAAAAGTTTTATAACTCGTTTTACATATAATTAAAAATTTTTTTTGTGAAAAGCACGTGACTAAAATCTACAATTTCAACAATTTGTAACTGTACAGTTATGTTAAGTATGTTCACATTGTTGTCCAACTGATCTCAGGAAATTTCCATCTTGCAAAACTGTCCCAATATCCATTAAATACTCACTTCCTCACTTTCCTTTACTCCCACTCTCTGCACCTTCTGGCTACTACTATTCTTTTTTTTTTTTTTCTATGAAGATGACTATATTACATGACTCACCTAAGTGTAATCATACAGTACCTGTCTCTTTGTGACTTATGTGCTTTACTTTTAAAAATGTCCTCAAAGTTTGTCTGTGTGAGAGGATCTTTTCTGTTTCAAGGCTGAATAACATTCCATTGTACGTATATGTTACATTTTTGTCATTCATCTGCCCATGGACATGTGGGTTATTTCTATCTTTTATAGGCTGGGATTGAATAATACTACAATGTACATGGATTTGCAGACGTCTCTTGTAGAATCTTTTTTGAAGTCTCACAGGTCACCCAGAAATGGGATGACTGCATCATAGCATAACTGCATCTTTAGTTTTCAGAGAAAAGCCATACTGTTTGCACCAATTTGTATTTCATCCAACTATGCATAAGTATTCAATTTCTCAACATTTTTGCCAACACTTGATATTTTTTGTTTCTTTGATAATGGTCATCCTAACTGATGTGAGGTGATATCTCATTGTGTTTCTTTTTTTTTAAATAGAGGGTACAAACATTTATTTCTCAGATGTGCTTAAAAAACTACTGGAAATACACATGAACCTAAGAACAGAGATTTCAGAGAAGCAGGTCTGAGGATCACTTTTTACTTTAATGACAACATTGAATGTCAACTATGCTGACATCTTTTAATTTGCTTCTAATTGTATGTCACCATCATAAAGAATTTTTTCCAAAAAATAATTTTGGTATTTATTTGCATTATAATAGTAAGACATGATTACAGCAAAAGTTGAAACAGTAGAAAGATTTATCAAAAATATTTTTGTAGTCAAACATGGGATCAAAGTATAATTGACATGAAATATTATATTAATTTCAGATGGACAACATAGTGATTTTTCCCTTATAGATTTTACAAAGTGATCACTGCACTGAGTCAAATAACCATCTCTCACCTTAGAAAGGTATCATAATATCATTGACTATGTTCCCCATGCTGTACGTTATATCTCCATGCTTATTAATTTCGTAACTGGATGTTTTTACTTCTCAATCACTTTCACCCTTTTTTTCTTTCCCCCACCCCTTCTTCACTGGCAGCCATCAATGACTTCTTTGTATTTATGAGTCTTTTTCTGATCTGTTTGTTTTTGTTGTTTACATTCCACATATAAGTGAAATCATATAATTGTTTATCTCCATCTGACTTATTTCACTCAACATAAAACACTCCAGGTCCGTGCATATAGTTGCCAGAGGCAGGATTTCCTTTTTTCTCCTGGCTGAATAATATTCCATTGTATACATTTATCACATATTTTTTTATCCATGATCAATTGATGAACACCTAGGTTGCTTTCATGTCTTGTTTATTGTAAATAATGCAGCAATGGATGTAGGGGTGTATATATCTTTTCTAACGAGTGTTTTCATATTTGAGGGGTAAGTGTCCAAAAGTAGAATTGCTGGGCTGTATAGCAGTCCTGTCAGTAACTTTTTGAGGAAACTTCATCCTGTTTTTGGTTGCACTAATTTATAATCCCACCATCAGTGCATGAGGGTTCCCATTTCTCTACATCCTCACCAATACTCATTATTGATTGCCTTTTTGTTAATAACCATACTGACAGATGTGAGGTGACATCTCATTGTGGTATTGATTTGTATTTCCCTGATGAAGAGTGATGTTGAGCATCTCTATATGTCTGTTGATCATCCTGATGTGTACTTCAGAGACATGTTTATTCAGGTCATCTGTCCATTTTTTTTTAGTTAGATTTTTTATGGTTGATGTGGAGTTGTATGAATTTTTAATATATCTTGGATATTAACCTCTTACTGGATCTATCATTTGGGAATACCTTCTCCCATTCAGTAGGTTGTCTTTTTGTTTTGTTAGTGATTTCCTTTGCTGTGCAAAAGCTGTAGTTCGATATGGTCCCATTTGTTTATTTTTGCTTTTGTTGGTCTTGCCTTAGGAGACATACCAAAAATATAATTGCTAAGACCCATGTCAAAGAGTTTATTGCCTAAATTTTTTTTCTAGGGATTTTTATGTTTTCAGGCCCTATATTAGAATCTTTAATCCATTTTGAGCTTATTTTTGTATATGGTGCTAGAAAGTGGGCGAGCCTCATTTTTTTCCCCCATTTATCCATCCAATTTACCTAATATCATTTATTCTTTTTCCCTTCTTTAATTTCCTCCTCCCCCAATTCAACCCCTGACCTATAGATGTTGCCATTTCCCCTTAAGAACTGGATCTCTGAAAGTGGAGCGTCTCCACCCACGCGCTCGTGGCCCACACCCGGGGCCTGCTGCACCCGGAGTATGGTCCGTGGCTCCACCTGGGGTGCAAAACCAGGATCTTCTGCATGTAAAGAAATATCATTTATTTAAGAGACTGTCTTCCCCCTTCCACTATTTTTTTTTGCCTCTATTATCATATATTTATTTACCATATAATTTTTTGCCTCTATTATCTTATATTTATTTACCATATAAGTATGGATTTATTTCTGATATCTCTATTTTATTCCATTGGTGTATGTGTCTATTTTTTTTTTGTTTCAGTAACCTAATGTTTTGATTACTGTAGCTTTGTAATATAGGCTGAAGTAAGGACACTTGACACCACCAATTTTGTATTTCTTTCTCAAAAGTGCTTTGGCTATTTGGTTTTTGTGAATGTGTGTGTGTTTATGCAGATTTTATGATTATGTACTCTAGTTCTGTGAAAAATGGGGATGACATTAAACTTTAAATTGCTTTGGATAGTAGAAACATTTTAATGATAGTAAATCTTTCTATCCATGAACATGGTATATTCTTCCATTTATCTGTGTTGTCTTTATTATCTTTCATCATTATTTCTTATAATTTTCAGAACTGAGACCTTTCACTTCCTTGGTTAAATTTATTGACAGAACTTACTTTACTTCTTTTTCTATTTAGATGCCTTTTTTTTTTTCCTGCCTAATTGTTTTTGCTAGGATATGCAGTATAATGTTGAATCAAAGTGGTAAGAGTGGACGTTCTTTCCTTTTCCATAATTATAGAGAAAAGATATGGGTCTTAACTATGGAGCATGATGTAGCTCCAACTTCTCATATATAATGTTTATTGCCTTCATGTAGTTTCATTTGATTCCTAGTTTGGTGAGTGTTTTTATCATGAAAAGGTGTTTATTATCATCAGTTTGGTTTTTTGCAGCATTTGATAATAATCATGTGGTTTGACCTTCATTCTATTAAATGATTTTACATTTTCAGATTTCCATATGTCAAAAACCCTTGAATGTCACTTGTTCTTGGTCTATAATTCTTTTAATGTGCTTTCAAATCTAGGTTTCTGATATTTTATTGAGAACTTGTACATCAGTATTCATCACAGATTTTGGTTTGTAGGTTTTATTATTATTATTATTATTTGTAGTGCCTTTGTTTGGCTCTGGGTAATACTGGCCTACATAGAAATTGATATAATAATTACTTTACTCTTTAATCTTTGGAAATGTTCATGGAAAATTAGTGTTAATGTTCTTTAAATGTTACTAGAATTATCTGGTGGATCCATCTAGTCCAGGACATACTTTGTTGAGAATTCTTTTAAAATTATTATTACTGTTTTGATTTATTTACTAGTCTTAGGTAAGCTGTAATTTTTTAAATTTATCCTTGTGAAATCTAAGTAGGTTGTATTTTCATAGAAATTAATACATTTATCCTAGGTGTCTAATTTATTGTCATATAATGGTTTATAGTAGCCTTTTACAATTATTTCTGTGGCATTACTTATAACATCTCTGCTTTCACTTTTGATTTTAGTTTTTTTTTCTTTCTTTCTAATTCTTAATTAGTTAAGTGTCAATACTGGTGATCTTTTTTAGAGACACAAATCTTCCTTTCATTGCTATTTTTCTATTTTTGGCATTCTTAATTTTGTTTATTTCTGCCCAACTTTTAAATTTTCTTATTCCTGCTAACTTTGGGCTTAGATTGTTCTTCTTTTACTTCTTCCTTGAGATGTAATGTTATGTTGTTCATTTTAAATCTCTTATTTTTTATGTAACTGTTTATTTCTATAAACTTATCTCTTAGTACTACTTTCACTCAATCCCAGAAGTGTTGGTGTATTGTGTTTCATTTCATTTGTCTCAAGGTATTTTCTGATTTCCTTTTGATTCCTTTTTGACCCACTAGTTATTCAAGAGTGTGTTGTTAAATATACAACTATTTGTGGAATTAATAATATTCTATCTGCTATTGATTCTTGGTTCCATTCTGTGTGGTCAGAAATGATACCTGGATGGTTTCCATCTAATTAAATTAGTTAAGACTTGTTTTGTGGACTAACAAGTTGTCTGTACTGGAAAATGTTCCCTGTGTGATTGAGAAGTTTAGTTTGGTGAAGTGGATTGTGCATGCCTTTTATAGTATTGTTCAAGCCTCTTTTTATTGATCCTGTTTCTTTGTTTTTACATAGTTGAAATTGGGGTATTGACATCTCCTACTGTTACATGACTTTTTATTTCTTGTTTTGTTTGTATTTTTATTTTTCAATTACAATTGACAATCAATATTTTATATTAGTCTCAGGTGTATAGCACATCGGTTAGACATTTATATAATTTATGAAGTGATTGCTCCAAATAGTCTAGTACTAATACATAATACATAATACACCTGGCACTATACATAGTTATTACAGTATTATTGATTACATTCCCTATGTTGTACTTCATCAATTTCTTATTTTAATTCTGTCTTGCCAGATCATATATTTGAGAGTCCTAGTGTCATGTGCATCCATATTTATAACTGTTATAGCTTCCTGTTGAATTCACCCTTTCATCATTATAAAATGTCCTTTGTGTGGCGACAGTTTTCAACATTTACTGTGTATTTATCTGATATCAGTTTGGCAACCCATGCCCTTTGTCATTTACCATTTCTATGGAATATATATCTCCATCCTTTTAGTTACATTTCATGTATGTGCTCACATCTAAAGTGCATCTGTTATAGACAGAAGGTAGTTGGATTTAATTTTTTAATACATTCAGCCATGTCTTTCAATCCATGTTTTAATCAGATCATCTTTACATTTAAAGTAATTATTGAAAGGGAGGGACTAGTATAACTATGTTAAAATTGTTTTCTGCCTTTTTGTAACTATTACCTCCCACTTTCCTCTCTTACTGTTTTTCATTGTGTTTCTTTTGGTAGTGACAGGCTTTGATTTTTTATTTCCTTTTTGTTTGTCTACTATAGGTGGGTTTTTTTTGTGGTTAATATAGAGGTTACTTAAAACATCTTAAAGGTATAAGAATATGTTAACAGTATCAGTTGCATATAAAATCTCAACTATATAACATCCCCAACCTGCACCCATTTTATCTTATCAGTATCACATATTCTATTTTTATATTGTGTATTCTAAGACATAGATTTATAATTTAATGCATTTATTTTCTAAAATTTGTGGGAGAGGTGTCATCAATCACATGGTGGAGTGAGAGATGTCCCCCGATCTCTCTCCTTGAAACAACAATAAAGTGAACATCTAAAACTCAGCAAAAACCACCCAACCTGTACACAAGCATATCTGAGCAAGGGATCTGCACATAAAAGCTAACACAGGTTAGAGCCTTGGGAGCTGGGCAGTAGACTAGGAGAAACAAAGAAGCTGCCTCTGGCAGCTGGAGCTCCCTGCAGGAGGAGGGAGAGGAGAGAAGGTATGACAGGTTCCCTGAACAGCCCTGCCTGGAAGAGCTGTGAGCTTCACGTCGTGGCAGTGCCCAGGGTCAGGGAAGAAAGCAGAGAAGTGGGGATGGCAGAGAAGCAACAACTGATTATTACCAGCTGCAGTTGCAAAATGCAAGGCCGATCCGCAACCCCCATCCCCCA
The DNA here is from genome assembly GCF_902729225.1 of Pteropus medius. Taxonomy (NCBI): domain Eukaryota; kingdom Metazoa; phylum Chordata; class Mammalia; order Chiroptera; family Pteropodidae; genus Pteropus; species Pteropus medius. The sequence continues at coordinate 78,301 of NW_024351569.1, read as the reverse complement.
ACTCAGAGGGCCCCTCCCCCCATATTCTCGAAGATCAACTCCTCGGAGCCCTAGGGGACTCTGAGCAAATGCTACTCAAATTGTCGGTAACACTGACAGGGACTGAGACTGAGGGTAGTGAGTGTGATTGAATATTTATAAGAAAAAAAGGCACTATTAAGACTTTATATAAAGCAGGGATCCAAGAGGATTAGACACTACCTACTGAAAACCAAAAGAAAAATGCCTTCTTTGCAAAACAATGAAAGAATCCACTTCCATTAATGCCCAGGTGAAGAAATAGTACATTAAACACTATGAACAACCAAGGTGACAAGGCAGCTCAAAAAGAAAGAGAAAAATCTCCAGAAAATAAGCTTAAACACATAGATATATGCAACTTAAATGACAGAGAATTCAGGATGGAACTTCTGAAAAAACTCAATGAGATACAAAACAATTCATATCAATAATTCCAGACATTGAAAAAACAACTATATTAGCAGAATTAGTTTTTTAGCAAGGAGATTGAAACCCTCAAAGAGAACCAAATAGAACTTCTGAAGATGAAGAACACACTAAAAGAGATGAAAAAATGAAATAACAAGCTTGGGAAATAGAGTCAACCAAATGGAGGAAAGGACCAGTGATATTGAACACAGAAATTTAGAAATAAATCTGAAGGAAGAAGAGAGAAACTGAAGTGAGAAAAATAATGAAAGAGAAATACAAGAAGTAGCTGATACCATTAGGAGAGGAAACATAAGAATAATGGGCATTCTCAAAGAGAAAGAAAAGGAGCAGGAATTAGAGAGCATTTTCAGACAACTAGTTGATGAGAATTTCCCAAATCTGAGGAATGAGCTGGAGCTTGGAATTCAAGAAGTCAATAGAACACCCAATTATCTCAACCCAAGAAGGCCTTCTCCAAGACACATTGTATTAAAATGTTCAAAAATCAATAACAAAGAATGAATTCTCAAGGCAGCCAAAGAAAAGATGGTAAACTATGAAAAACCATTAGATTATCATTGGACTTCTCAGCACAAACCTTACAAGCCAGAAAGGAGTGGAATCAAATATTCAAACTATTAAATGAAAGGAACTACCAGCCAAGAATAATGTATCCAGCAAAGCTCTCCTTTAGATATGAAGGAGAAATAAAGACCTTTCCAGACATACAAATATTGAGGTAATTCTCCAATACGAGGCCTACACTACAGGAAAGGGGTCAGCTCACCTAAAACAAAATGACAAAAAAAAAAAATAAAGCTAGGAGTAAGGTAACTAGCAGGCAGAAAGAAGCAGAGGAGTACAACCCTTATTAAGAACAAGGCATTATAAGCTAAAACAATAAGATTTGCTATAGCAAGATAGTAATGAACATTCAGCATACATAGGGACAAACTGAGACAATACTAATAAAAAAGGGAAGGATTCAAAGATCCAAATTTGCAAAACGGAATGGAGGAGATAAGGTACATGCAGAAGGAAATAGACTCTACATGTATAAAACTGTCCTCTACATATTTGTAATGGTAGCCACATGCCAAAGATTCAGAACTGAAATATATAACATAAAACAAGAAGGACCAGAGGGAAAACCCACAAAACCCAACCAAAATAATAATAATAATAATAATAATAATAATAATAATAATAATAATAATAAAAACAGAAACACAAAGACACAGAAGCAATGGAAACACCAAGCTACCAGAAAGCAAAAGATAAAATGCCTATAAGAAGACCTCATAATTCAATAATCACCCTAAATGTAAATGGACTGAACTCACCAATAAAAAGGCACAGAGCTGCAAAATGGATCAAAAAACAAAACTCAACCATATGCTGCCTCCAGAGGACATATCTTAGAAGCAAGGCTTACAACACTCGCAACACTGTACACACACCCATTTATCTCTATAAACTAAAATTCAAGTTCCAAGAAGCAGTATTTATTCTATGCAAATGCACTGATACTTTCTGTTTTGTTCAAAATGCTGCCTTCTCTGACGTTACAACCCCCACGCCTAACATGCACATGTGCACACACAGGACCACACACCCGATTTGCAGGATAAGCAACATTTGTTGGTGTGCGCTTTTATTTCAGAAACTGACCTAAACCAAGACTTGTATAAAGATTGGGAAATTTATAAAATGGATAAACAGTATAAAATGATGTTATTTCAATACCCAGTTCTCTTGGTGTGTGAGATTAGGGTATTCTAGTGTGAGATTAAGCAGAACTGAAATCTGAAGTCAAATTAGCCAGCTGTGTGCACCTACTTGATGAATAGATGGTGGGTAGGGGGAGATTCTGAGCAGAAGTTTCTGGATTTGTTCTTAGTACCAACGTGGGACCCCGGCAGAACATATCCAGGGCAACTCCCACCCCCACCCCAGAGCACATGTGGATGTGGAAGATTATGGGAGAAAAGGGACCCAGTTAATGAAGAGGGAACCTGACCTGGATGGGCCTGAAAAGTCATCAAATGCAATCTGCCCACTTTACAGATGGAAAACTGGTGAAATAGAGAGGGGACATGAAGTTCCCTCAAAGTCATATGAGAAGTCGGTGCCACACCAGGGAGGCCAACCCCAAGTTTGTACTTCAGCTTGGCTCCATCTATTCACTCACTCATTCATTTAATCATTCAATTACTCATCTACTTTTCAATTTATTCTGTTATCCATTTATTTCTTCATTGATTCTCACCCTTATTTCTTTCTATGCATCCATCCCTTGCCACTTGCTCTCATTTGCCCATCTACCTATCCTTTCATTTTCCCTTATTCATCATTCATTCATTTTACATCTATTAATCCATTCCTCCCTTCATTGATCAAGTAATCAATTTATTAATCCACTCACCTATTCATTTATTTATTCAATATTCATCAACCTACCCATGCATTTATCTATGCAATATATCCCACAATAGCAGTTTACCCCATGACTAGCACAAGGCTTGGTAGAGACCAAGTGTTCAATGAATGCTTATTGAGTGAATAGTATTTATAATACGAATTTCACTTTCTACCATTGATCATGTTTCCATACCATTTTGCCAGGTGATCCACATATTATTGCAGGTCGTCAGCAACAGCCCTCTGAGATACGTACAGTTTACTCTGGAAACTCAGAGAGTCTGTGTGCTTGAATTGTTGGGTTTCTTCACCTCTTGCATCTGCCTCTGAAAAATAGCAAAACCATCTTTTCCAGTTTGTTGAGTCAAGCTTTGTGGGTTTTATTGGCTTTCATCTCCTGTCTCACTTTCACTTTTAAACGAGAAAGACAAAGGGGAATGCTTAACACTCAACAATTGCAAAGCCACTGATGGTTTCTGAGGCAGTGATTCCTTTTATTTGTCACCCAGAAAGGCTCAGAGTTCCTAGGATCTCCCTAATGAAACTGTGACACATCTGGCACCGTCTCCCCTTTCTGCCTGCTCTTGCCTGGTTACCTCTGCTCGTCCTCTAGGTCTCAGATTAGATGCTTTTTCCTCTGTAAACTCTTGCCTGACCCATACGTGCTTCTTTAGTGCCTCATCGCACCCTAATTGAGTGCTCGTTGTCCTGTATTCTGATCCTCTGTCTCCCAGACCTGACCACAAGCTCGTCCAAGGGACCAGGCTGTTTTATTTCTACTTCCTCAATGCCTGGTACATAGGTCTTAAGAAACATGGCCACTGTTACTGGATGAGCTTGCCAAGCTGAAGTTTACAGAAGCAGGCTCTACATGTTTGCCCTTCTATGCTGGGCAGAGTAATGGTTTGATGAAACATGCGATGTCCCATTTTCCAGAACCTGTGACTGTGTTACACATGACAAGAGGGACTTCACAGATGTGATTCAATTAAGACTCATGAGGTGGGGAGATGAGCCTGCATAATTTGGGTAGGTTCGATGTCATCATGAGGGTCAGTCAGAGAAGGCAAGTGAAGAGGGCCACTTGGTCCAACGTGCCGAGAAATGCAGGTGGCCTCTAGAAGCTGCAAAAGACAAGGAATTAGATTCTCCTCCTGGGCCTAAAAGAGAAGCCAGCCTGCCAGCCCATTTTGGACTTCTGACCTGCAGAACAAAAGATTAAAAAATTTATGTAGTTTCAGCCCACTTAGTTTCTGACAACTTATTATAACAGCCACAGAAAAACGAATACTATTAGCTTCAACTGAATCCTCCTCTTACTCTACAAACTCAGGCATCCTCATCCTTAGGACTTCTACTTTTGTCCCTGTACCTGCTCACCCCAGGTTCTCATTCATCCACTTATCTCATATTAACTTAAGGGCTCCCATGTACTAAGCACCATGACAGGCACTGGGGACACAGTGGAAAGTAATAGCAGATGTACGCCCTACTCTCATGAAGTTCACAGGAAAACCAAAGTATTAATCAAATTGCCACTCACTGTACTGATCAGCCAGCACTTTAAGCTGCTGTAGCAGAGATCACCCCCCACCACCAAAAAAATATCTATTTAATTTTATTTCTCTCTCACTTAACGGTAGATGGTCGAACAGTCTAAGGGTGTTTAACAACATCTTTGCTTTTATCAAACTATAGCTTTGATATCTGGTTCTGAGCTGGTAGAAGAGCTAGAGAGAGGGAGGGAGGGAGGGACTCACACATCATTTTTAAGAGCAGGACCTGGAATTTGAACACTTCTCCTCACTGCCACGGGCCAGAACATAGTTCGTGGCCACATCCAGCTGCAAAAGCAGCTGGGGGAGATGCAGGCTCTGGTTTGTGCCCTTTGAAAAATGAGAAGAGTGTTTTCTGTTACTAGAAGGAAGATGGGAAACCTGGACACTGGGAAACCATTAACCATTAACCATCTGCACTGTTGGGAAAAGAAGAGGGGGTTTTAAAAGCCTATGATAGGGGGACTTGATTTAATAATGGCTTGGCTGAAGAAATGATGTGAGATCAGAGAATTCAGCAGATGCTAACCAGGTGACGAGGGGCTGGAAGGGTGTTCTAGGCAGAGGCAACAGCATGTGCAAAGAGCCAGTGGAGATCCTGGATACAGGGTGACTGTGGTGAGGGACTAAAAGTGGTGTGCTATGGTCACCTAGTGGTCACATCTTTTTCCTTAATGGGCGGTGAAATCCTGAACTCACTGCAGGTCTGCACTCCTGAAAGTTGGTCAATGCGACTAAAACAGTGTGAAGAATGAGAGAAATGCAATAAGGTGGTGCTGGAGCATCAGTCATAGGGCCTTCGTACTTTATGGCAACACCTGCCCTGAGCATTTGTTCTTCGGAGGGAAATCCAAAGGCTATGGTCCCGGCCCTCAAGAGATTAAGTCCAGGAGGAATTTTCTGGAACAGTCTTAGATGAAATTCTCTGTGTACACCCACGTCTGCCTTAACATGTACTACATATTAATTTTTCTCTTCTCTGGGGGTAGGGGAATACAGCAATAAAACATCATGAGCACTGTTCTCAAGTAAGTTTGTAGAAATCAGGGTGTCCGTTTCTTAGAAATGCGACATGGGAGTCATTTCTGCCTTCTGCCAAGGGTCTCCACATATCTCCATTTGGGGTACTATTATATCAATGAGCCAAATGGCCTCTGCGTACTGACTCTACCCATGTACTTCAGAGCAGGCTGAGATCCATTAGTCCAAAAGCCCAATGGGCACCAAACTCAAAAGCTTATGTATCCTTACGTATCAAGTTATTTTATATGAAGCCCAAATAAGCAGATTTTGAAACTAAGCAGCACCTGCCTGCTTTGTACTGCCCATGTAATTGCACCTGACTTTGGCTTGCTACAGGTGAACCTGCCCCTGTAAAAGGCAGCACTTTGGAATGACATTGCTTAGACACATGAGCCCCTCCCTAACACCCCTCTTCTTCCTGTTCCCTTATCCTCTTCCCCTTCTGGGTAGTGTCCCCCCAACCTTTGCCTTTGGAAGGTTTCATTCCAGCCAGAGGCTTCCCCACACATAAACCTATCAAAGTAAATAGAACTCGTATGCTATTGCCAACTCATGGCCACACCTTTTCCTCTGCTCCCCACTGAACCCACTGAATTCACTGCATGCATGTGGCAGAACTGCCCTTGGTAGTCTTGGTAATTTGAACAATGAGTTGTCAGCGGCAGTGACGAGTATTCCTTCCAGAGTGGAGCATTTAATCATAACTTTCTCCCTCACCCCAAGCTCTCTCTTCTCCACGACCCAGTGATCAGCAATGTTTGAGAGAGTGGCTGCTCCATTGGTCTGACTACCTGAGTGACAAAGACATGAGGACAGTCTCCCTGCCCCATCTGGCTCCAGACACCCAGCTTCCTGCCCATGTTACCATCTTTTTGTGCATCTGTCTCAATCAACCTGGGCTTTTACACCGAGATACCAGACTGGGTGATTTCTGAACGAGGTTATTTCTCACCATCCTTGGAGGCTGAGATGTCCAAGGTCGTGATTCTGGTAAGGGCTCGCTCCCTGGCTTGTAGACAGCTGCCTTCTTGTTGTATTCTCACATGGCAGGGGGAGAGAGGGAGAGGGAGAAGGGGAGAGGGGAAGAGAGCGCTCTCACATCTCTTCTTACAAAGATATGAGTCCCATCATTGGATTCCTCATAATCAACCCTCCTGGCCTCAGCTAAACCTAATGGCCTCCCAATGGCCCCCACATCCATGTTGGAGATTAAGGCTTCAACCTGCAAATTTGTCAGGGGCCAAGGGAGGGGCAGACCTTCAGTTCATAACTTCATCCTTCTCGAGATCTCTTATCCATTTCTCATTTCAAAGCACTGTGGAAAGTTCAAAGTTTATGCCATTGCAAGCGACAGCTCCAATAAGGCTCCAATATGGCTTACTGGAAACCTAGGAAGCTTCAGGATGGGAGCTGGTCATTGAAAAGACCAAACATCAATGAGAAGCTTGGAGCTTTCATACTTGCTGCCCAGACTCAGGGGAGAGGAGAGGGGAGATGCACTGGACACTGAGTCAATTGCCAAGGAGTGGATCCTGTATTAAAAAACTCCTCCAGGAAGGAGAAAGGTCTTTCTGGGTCAGGAAACTAAGTTAAGGAATCTGGTTAAGATGTTGAGTTAAAAGCGTTTCCAAGAATATCGGTCTTGTTTCCTGGCGCAACACGAAGAACTATATGAATGTTCGCCACTCTTACTGAACTGTACAACTTTCTGTTGAAATGACACAGAAGTGTCATTTGAACAAAAGGGTTTTATAAGAGTCTCAAGACTTGAAAAGTCATTGCCATATCCTTCGAAAATAACTTTCAAAGAAATACCTGTAATTATAATGGTTTTCTTGTGGCCTTGTTGATTTTTCTGTATTTGTAAATGGTAAGACAAGTAAGGCCCATCCAGAAAACAGAGCTTTGAGGGCATTTGGTTCTTCCAAACAAATGATGGAAAAATAATATAAACCTATGATTCTCTTGGGTTCTTATTTTAGCAAAGAGATTGAGACTTTTGTCTTCTTTAAATTAGTATATCAAGAAACTGCAGTTTTTAGACCTCTATTTTGAGGATTTGGAGTCTGATTTTTAACAAATTGAGAAAAAGGACATTTCTTAGATCATGGGGGAAATTTGAATAACAACTGGATATTAGATGGTATCAGAAAAGTGCTGTTAGTTTTCCTGCTGTGACACTGCTGTTAGATATTTTTAAAAAGATTCTTAGCTGATAAAGATAGCTATGTGCTAAAATATTTAGGGATTAGTTTAAAGACGAGTTCCTAAGATGACTGCCTCAAGACACTTGAAGTAGTACTTTAATAACTACCATTATAACTATAGTGTGTCAGGCGTAAGCAGTCCTGATGCACTCCTGCCCCACTGCTCCTCCCGCCCAAAGGCAACCCTAGGCTGTCTAAGTCCATTTCTGAACCTGATTCTCCAGAACTGGACCTGGGGTCAGTTTTTCAGGCACTTTTGTGGTCATAGTTTGGGTTCCCTCAGAAGCAGACCCCAAGACAAGGATTCAAGTTCAAGTTGTTTATTTGGGAAGTAAAGGAAACCCTTCACTGGGAATACAGAAGTTGTGAAGGCAGATTCTGCTGTGGGCAACTGGAGCTTAATACTGCAGGAGCTTAATACTGCTAGAGCTTAGTGCTGCTGGTACTTAATACTATGGCACTAAACACCAATTAAGCGTCAGAGACCAGTGAGTGAGGAACACAGACTTCACAGTTACCCTGCTGGCAGTCAAGGGGGCTGAGGTATTTATACAGCACCTCCTGGCATATGTTACTGGAGGGCTGCTTCCAGGTCGTGAAGTCCCAATACCTCCACAGCAGGACAAAGCAGATTTTTTAGCCCCCTTCAGCAGGCACACATCTATTTGTCTCCTAGTTTCCATAATTTTGTCGACATTTCTTTTCCTATGTTAGCTCCTCTCAAGCTTTTTTCCTTCTATGTCCTCTTCATAAATCCCTTTACTGTCTTTTCATGAGGTTTTGGGAAGGAAACTATGTATTCCTTCTGCATGTTTCCATGACACTTTTTATATTTGTCCTTAAATCCATCAGTTCCAAACTCTAACCTTTAGAAGAGCTCTCTCTTTCTTTAAACTTAGTTTTTCTCATCCCATAGCACTTCACTTAAAATTTCTGAAGCTTAAATGTTAAAAACATTTAAAGTGCTAAAATTAACTGATATCAAATTCAGCTAATTCAAAAACACATGTAAGCAAAAGGAGAAAAAATTATATTGGCCACAGGTCCACTGCTCAGGGAATAATAGTTTAAAATACGAGATTAAAACCATCTAGATTTTTTCAGGTGCATGTTGGTTCTTGTCTATTGTTTGGACTCACCGTCTAGGTTGTCTCTATGTTCCTGTAGAATGTCAACCAGACATAGAACAAGGCTCCTCCAAGTTCTCATGAAGAACCCATTCCAGCAAAGACTTCATACAGAGGTTGATCTTACCAAAGCTTTCATTCACGATCTTGAAGGGAACAGTTTACATCGTGCCCCTCACAGCAGACCACTGACAAATCCATCAGAGATACTTGCTTTCTTCCAATCTCCTATTCTGCCATGCTGCCCACGAGGATTCTTTTTCTTGCCTCTCCTTTACAGGGCCTGTTGTCTCATTCTCCCAGTCTCCCTTCCTCCATGACACTCCTACAACTTCTCATCTGCTACCAGCTCAGTCCCAGCTCCAGGGCTCCAATGTTCCTGGGAGCATAACCCATAAGTTGTAAATGTCACTTCAGCTCATGTCCTGTTGACCTGGGAGACCTACAGTTCTCTGTGAGAGAGATATGTAGTTGTGATTATGATTGCCACGGGCCCAGCTGTATTCTGTCACTGTGTGGAAGGGGACAATGGTTGTGAAATACGAGGAGCAATTTCTCACATACTTTGCTTATTTATGAATATGCCTTAGCATTGGGTGATCTCAACTCTGTGCTGTGGAAGGACCCTGTGAGTTCAGCCTGTGGGAAGTGGCTTGAGAGCATGTTGCAATAAACAGTCTTCATTTCCTGATTGTGACTGGGAGATAGAAACTGTGGTATATAAGAGGGGAGGATTAAAAACAGGGCAGAGCTGTTACTGCATATCTGGGAGTCAAGAGAACATTTTGACTTACCACAAACAGCTAAACTGAAAGAAGACCCTTGGAAGAGCCTTAGGAGGGCCACCATGCTCCCCCCATTCCTGGCCCTGTTCTGCGTGGGTAAGTCTTGGGAAAGGAGTGGGGAGGGCTACTGAGGGTGGTGGTGAGTTGGGCTATGGAGGTGGCTGGAGTTGGTTTGACTTGTGGGGTAGGTAATGGGGCCAGATGGATAAACAAAGAATAAAAACTTCCATTTCCAGAATATACGTTATCTACGAGGAATGTGTTAACAGACATTTCCCTCTATCTGTTTTCCAAATTCAGTCATTCCCGTACTTCCCAACGACATTTTGCCATACGTATGTGGCATCTATATTCTTCATCACATGACATTCTTCTTAAAATTGCCTCAGGATTTTACATTATCATTTTTGTACTCAAATCAATTTTGAAAGATTTGTAAAACATTTCTATTAATGGAAAATCAGTATTCCTCTTCCTCATCAAAAATAGAAGATAGTCATCAGTATATACAGTGGGGGAAATATTACAATTAAGTTCTAATAGCTACTGTTGCCTGGCTGTAGACACTAAGCCAACATTCCCCCCAGTCTAAGAAATATGAGTGAATGCAAGAAATAGATTGGACAGTTAATTAATTTATTAGCCATCTGGTTTCATCTTTACCTCTTTGTATTATTTGGAAGCAAGTGCCCCAAATCATATAATTCGTCTATAAATAATTCAATACATATTTCTGAATGACTGGGATTCTTTAAAAATATATTAAAATACTACTAACATATAATATTATTTTAGTTTCAGGTGTACACCATAGTTATTCAACATTTATATTCCTAAAGAAGTGATTACCACGATAAGTCTAGAAGCCATCTGACACCATACGTTATTACAATATCATTGACTATATTCCCTATGCTGTGCATTGCCCTGAGATATTTCTTTCTGCTCTCATAGAATGCCCTAAATGCATCTCTGACATTACAACTGGCCATGACTAACCACCTTGGTGCCCCAGAGTAAATCTCAAAAAATCCAAAATTGATATGGCTTAGAAGAGTGAATCATATGTTCGCCACTTTTCATGTCTGCTAGCTTTATAGATCTAGATCAAAATTACTCGGAGAAATGTGTTTTGTAGACATAAATGTAGTTGGTCTAGTTTGATTAACTCCTTGCAGTGGCTTTCTACTGGGGACAACTTTGCCCACCCCGCTCCCTTGAGACATTGGGCAATATCTGGAGACTTCTTGTTTAGCAACTTGCACGTAAATAATACTGTATTGTTAAGTACCATCATCATGCTGTACCCTAGAACCTCAGAACTTATCTACCTTGTGGCTGGAAGTTTGTGCCCTGAGACTAGCATTTTCCCCATTTCTGCATCTCCAGCCCCTGACAATCACCATTCCACTCTGTTTCTGTGATTTCTACGTTTTTAGATTCCACATATAAGTGAGAACATACAGTATTTGTTTTCTTCTGTCTGGCTGACTTTACTCAACATAATTCCCTCAAGGTCCATCCACATTGTAAAACATGTTGCAGTGAACATGGGGGTTCAAGAAGGTGTTTTCATATCCTTCAGATACATACCCAGAACTGAAATTGCTGAGACATATGGTTCTATTTTTAATTTTTCGAGGACCCTCCACATAGTTTTCTGTCATGGCCATATCCATTTTTGGCCCATTCATGTCTCTCAAACTCTAGAAGCCATGGCACCAGGGAAGGGGTAAACTCTACGCCCTCTACAATGCTGACACACTCAGGATACACCTGGGTGACATGCCTAGGGTAACAGAGACCATCAGGAGTAAAGTCTAGTGTCCCTTGTCTATTCCTCCACCATGAAATCTAGGATATGGTAGAAGAATAAGATGGATGATGGGGAGAAATGGGTGGGTTTGGGACAAAATGGCGGAGCCATCCAAGATCCTGGGGGCATTGTGAGGGGAGAACCTAGGATGGGGACATGTGACAATGTGAGAGATGGTAGAAAGAAGACTGTGGTAGGTTCCCTGAGGATGTTCACATGCTGTTTCGTGGAGCCTATGACTATGGTCCTTTATATGAGGTGGCAGCTAGAAATAAAGTTGGTGATCAGTCGACTTTAAAGTAGAAAGAGGGTCCTGAAAGAGTTGGCTGGTCTCAATGTAATCACAAGGGTCCTGCAAGTAGTAAGGAGAAGAGTAAGGGGTCAGACTTTACTACCTACTCCTGGTTTTAAAGATGGAGAAAGATGCCACAAGCTAAGGGCTACATGAGCCTCTAGAGACTGGAAAAGGCGAGGATTCTCCCTGAGTCTTCAGAAAGAACCAGCCCTGCTCACACCTTGATTTCAGCCAGTGAGACCCATAGTGTTGGGTTTCTTTCACCTACAGAATGGCATGCTACTACTTTTGTGTTGTTATGAGCCACGCAGTACATGATGATTTGTTGCAGCAGCCCTAGGACCTAACAGACGCTGATGTCAGTGGGTCTCAGGGGTGTGGAGGCTTGAACTGTTGGTGAATATGATGATGAGGTGTCTGTTCTCAGCAAGAGCCCCTGGGATGGTCCCTCGGGCATGAGGGCAGGGTGACGACCTGGGCTCCAGGAAGGAGCTTATGACTCATGGGTAATTCCTTTGTAGGACTGTATGCTGGCCAAGGAGACAGAAGAGGTGGTGAGAGTATCTGAAGTGTAACCTTCTACCTCCTTCACTCCAAATTTCACATCTCCCTTCTCTTTCTGTAAAAGTGCTTCATGAGAGCAGGTGAGCAGATCAAATCCAGCCCTGGATTCTGCTTCCTTCCAGAGTCACTTCCCAGGCTCTCCTTCAGTACCCAGCCCAGCTGGATGGTCCCTGCTAACAGTAATGTGACACTGCGATGCTTGACTCCTACCAGGGAGGTAATCTTTGCTCTCAAAAAAAAAAAAGACTTCTTTTGTAGTCTTTTCTGTCTCCTGATTCCCCAGAGGGCCTGGCTGAATTTCATCTCACTGATCTAAAAACCAGTCATGCTGGAAAGTACACCTGTGAATACTACAGAGAAGGGAGCCCTCACATAAAGTCACCACCCAGTAATGTCCTCCCACTAGTGGTGACAGGTGAGGACAGGGTGCTCATAATGATGTATGGTCTTCCTACGACAGGGATGAGAGAGGAACCAGAGGATGAGAGAGGGCAGGGGGGTCTCATCTCCAATGTAGCTGGGGAGGGGTCATGGAGAAAGACAGGAATGGGACTGATGACCTTGGCCTTATCCAGGCTTGTAGGAGGGAAATCGGAGTCAGAGCAGAAAGAGGGTAAGATCAGGTATCTGTCACTCCTCACATTCCTGAGAACCCTGCCAGGAGAACAAGGCTGAGTGGAGACCCAAGGTGTCTCCCCATGACCTCAGAGCCTTCCTTCTCTTACAGGATATTTACCTAAACCTTCTCTCCATGCCCACCAAAGTGGTAAGGTGACCGCAGGAGAAAAGGTGACCCTGCCGTGCCAGAGGCCAGAGCATTTGACTGAGTCTAACACATTCACTCTAAAGAAGAAACTTCAACACCTCTCCAGCTCCAGAGTCCAGTAGGAAAGAAGACAACTTTCTTCCTTCAGAATGTGATGGTCAGTGACACGGGAGACTACAGCTGTGTGTACTTCCAGACAAGCTCTCAGAGCCCAGTGATCACCTTTTAATCTGGGTGAAAGGTAAGGTTTTTTATCATCAGGATGACAGCTAGCTGGATTATCTGCCAGCGGATGTTCTGTTACCCGGAGTGTGTTGGAGGGAGGTTCCCGCCATGCAAGGCTCTGCAGCTTGGAAAAACCACTTGAGAAAAAGAAAGTTAGGGTCAGGATCCTGTGGGAGAGTGGACAGGATCTTCGGATGAGAGGGAGTGTGGGTGGTGGAGAATCACAGAAAAGGAGACTGGCAGAAGGTGACCAGATGTACTCTGAGGAGTCTAGGCTGGGGCATTTTGTAACACCTGACCCCACTAGGAAAATAAGATAGCCACAAAGTCACTGCATGTCTCCTGGGTGGGCAGCATTCCTTTAGACTAAAGTGCAAATGACACTTCCTGGAGTTATGCAAGAGGTCCCAGGAAGAAGGAAGAGGAGAAGGGAGAATAACAAAGGGCCCAGGGAATACAGGACAGACTCAGAGCCCTCTGGAAAGACCTGTGTCCGTTTTTCATTCATACTCTTACCTCTCATACCTTTCAGCTCAACTGAGTGCAAGTTCTTTCATTTTGCCTAGCATTTTTTTTAGAGGGATGATTTTTTTAATTGTGGTAAAAATTCATAATATAAAATTAACCATCTTAACCACAGACAGTACGGTGGCGTTAAGTACATTCAGTACTGTGCAGCCAGCACCAGCATCCATCTCCAGAACTCTTTACCTTGTAACACTAAAACTCTATCCCTGTTAAATAACTCCTGATTCTCCCCTCCCCTAGCCCCCGACACCTGCCCTTCTACCCAATAATGGAACTTGGGTTGCTTACCCCTTTTGGCCATTGTGAATGGTGCTATTATGAACATGGTGTGCAAATATTTGAGACCCTGCTTTCAGTTCTTTTGGAGAAACACCCAGAAATAGGATGGCTGGGTCATAAGATCATTCCATTTGTAATTTTTTGAGGGACTACCACATTGTTTTCCATAGTGGCTGCACCCACTTACATTCCCACTAACAGTGCACGAGACTTCCTTTTGTTTGTGAAAGGGATACTTTTTGACCCTCTGGACTAGGACTCTCTTTGAGGACTGAGTTTCTTGGGGACAAGGAGAAGAAGAGAGCTCTCACCCGGGTGGGGCTGACCTCCCAGTGTTAATAAATAGACCAACTATAAATCCACATGGTCAGATGAAGTTCCCAGAGTGTCCCAGCACAAGAGGCAGGATCAGCGGCCCCTGGGAACCTCATGACCTTTAAAGCAGTAGAGGGTATGGATTAGATGCACCTGAATTAAAACAGCAGTGCTGGCACTTGCCATCTGCAAGGTGCTATGCGAGTCACCTCTTCGCTTGCTCTTCTCAGGTGTAGACTGGAGGACAGCAAAGCACATGGATGGCCCATGCAACTTCTACGAGAGCTAAACATGAATCGATTTTAACTAACAGTTCTGATGACAGTGTCTGTATTAGTGAAGACACTTGATTGCAAGTGACAAAAATATGGAAGAATCCCAGAAAGAGTAGGGGGATGCATTGGTCTACAGAATTAAAGGGATAATTCAGAGCGTCCGATCTGACACTGTTGACGTATTCACTGAGCTGGTTTCGGGGAGAGAAAAATGCAACCTGTGCATCAGAGGGTGTTTAGCAGCATCCGTGACCTCTACCTAATACATGTCTTCCTCTCTGGTTGTGATAACTGAAAATGTTTCTAGGTATTGCCAAACATCCCCTGGGAGGCCACCTCAGGCCTGGCTGGAAACCATGGAGTCACAGACTATGAACTGTGGGAAATGCAAAATGCCAATGGGCTTCTGAAATCAGAGCCAGGGCCTAGGATTCTGCCTGACCCTTTCCCTTTGACATTTGTGTTCTGTCTGTTTTATTCTCAGTCTGGACTAACTTTCTCTGCTGGGCACAGAGCATTGCTTTCAATGGCCGAGTTTTGCGGCTCATAAATACTTCCCCTGGAGAGGGAACTGACCCTCTTTTTGATCCAGTTCACACACACACCAACAAAAAGCTGGAGAGGAACTATGAATGGCCCTGGTCAACTCAGCCTCTGGCTCAATTGCAGGGACGCTCACCTCACTTTATCTAGGGTGACAGGAATGCAGAGAAGGAACGAGCAGTTCCTGAAAGAGAGGTGCTATTTTCTGATGCCATGGACTGAGAGCCTGTGTGTCCCCAAATCTGTGTGTTGAAATCCTAATGTTCAATGCGGTGGCATCTGGAGAAGTGTGAGGTAAGGAGGCCATGAAGGCGGGGTTGCATGAATGAGATCAGTGGCCGTGTAGAAGAGACCCCAATGAGCTTCCTGTCCTCCTCTGCTGAGTGAGGACAGAATGGGAAGCCTGCTACCTAGAAGCAGTGCCTGCCACACTGGCACCTGACCTCTGACTTCAAGCTTCCAGAACTGGGAGAAAGAAACGTCTGTGGTTAAGTGCCCCCAGCCTGCGGTATTTGGTTATAGCAACCTGACTGACAAAGGCACCTAAGGAGGTGGCTGTAATGTGACACGTGGTGAAGGTGGTTGCCACAGAATCACAGACCCCCTAGTGATGGGAGGGAAATTCAAGGCACCAATCTAACTTGGAGAATATTGGCAACAAGGAAAATATTCTCTCTGCCCCATACTGGAGCTGTGTTGCCCAGGAGTGAGGTTGCACGTTCATGTTCTTAGGGTCACCTGTTCTGCATCTGTGGCCCATTCGCTCCATTCTGACATCTCAGTCACTGTGGAGGACACTCAGCGTCCCCTCCAGGGATACATATGATAACTGGGAAGAAGAAGACCATTCAAACAACCAGAATCACTTGAACAGGGCACAGGCATCCATCATGTGGGTGCATGGCTGCATGGTCCAGAAGGCTGTGAAAGGAGTCTTGTTTCTGTGGATGATGATAACCGTTTGGGGTTTAGTTGGGCCCATTAACTAATAATCTGTTTTCCCACAGATTGCTTAGTGTCTCTCTGCCTCAGTTTCCTCATCTGTTAAGTGGGGCTGTTACTAGTACCTACATGATGAACTTGTGGTGAGATTCTGGTGAGTCATTTTACCCAAATCCTTTCCAAATTCTGTCTGGTGCAGAGCAAATGTCATATAAATATTTGCTATTATTATCATTATGAACACCCCAAACTCCTACTTCTGAATTCCAAACCAGCTTTATCAAGAACTGTGTTCCTAGTGGGAGACTTCCCAGGAAATAGCAGACTAGGGAACATGTGTATCCCTCTCATGATAACGGTAAATATTCCTATCATCATTCATAATGAATATTGGTGGAAAATTATACGATGTTTAAGGTCTTCCAGGTCCTAATAAGGCCAGGGGTGTGTGTATGTGTCTGTAACTCGGTTCAATCGTATGTGACAAGGTCAAGCGCAGATGAGATGACCTTTTTAACAGACAGGCAAAAATGGGAAGAAGACACAGAAGTCGAATTTGCTCTCTGTAGAAGGGGAACTTTTCAGTCATTTTGGGTTATTCAACAACTAGTGACTGTTTTTTTCCCCCAGTCCTCTATTCTTGGTATATGAGGAACTTTCTGAGTTTCTTACTTGAGGATCATAATTATTGCTGCTTCTGACATGGATATGCTGAGTTAACAGGTGACCTGTAATGACCCAGGCAGCTGTTGTCCAGCTCAATCTAGACTCTTCCTGTCTTCCTTCAGCTGCAGCCCAAATCTTAGCAACTGTCGCTAAGGTCCACAAGCTGAGGAAGATGTCCCTGGGGATGTGCTGGGAGGGCAGATGACTGGGTGCAGGTACACTGACATATTACTGAAAACAGGCCAAGAGTTCCCCTTTGGGTTTCACCAGAGACTTTTTAAAATGCCTTATTTTCATGTGGCTGCTGTAAGAGCAGGACTCTGAACATGCTGCTGCAGCGGTGTGTTGACCTGCGGAGATATGAGGGTCACCTCATTGGCCAAGGCAGGAGCCAGGCAGCAGAGCTAGGCGGGGGCAGTAATCCTGACAGAAGAACAAGAAGGGGGAGAAGTGGCCTCAGCCTCATCCCTTATTATTCTTAGATCACTGGTTGCTGACCAGGGCCATTTGCCACTTGATGACATATGGCAATGCCTGGAGACACGTTTGGTGGTCACAACCGGGGATGGTGGTGCTCCTGGCACCCAGGAGATAGAGCCCAGAGATGCTGCACAACATCTCATGATGCATGGGCCCTTTCCCCCACAATTACCCAGCCCTGAATGTCAACAGTGTGAAAGTCGAGACACCCTGCTGGAGACTCTTTGTCTGTTTTCCAGTTAGTCACCCGAGTTCTTGGCAGGGACTCTGGGGATGGAGTGCACATTCCCCTCCAACCTCTGAAGCCTGTAGCTATTTAGAATGTGTGCCCCAGTCCGGCAGCTGCTCAAGAAGTAGCTGTCACCTAACTTGGCATCTTCCATGTTCCCTAAGGCTACTCGTTGTTTTTCCCCGCTTTATCCCAAAGTTCAATTTGTCCCAAGTTGCCCAGTCTGATTCTTGCAGAGCCAGGCCCCAGGACTCTGAGGGTGTGTAGGCTGTTCATTATTTCAGAGCTACGGCCTCTGGTTCTGCGGAAAGCAGAATGCAGCTGGCAGGGAAGGCTGTGTTGGCTGGAAGAGGTGTCAATAAATATTACCCCACTTCCTGATGTGGCTGTGAAAAGGAAAGTAAGCTTATAGGATGGAGAAGTGAAGCATTGAAGGTGGCAGCAGAGGGAGTAAAGGATCTATGCTGAGGGGGGTGGGTAGTAAACTGTGAAGTCTCGTGGCTGTCCTCTTCTTTCAAGTACAGAGCTGAAGGGGGTCTTCACACTGTCTCAGGGCCGCTTCTCCCGCTTTGGTCAACACCAAGGGGCGGAGCCATCACAGCTGTGGATGGGGAGGCAATGGAGGGTGGAGTGGTGTGGTGACTGTCACGTCAACAGAGCTAGTG
The DNA here is from genome assembly GCF_902729225.1 of Pteropus medius. Lineage (NCBI taxonomy): Eukaryota > Metazoa > Chordata > Mammalia > Chiroptera > Pteropodidae > Pteropus > Pteropus medius. The sequence continues at coordinate 60,162 of NW_024351569.1, read as the reverse complement.
AAGCCGGACCATCCCAGTTATTCCTTGCCCTCACCGGCATGTGACCCTGTACAACTCCTGTGACTTCTCTAAGCTTTAGCTCATCTGTAAAAAGAAGAAGAAGAAGAAGAAGGAGGAGGAGGAGGAGGAGCAGGAGGAGGAGGAGGAAGAGG
>NW_024351569.1:0-59466 GCF_902729225.1 Pteropus medius | reverse complement strand
GGAAAGAAAAGAAAAGAGAAAAGAAAAGAGAAGAGAAAAGAAAAGAGAAGAGAAGAGAAAAGAAAAAAGAAAAGAAAAGAAAAGAAAAGAAAAGAAAAAAATCCATATCTGTAGATGAGGAAGGCTGCAAGGAGGAAGAGGAGGCCATGGGGAAGATGCAAGACCAAGTGTGTGAGTAGGCGCTCAATAAGTGTTAGTTGGATTATTAGTACGTTGCCCTAGAACTATAGGAAATGGGCAAGATACTCCATTTGTCCCGGGAACCGCGGCCATATCTGACTTAAGAGAATTCTGTCTTCCTGTGTGAGGCCAGGTCCTCCAGAGAAACATGACCAACAGGATATATATATGTATCTCCTATTATATATATGTACATATGTATACACATAGATACAGAGATGACCTTGACCTTGATTATAATTATTGTCATATGTAATATATATCCCATATGTGCATATAAAATTATAATATATAATATATCCTATATATAAGAATTTCCTTTCTTTGGAGAAATTTGAAAAATATTATCTAATAAAATAGAAATAATAACATAACAGATGGCCAGGCATTGCCACCCAGAATGGTGCTTGTTCACATTTAGTCATATTTACTTCAAGTTGTTTTCTTTCTACAAATAAAGACAAAAAGGAAGTCCTCTTCTCCTCTCCATGCCATCCCCATTGTCTTGCCTCCCCCAGTAGAAACTTGCACCCAGAACTCTCTGTTATTATTTCTGTGCATTTTTTTATACATTGATAATATGAATATGCCTTTGTAAATAATATATAGAGTTTTTAAAATCATACCTTAGTGGTCTGCTGTTGTGACCGTTGTTCTACCACTTGGTTTTTTTTAAGTGAAGAATTTTGTCTTCTAGATGGGACTGAGTCCTCCAAAAGAGCAAAAACACCTGCAGGTAAGGGACAGATGCACACAGACACGAGTGAGGCTCCCTGTGCACAAGTGAGGTGTCTAACACTGGGGACATCCTCGGGGACATTTGTCTGTGTTCTGGTGATGCCTGAAGACTGCAGTTCAGGGCCACGTCTTTTGTGGTGGGGATCAGCGTGCCAGCTCTGCCTTCTCAGTAGCTGAGCCCCAGGCTCTCAGCTTGTGCATCTGCCAAAGGGTGCTGCTCCCTGTCCTGGGAAGCACGTCAGTGCGAGGGGGGTGCAATGAGCCCCCAGGCTTCAGGGGAACTCAGTCACTGGAGACACAGATAGACATCAGAATAGGTCTCAGAAGCAACTGGCCCTCTCACCTGCTCTCCTCTCTCCAGGGACTACTGAAATCACCCTCATTGTCACTTTCACCCTCCTCTTCCTCCTTGCAGCCTTCCTCATCTACAGATATTCCTGCTGTGGTGAGTTCAGGAGAATGATGGCCACATCTTCTGGGGGAAGAGGGAGAAACACATGAGGAAGCTACCATCACAGGGTTAATCTGCCCCTTCTCTTTCTTTATCCCCAGGGGCAGCTGCTGACAGGATGACCAAAAGGTAGCCACTAAGGGAACCCCACCAGCCCACACTTACCTTTTTTTTCTGCCTTCCACATGTCCCAGACCAGCTCCAGTGACCACCCGAGTCCCTCTCCAATTTCTGTCTTCTCACCAGCACCCTCTACTTCTCAGGCGATATTCCTTCCTTAGATTTTCTCCCCATGGAGCACACTGCCCCAATTACTTCCTCCTCCTGAGCATTGATGACTTGGGGACCCAAGGGTGGGATGTCTGAGCTGGGAGTAGGTAGAGAGACTTGGGTTTCCAGGTGACCCCACTTTGCATCTCCCCCCCGCCTAAACAGGATCTTGATCTTTTCCCCCAACTTCCTTGATCGCCAAAGTTCACTGTTTCTTTCTCAGCTTCCGCTCTTCTAAGGATTCTGAAGTGGTGACAGGTAACCAGCTGAGAAAGAAAGTGGTGTGGGGGGAGGTTGTATGTGTGTAAAGGCATGTGTGTTGTGTGTGCACACACGTGTGTGCTACGTGCATGGGAGTCTGCGTGTGTAGGTGTACATGTGTGTATGCATTCAGTGTGTACACAGATGCGTGTGCATGTTTGAGTATGCATGCATGTCTGTGTGTGTGCATGTACGTGTGTAGACCTGACCCCTGGAGCCTGGGGGTGAAACCATGGCAGAATCTCCTCCTTTCCAAACGTGTCTCCAGCTACAAAGAGCTGCCGTACTGCCGTGGTGGGTTTCCAGTTTGGTAATTTCCCATCAGCCTCTCCCTCAGTCCAGGCTCCATGGATCCTTGTTTAGTTCTGTCAACAGTTTGGGCCTCTGCTTTCATCCACCCCAACCCTTCCTCTATATTTTGGGAGAACCTGGCCTGAACCCATCTATGCCTCCTCTGGCTATGGGACCTTCACCTCATGGCTCCTCCTTTTCAGGGACACCTTCCATCTGTAAACAGGGCGAACCCCTCCTTCCTCATATGATCAACTGGGTGGCTTCACGAGCTCACGGCCACAGAAACAGCAGTAGGATTACAGATGGGGCATAAGTGCCTAGTACCTTGAAGCTATATCACTGCTGACTACCTGTGGGACCCCAGACAAATGCCAGTCCCACACTGGGCCTCAGTTTCCTCATGTGGACAGGAGGGATGATATTCCCACCTCTTGGTGAAAATATGGTGAGACCCCTTGTAAAGCGCTGACTGCACTGTATCAGTTGTCATTATCAGTATGAATAACACCTCTTATTTTTTCTCTTTACAATTCATTTTTTTAAAAATTGTAGCAAAATAAACATAAAGCTCACCGTTTTAACTTGTACAATTCATCAACATCTGGTGGATTCTCAATGCTGTGCAACAATCACCATTATCTAGTTCCAGAATGTTTTCATCACCCTGAAAAGTACCCCCACACCTGGATGCACTGCCCACTCTTCCTCCCCTTCCCTGGCCCCTGGCAGTTACTAATCTGCTTCCTGTACCTATGGGTCTACCTGTTCTGAGTGTTTCCTACCAATACTTACTTTGGTAGCTGTTTGCATGAATTATCTACTGCTGCTTAACAAATCATCCCCCAACACATAGCAGCTTAAAGCAACAGCTGTTATTTCAGTTGCCTGTAGGTCAGGAGCTGGGTGTGTCTGAACAGGGTCCCCTCACTCTGGGTCTCTCAGAGCTGTGACCAAGCTGCTAGCTAGGTCAGCTTGGGGCTTGGCTGGGAGAAGATCTGCTTCTACATTCACTTGGGCGGTGGCCAGGAGGATCCCATTCCTCACTGGTCACTGGCCGGAGACCATGCTAGCCACATGGGCCTCTCCCTAGGGCAGCTCTGAACATGGCAGCTGGCTTTATCAGTGTGAATGAGTAAGGGGACAATAGAGAAGTGGGCATGATAGAAGTCACAGTCTTTCATTATGTCACTTGGACATGCCATGCCATCTTTTTCTTGTATTTTTTCTTTTCATACCTTTTTGATGGGTGTGGGACACTAGGCCCAGCCAACTCTTGAGAGCCAAGGGGGCCTCTCAAAGGTTTGGAGCATCAGAGGCTCTGGGGAGGAGTCCCACGAAGCTGTTCAGCATGCTCAGCATCACCAGAAAATGGCCCTCCTTGGAAGGCTTGATGCTTTTCTCCTTGCTCACCTTTAGGAGGAAGGATTTCAGATGTCAAGAGCTGAAGAAGCTCATGGAGTGATGTATGCTGAGTTTGACACCAGTGCCCTGAGTCTAGGCCCCCACATACAGGTGAAGCAGCCTGTGGAGACCTATGTGTACTCGGCCCTTAAAACGTAGCCAGGAGATCTGGAGCCAGAAGGACCTCCGACACAGGAATGGATGACTGACTGAGGCCCCTTGGAGGAAAAGGCACACCAGGACCCCTTTCCTCAATTCTCCAATTTAGATTTGTCTTTCTAAAAAAATATTTTTTAAAAGTAAGAGGAATCAGCTACATAAAGTAATATGCAAATGAGGTGACTCAGATGGGGCGGAGGGGCTGGGCATGCCAGGAAGACCAGCCATGTGATTAGAGGGTTGGGGCCTGAGCCAGTGAGTATTGGCCTGACCTCTGGGGGAGAGAACGAGGCTAGAGATGGACTCAAGACTATGGTGAGAATTCAACCGTAGCTGTGTGGTGACATCCCAATGAGAACTCTGGACACCGAAGCTGGGGGAGCTTCCTGGTTGGTGACACGCCTTGATGTGTTTGGAGGGTGACACACTCTGAGAATATAGGAAGCTCTGCTTTGGGGATCCTCCCAGACCTCACCCTATGTGTCTCTTTGTTTAGTTGGTCCTGGTTGTATCCTTTGTAATAAAATCATAATCCTAAATACAGCTCTTTCTTTGAGTGTCTCTAAGAAATTACTGAATCGGAGTGGGGAGGAATGGGAACCTCCAAATTTTTTGGTTGTTGGTCAGAAGTGCAGGTGGCCTGGGAACCATGAGTTTGCAGCTGGGATGTGAAGTGGGGATAGACTTGTGGGTGCTACACCTTTCACCTGGGAGTCTGCCAACTCTGGGTAGTGGGCAACACAATGACATCGCAGCTCAGAAGTGGGTCCTTTCCTAGTCAGACTTTCAGATAAGACCCCAGCCCTGGCTGACACGGTGACTGCGGCCCCTGAGGGCCCTGCTAGGTTGTGTTTGGATTCTTGGCCCTCAGAACTAGGAGAGAATAACTACATGTTGCTGATACCACTAATTTGTGGTAATACCTCAACACAGCAATAGCCGATACCATCACCCTACTGTGCACCCTCCCACAGAATGACGCCTGGGACAGGGCCCTTCAAAGGGTTTTCTGGAGAAAAATCAAATGAGCTTTTGAGACAGAGCTGGGTTCCAATTCTGGCATTGCCTCTCCCACTTGTGTCTGAGATGGGGAACCTGCCTTGCTGTGCCTCAGTTTACTTATTTCCAATTAAAGAGACCTGAAGGACTTTTACCAAGTACAATTTGTGCACCTGTATGGTGAAGTAGCGCCCACAAGGCTACCACCATTTCACACCCCAACTGCAAATTGGACAACATGTAGGTAAATTGGAATTTACACTTTTAAGTGGCAGAGACACAAATATTTTCTGACCTAGAGACAAAAAGCAGTCAGGATGGCTCAGTAAGTTGATATGGAAGAAAGGGAAATAAAAGCTTGTGGTTTCAGACCTTCTGATAATTTCAAACCTGTGGGACCCACTGTCTAAGTAAGAGCCTGTGAGTCACACATCAGATTTTCCAGGAGTCGAAGATAATTTTAAATGCAGAGAGTGTGGTGTCACAAAAATCATCATGAACTCCAGAGGCCATGGTGCAGCCCCCAAGCACAACGGCTCCTCTAGGACTGTGCTGCAAAGGCTGATCCAGCAGGAACTGCACTGAGCTATTCTGCTGATGCAAAAGTGGACCCACACTGCTGATGCCTGGTTATGGAATTAACACGCTGATTAACAGTGAGTGTTGCTTTGTAACCATGGGTCCAAGTTATGGGGAGGTTTGTACCAGCCTGTCAGTACTGCTTATTGGTAATTGTGAAAGTGACAGTTTACACTTCATCCTGTGAGAAGCCCCAAAGGGCTCTGCCATCAGGGCTGGCAACGTAGCAAGAAGATGGCAACGTGCCTGCGGTGGAGTAAGGAAGCCGAGGGTTTCCTTTGGGTTGCCTGGTTCTGAGGTGTGCTGTAGACACAGTGATGGTTTCTGATCCAAGAGAGAAAGCCCATCCATGCAGCCCCTAGAAAGGGGAGGAAACTGCGGCTCGTGACTGCTGCCCAGGGACCCTTCCTGCCTGGGAAAGCTGGGAACTGTTTGTCCTCAGTCCTTCGTTTTGAGACATGCGCAATGTCTAGCAGCCTGAACGTTTGTCCAGGGCTCCCTATATTCTTGACAGCTAAGTGCCTTTGTCTCCTCGGTAGGAATTCTGCAGGCTCAATCCTTAGGTGTTTGGGGGTTACCTATTTGATGGCTGAAATCTGATGGAGACAGAGGAGGGTCTTCCGTGAGTCAAGTCCTTGAAGATCGGCATGGGAAGGACACGTTGCAATCGGTGGGATCAATGTGTTTCTGGGAAGTGGTCATGGGAGGATGGAGCTGAGAGAGCAAAGTCAGAACTGCTCACACTCAAGTCAGGAGTGATGTGGTGCCCATCCCAGCTTTTCTCCCTCTGTGTATAGTAAAACCAAAAAAGGGCTTCCAGGCAGGCCAGCGAGATGCTATGACACAAACTGCTTCTCCTCCGCTGGTTCAGTAAGTCTCACGGGGTGGTACGTGGGACCATAGAAAAGAGTGTGATTGGTGAGAGGTTGAAACTGGAGGTAGAAAGAGAAACAATAACTTCAACTGTGGTTTACTGAGTTATGTTATGAATCAGAAGTCTCACTAGGACACCTATGTCACCTCTATGTCAATGATTCTTGCTCCAGCTCCATGACTTTTCCTGAGTACCTCGATTTCCTGTACTTCATTGTGTAATGTTTTTCTTTCTTTTTTTTTTTTTTTGGCTTGATGTTTTTAATATTGAAGCATATTTTTTGCTTAAATAAAAGTGTTTATGATAGAAACTTTATATTAATATTATGAACAAAAACCCAATGTCAAACAGGAGGTAACTGAAGTAAATACAATGAAAAGGAAACAGTGCTATGATCTTCTAGCTATAGATTATTGCCTGTCAAAGTTCTGAGCCTGAGACCTACTATTTCTTTGCTCTCCAGACAGGTAGACTTGATGGAGAGATGTCAGAGGCTCGCTTCAAATAGGCTCTCGTGCTCCTACATCGAAGGCACACAAGAGTGCTTACGCCATGCTGTCATGCACTGCTCTAATCCACTTTCTTTCCACCTTCCATCACACGTGACACCTATAGGATGTCGTCCCTGTTTGGGAAATACCATTCTGATTTTCCAAAACAACAACAAAAACCCTACAAGAGAACTAAGTCCACTTTTAGAGATGAGGAATCGAATCTGAGTCTGCAAACTGACCTCAGAATGTGCAGGTGGTTTGAAGGGAGCCACATTTCAACCCAGAATGGCCTGGCTCCAAACCTTTTCCACTCAGCCAAGGCATCATCTTAAGAGGAACATGTATGCAGGCTCCTTGGTATCCAGGCTCCTTGATATCCAGGCATCCTGGGAGTGTTTGAAAGGACTTGGGGTTGGAAGAAGCTTGAGGAGGTAAAGGCAAGTGGTTCAGCTACAGAGCTAGAATGTAACTTAAAGTGAGTATTTTTGGAAACCAATAAAGCTTGATATCCACAAAAAATCAGGAAGAGAGACCTTGCCTTGGTGTGGTCTCTTGCATTTGGCTTTCTCCTGTTGTGGCAATTTTAGGACCCCAAGGCTTTAGGCTACTTCAAGAGCACCTCTTAGGAAGACACATAGGGAGGCTTGTCTCAGGAGGACATATGGGGAGGGTGAGTGCAGCACATGGTCAAGAGATAGCTCCTCTACCCACTTCCTGGGGAGCCTCAGAAAACACACGACAATACTTAAGAATTTCCTCATCTTTCAGGGTCAGCTTCACCAACAAGTTCAAGCACACATGACACATAGTGAGGCCTGTAGTCTATATTCAAGAAATGCTATTTATGTTTACTATTCCTTTTATCATTCATTCTCCTCTTATTTGGTTAGACACTGATCCAACTAGCAATTTCTTCCAGAGGGCTTCCCTAGATGCATGTATGGAAATTTCCATTCCTTTCTGTGGCTGAACAGTATTCCATTTATGTATCTGTGTATCCATACATCTATTAACGAACAGACCACATTTTGTTTATCCAGTTATCTGTAGATGGACACCTGGACCCTTCCTATGTGTTCTTTATCTTTCTCCTTTCAATGAGAAGGTTAACTTCTCCCCGTGACTGAGCTCTCTGTGTCTTACTGCTATCCATCAAGCTCGACAAAGCTCTCAACCTCCTTTGGGTTCAGAGCATGGCAGACTGTCAAGGTGCAGGAGTGGGTTGATGGAGATGGGCCAGGACTGCAAATGCTCTGAGTTGTTATAGAGCCCCGAGAGGCGCATGAGCCAAGAGAGAGCACATCCTGGCTTTATAAAGTCCTAATCACAACTCCCTCATGAGTTGTTTCACAACACCCAGAATTTATTTATTTTCCCTAATTTTAAGTCACATTGGATTCTCACTCTCTCTGGACAGTCCATACAGCCTACAGACTTTGATAGCAGGATGGCTGTGGATGGTCAGTGATGTACACAATCACATTCACTTGGAAGCTTCTTTCTAAGACAACTGATTTTTTAAAATTTATTTATTGAAATTAGTTTCAAGTATACAGTACATTGGTTACATAGCTATATAGTTCATAAAACAATCCCCCCCAATTGCTCCCACCCTCCCCTGGTCCTCCACCTAGCCATCATATTAATGCTAACTGCATTCCCTCTGCTGTGCTCCCCATCCCCGTGTCCAACTATCAAATACTAATTTGTATTTCTTTAAAACTTCATCCCATTCTCCCAGCTCCCAAAACCCCCTATCCTGTATCCTTCACCAAATTGTCCACTATATTTATGAGTCTGTTTTTGATTAGTTTGCTCTTTTTGTTCCTTAGATTCTACATATAAGTGAAATCATATGGTATTTATCTTTCTCTGTCTGACTTATTTCACTCAGTATAAGAACTTTTAGGTCTACCCATGTTGTTGCAAATGGTAGGATTTCATTTATTTTAATGGCTGAGTAATATTCCATTGTATATATGAACCACAACTTCTTTATCCAATCGTCTGTTGATGGGCATTTAGGTTGCTTCCATATCTTGGCTATTGTAAATTGTGCTGCCATGAATATTGGAGTGCATGGATCTTTATGAATTATTGTTTTGGTTTTCTTTGGATAAATACCCAGAAGTGCAATTGCTGGGTCAAAAGGTATATCCATTTTTCATTTTTTGAGAAACCTCCATACTCTTTTCCATAGTGCCTGTACCAATTTGCAGTCCTACTGACAATGTATAAGGGTTCCCTTTTCTCCACATCCTTGCCAACACTTGTTTTTTGATTTATTGATGATAGCCATTCTGACAGGTGTGAGATGATATCTTATCATGGTTTTACTTTGCATTTCTCTGATGGTTAGCGACCTTGAGTATCTTTCATATGTCTATTAGCCATCTGTATTTCCTCTCTGGAGAAGTATCTGTTCGGGTCTTCTGCCCATTTTCTAATTGGATTGTTTGTCTTGTTGTTATTGTTGTTGTTGATGAGTTGTAAAAGTTCCTTATATATTTTGGATATTAACCCCTTATCAGATGTATCATTAGCGAATATCTTCTCCCAAGCATTTGTTTGTCTTTTTGTTTTGTTGATGGTTTCCTTTGCTATATAAAACCTTTTTAGTTTGACGTAGTCCCATTTGTTTATTTTTTCTTTTGTTTCTATTGCCTGAGAAGATATATCTGAAAAGAAATTCCTGTTAGTAATATCGGAGAATTTACTGCCTGATTTCTTCTATAAGTTTTATGGTTTTGTGTCTTTCATTTAAGTCTTTAATCCATTTTGAGTCTATTCTTGTATACAGTTTAAGAAGGTCCAGCTTCTTTTTTTTGCATGTATCTGTCCAATTTTCCCAACACCATTTATTGAAGAGACAGACTGTCTTTACCCCATTGTATATTCTTACCTCCTTTGTCATATATTAAGTGAGCATATAGGCATGGATTTATTTCTGGGCTCTCTATTCTGTTCCATGGATCAATGTATCTGTTTTTATGCCAGTACCATGCTGTTTTGATTACTGTAAACTTGTAGTATAGTTTGATATCAGATAGAGTGATACCTCCAATTTTGTTCTTTCTCAAGATTGCCATGGCTATTCGGGGTTTTTTTATGGCTCCATATAAATTTTAGGATTATTTGTTCTAGCTCTCTGAAAAATGACATTGGTAATTTTGATGGGGATTGCATTGAATCTATAAATTGCTTTGGGTAGTATGGCCATTTTAATGATGTTAATTCTTCCTACCCATGAACATGGTATATGCTTCCACTTATTTGTATCTTCAATTTCTTTTTTCAATGACATAATTTTCTGAGAACGGGTCTTTTACCTTCTTGGTTAATTTGATTCATAGGAGTTTATAGTATTCGGTGCAATTGTAAATGGGGTTGTTTTCTTTTCATCGCTGGTGTATAAAAATGCCACTGACTTCTGAATATTTATTTTGTAACCTGCTACTTTAATAAATCCATTGATCAGTTCTAGCAGTTTTTTGGTGGAATCTTTAGGATTCTCTCTATATAGTATCATGTCATTGGCGAATAGCGAGAGTTTTACTTCTTCCTTTCCAATTCAGATGCCTTTTATTTCTCTTTCTTGTCTTATTGCTGTGGCTAAGACTTCCAATACAAGGTTGAAGAGGAGTGGTGAAAGTGGGCATCCTTGTCTTGTTCCTGATCTCAAGGAAAATGCTTTTAGCCTTTCCCCATTGAGTATGATGTTAGCTGTAGGTTTGTCATATATGGCCTCTATTATGGTGATGTATGTTCCCTCTATTCCCACCTTGCTGAGAGTGTTTTTATCATAAATGGATGCTGGATTTTGTTGAAGGTTTTTTCTGCGTCTATTGACATAATCATATGGTTTTTATCTTTTGATTTGTTAATGTGGTGTATCACATAAACTGATTTGTGGATATTGAACCAAACTTGTATTCCAGGAATAAATCCAACTTGATTATGGTGTATGATATTTTTAATGTATTGCTGAATTCGGTTTGCTAATATTTTGTTGAGGACTTTTGCATCAATGTTCATAAGAGATATCGGCCTATAGTTTTCTTTTTTAGTAATGTCTTTGTCTGGTTTTGGAATCAAAGTAATGGTGATCTCATAAAAGGAGTTAGGAAGCCTTCCCTCTTCTTGAATTTTTTTGGGATAGTTTGAAAAGAATAGGTGATAATTCTTCTTAGAATGTTTGGTAAAATTTGCCTATAAAGCCATCTGGTCCAGGAATTTTGTTTTTTGGAAGGTTTCTCATTACTGATTCTATTTCATTGGTGGTAATCGGTTGGTTTAAATTTTCTGTTTCTTCTTGACTCAGTCTTGGGAGATTGTATGTTTCTAGGAAGGTGTCCATTTCTTCCAGATTGTCCAATTTGTTGGCATATAATTGCTCATAGTATTTTCTTATGATCCATTGTATTTCTGTGATGTCCATGGTTATTTCTCCTCTTTCATTTCTGATTTTATTTATTTGAATCCTCTCTCTTTTTTCCTTGATGAGTCTGGCTAAGGGTCTGTCAATTTTGTTTATCATTTCAAAGAACCGGCTTATGGTTTCTTTAATCTTTTGTATTGTTTCTCTAGACTCTATTTCATTTATTTCTGCTCTGATCTTTATTACTTCCTTGCTTCTATTCACTTTGGGCTTTGTTTGCTGTTCTTTTTCTAGTTTTTTTAAGTGTAAGGTTAGATTGTTTATTTGAGCTTTTTCTTGTTTCTTGAGATAGGCCTGTATTGCTGTGAATTTCCCTCTTAGGACTGCTTTCGCTGTGTCCCATAAATTTTGAGTCATTGTGTTTTCATTTTCATTTGTCTTTAGTTATCTTTTGATTTCTTGCTTGATCTCATTGTTAACTCATTCATTGTTTAGTAGCATGTTATTTAACCTCCATGTGTTTGTGTATTTTCCAGTTTTTTTCTTGTAGTTGATTTGTAGTTTTATACCATTGTGATCCCAGAAGACAGTTGATATGATTTCAATCTTCTTAAATTTATTGAAACTTGATTTGAGTCTTAACATGTGGTCTATCCTTGAAATGTTCCACGTGCACTTGAGAAGAATGTATGTTTTGCTGCTTTGGGATAAAATGCTCTGAAAATATTGATTAAATCCATCTGTTCTAGTGTGTCTTTTAGGCCCATTGTTTCCTTGTTGATTCTTTGCCTGGGAGATCTGTCCATTGGTGTCAATGGGGTGTTAAAGCCTCCTACTATGAGTGTATTACTATTGCTCTCTCCTTTTATGTCAGTCAATAATTGCTTTATGTATGTAGGTGCTCCTATGTTGGGTGCGTATATGTTTACTAGGGCTATGTCCTTTTGATTTATCGATCCCTTTATCATTATGTAATGCCCTTTTTTGTCTATTATTATTGCCTTTGTTTCAAAGTCTATTTCATCTGATGTGAGTATTGCTACCCTGGCTTTTTTTTTTTTTTCATTTCTGTTTGCGTGAAATATCTTTTTCCTTCCCTTTACTCTCAGACTGTGAGTGTCATTTGATCTGAAGTGGGTCTCTTGTAGATAGCATATGCATGGGTCTTGTTTTCTTATTCATTCTGTTTCCCTATATCTTTCGATTAGAGCATTTAATCCGTTTACATTTGAAATGATTACTGATAGGTACATAGTTACCGCCATTTTATGATTCATATTTCTTATTTCTATTCTCTTTTTTACCCCTTCTCTTTTTACAGAAGACCCTGTAACATTTCTTGTAATGCTGGCTTTTTGGTGATGCATTCCTCAAGCTTTTTCCTGTCTGGGAAGCTTGTTATCTCACCTTCCATTTTAATTGAACTCCTTGCTGGGTAGAGTATTCATAGTTGTAGAGTCTTGATTTTTATAACTTTGAATATTTCTTGCCATTCCTTCTGGCCTGCAAAGTTTCCATTGAAAGGTCAGCAGACATTCTTATGGTGGTACCCTTCTAAGTAACTAGCCACCTTTCTCTTGCTGCTTTTAAGATTATCTCTTTGTCTTTGACCTTTGGCATATTAATTATGATGTAACTTGTGTAGGTCTGTTTGAATTCCTCTTGTTTGGGACTCTTTGTGATTCCTGAACTTGTATGTCTGATTCCTTTGCCAGATTAGGGAAGTTTTCCATCATTATTTCTTCAGATAGATTCTCAATCCCTTGCTCTCTCTCTTCCTCTTCAGGTAATCTTATGATCCAGATATTTTTACACTTCATGTTGTTACAGAGATCTGTTAAACTATCCTCATTTTTAAAAAATTATTTTTTCCTTTTGTTGTTCTGATTGGGTGTATTCTGCTATCTTGTTTTCCAATTCACTGATTCAGTCTTCTTCATCAAATCTACTGTTGAATCCTTCTAGTGTATTCTTCATTTCAATTATTGTATTCTTTTCTATCTGATTCTTTTTTATGGTTTTTATGTCCTTTTTTATGCTTACTATCTCTTTGTTAAGGTTCTCATTGTGCTCAACCGTGCTCCCCCTAAGTTCATTGAGCATCTTTATAAGCATTATTTTGCACTGCCTCTGGTAGATTGCTTTCCTCCATTTCACTTAGCTTATTTTCTGGAGTTTTCTTTTGTTGTTTCATTTGTGGCATGTTTCTTTGTTTTCTCATTTTATTAGCCTCTTTGTGTTCATGTCTATGTGTCAGAAATATTTGTTTTGTCTCTCAACCTTGGCCAGATGGCATAATGTGGAAGGTGTCATGTGGCCCGGTGGTGTACTCTCCCTGATCCCCTATGCCGGGGGCCCTGGACGTGATCTCTGTGTGAGTTGTGTGTGATCTTCTGTTGTCACCAAGCCTTTATTATTGTTAGTACATCAGCGGATGGAATTGTAGCTCAGGCTGACTAATTGTGGGTACTGGCTGCACCCACAGGGTAAGAGTTGCTGTGTAGGGGCTGACTGATCCCACTGAGTGGGATTTGTCCTAGCAGGCTTGTGTACTTGTTGCAACCACCCTTTGCATGTACCACTTATTAGACTAGTCAGGAGTTGCTCTGTTGTGGTCTGGTGCCAGCCTCTGGATGCATTGGTTTTGTGGCCCCTTGGGAGGGAATCCCCTGTAGGCTAATGTCAGCTATTGCTTTTGATTGCTCAGGCCTACCCAGTGGGAACTACAAAACAATCTGTAGATGGTTGTTGCTTATCCTGGATCTATAGGTAAGCGGAAGAGACAAAGCTGTAGACAGTGGTCCAGTTATCCCCCATCCCTGATCTATGGCAGTTTAGCAGAAGAATCAGTGCTCCTCCAGGTCTGACACTGCCTGTCAGTTGTCTCTGAAACCGGAAGAGCCTCTGGGTCATATGTATATTGGGTGGTGCAGGGACCCCAGGAGTATCCTAGGTCTATTAAGTAAATTTTCCCCTGTCACTGCAGTGTCAGTTTGCATGACAGTGCTGTCTCTGTGGCTCCCTGTACAAGTTTCCAATCATAGCAAGTCAGTTGCTGCCCACCTTGGGCCTGAATGCACCACCCAGGGCAGGGGCAGCTGCCTATAAATATGCATCAGACACTTTGTATATTGGATAGGGCAGGAACTCAGGGATTCAAGGGCCATCAGGCCAATAGCCTTGGTGTTCTACAATTTCTGTGTCTGAACGTTCCCACAGTAGTCACAGATCACATGGAGCCAAGCTGCTGTCTGGGACAGTCTCACAGAGCCCTGTGATTCCCTCAAGAGGTATTGCAGCTTGTATAAGCAGCAGTGGTCTGCCCACAACTGTTTTTCCTAAAATGCACTCACTGCACTAGACAAAGTCTGTCACCTGCACAGAATGTGCAAACCCAGAGCCAAGCAGGGCAGGGAAGGCTGCCTGTCAATAGGCTGCAGGCACTTTGTGGCTTGCATGAAGTGGGATCTCAGGGAGACAAGGGCCATCAGGCCAGTTCAATCTCATTTTGCTGCAACTTCTGTGCCCTGGCATTCCCACTGTAGTCACAGATCACAGTGAGACCATCTGCAGTCTGGGTAGTCTCACCTCTGCACTCCCTGAGGCAATATTGCAATTCTTGTAGGCAGCAGAGCTCTGTCTGCAACTGATGTCCATGCAGTGCCTGCCCTGTGCTAGCCAAGGTTTGAGACCTGTGTGGATTGGGGGCAGAGTGGCAGGTGTGGGGGGGGCAGGGGGGAAACAGGGCAGTGGTAATTTTTGTCAATGGGTCACCTGGGGCAATTCAGGGTAGGGTGTGGCAGGGTCTCAGGGAGACAATGGCAGTCAGATCAATAGCCTTGGTCTTGTACTTTGGTAATGATTCCCGTGTTCATGCAGAAGTCCCAGATCACAGCAAGACCAGCTGCTGTCTGAGACTGGCCCACAGATCTCCATTATCTGCCCAAATTCAGGTTGGAAGCAGTAATCTTCCTGAAACTATCTCGAAAATATGCACTCATAGTGCTGGCGGCCAGTTGTGAATTTTTTGCCCTGAATTGGTGCAGGGCGTGGCAGCCATCAAATAACAAAAGCCCTTGGCAATCTACAAATTAGGTTAGGTGGGCTGATCTCCTCAAGCCAGTGCTTCCTAATGGCCTTGTGGCAGCGATCTCCATGGTCAAGGTGGTGTGGTCTGTAGATTGCCCCGTTGGGGGCCCAACTGAGGCACAATGGTGGCTACCCTTCCAGCTCTCATTCCGGCTCCAGGTAATGCAGACTTTCTCAGTATGAACCCCACGCAAGTCTCTGACCACCACCCACCCCCGCCCCCGCCAATGTCCCTGGTGCGTGTCCGCAGGCAAGAGAGCCTGTGCGTGGGCCCCTCTGTTAAGGGTGGAAAATTTTCAAGTGAGCCAACTAGCTAAGTCAGCTACAGGGAAGAAATATCTTTAGATACCAGAAGTTGTCCTACTTGCTTGTGTGTGGTTTAGGAAATGTATTGTATAAGATATGAAGATGGCCAATGTTTGCTTCTGTAATCCACTTACTTGTTAATTAAGGGTGTTGTTCCAGGCAAAGATATGTTAACAGCCAACTTCCACTTCTGTAATCTGTTTGCTTGTTCAGGAGACCACCAGGATATGGTCTTAAGCTTTATCAGCTGCCTCCTCTGAAAGCTCAGGGCTGATCTCCTCTAACCCTGTGTGGTAGAGAGTCAGTCGCCGGCCGGCTAATAAAGGCTCATAATTAATCTCAATTGGCTCCGTGGGTCTCAGAATCGTTCGCGCCATAACACCTCAAAGGAGTGTCTAGGGTTTTAGTCTCCTTCTATCTCACCCAGATGCTCAGAATCCCCTCTGGTTTTTACAGTCAGAGTTATTGAAATCTCCTCTTCCCTGGGCTGAGAACCTGGTCTGTGGATACCCTGAATGAAGCCTGGACTATTCTCTCCTTCAGGGGAGCCTCTGCAACCTTGCTCTCCCTCTGGGTGATCCTCCACCACCCATGGGTGTGGCTCTAGGCAGATAAGTGACTTTGCCCCTCCTACTGACTTTGATGTGTCTCCTTCTTTATATTATCAGTCGTACATATTACAATCAGCTGGACTTCAGGTGATTCTCCACGTTGATTATTTTATAATTTGGTTGTAGTTTCAATGCAGGCCTGGGAGGAGATAAACCCTGCTTTTACCTAGTCTGTCATCTTCCGCCAGAACTCTATATTTATGTTTATAATCTACTTAAAGGTAATTAGAATTGAGGTTCATTTAAAAATATGTATAGATAACCAATTATTTCAGTGCTATATTTGAAAAGATTATTCTTTCCCTCATCAAAATACCTTAGTGGTGATGTCAGAAACATGGCAGAGTGACAGACATCCTTAGCTCTTTCCCCTTGAAACAACAATAAGCTGGACATCTAAAACTCAACAAAATAACACCCAAACTCCTCACCAGCATGTCTGAGTGTGGGATCTTCACATAAGAGCTACCACAGGTTAGAACTCTGGGAGTTGGGCGGTAGACTGGGAGAAACAAAAAAGCTGCCTCTTGAGCTGGAGCTCTTGTAGGAGGAGGGGTGAGGGAAGAAGGTACAGTGAGTTCCCTAAACAGCCCTGCCTGAGAGAGCTGTGAGCTCCAAGTGGCTGGTGGCAGTGCTCAGGCGTCAGGGCAGAAAGCAGAGAAGTGGGGAGGGCAGAGAAGTGGGGAGGGCAGAGAAGTGGGGACAGCAAAGATACAAATGTTGATTATTACCAGCCCCAGCCACGGTTGCAAAACATGAGTGTGAGCAGAAGCCCCCACCTTCCAACCCAGAGGGACTCTCCCCATATCCTATGAGACTGAACACTGTGGGACCCCCAGAGAATCTGAGAAAATGATACACTACTTGCTAACACTGACGGGAACTGAGACTGAGGGTAGAGATCATGATGGAATATCTATAAGAAAAAGAGGCATTATTAAGACTTTATATAAAGCAGTGATCCAAGAGGCTTAGTCACCACCTACTGGAAACCAAAAGAAAAACTCCTTCTTTGTAAAAGCCTAAAGAGAAACCTTTATATAATGGAAGCAGAATACAGTTCCATTAATGCCCAGCGGAGAAATAGTCCATTAAACAACATGAACAACCAAGATGACAAGGCTGTTCAGAAAGAAACAGAAAAATCTCCAGAAAATAAGCTTAAACACACAGAAATATGTGACTTAAATGACAGAGAATTCAGGCTGTTACTTCAGAGAAAACTCGATGAGATACAAAACAATTCATATCAACAATTTCAAGTACTGTAAAAACAACTAAATGAGCAGAATGAGTTCTTTAGCAAAGAAATCGAAACTCTCAAAAAGAATCAAATAGAACTTCTGGAGATGAAAATAACACTGCAAGAAATGAAAAATGAAATAGCAAGCTTGAGAAATAGAGCAGAACAAATGGAGGAAAGGATCTGTGATATCAAAGATAGACATCTAGAACAGATCAGAAGGAAGAAGAGAGAAACCAAAGTGGGAAAATAATAGAAGAGAAATACAAAAACTAGCTGATACCGCCAGAGAGGAAACATAAGAATAATGGGTATTCTCAAAAGGGAGGAAAAGAAACAGGGATTAGAAAGCATTTTCAGACAAATAGTTGATGAGAATTTCCCAAATCCAAAGAATGAACTGGAGCTTGGAATTCAAGAAGTCAACAGAACACCCAATTATCGCAACCCAAAAAGACCTTCACCAAGACACATTGTATTAAAATTATCAAAATCAATGACAAAGAAAAAATTCTCAGGGAAGCAAGGAAAAAGAAACCCATTAGATTATCATTGGACTTCTCAGCACAAACCTTACAAGTCAGAAAGGAGTGGAATCAAATATTCAAACTATTAAATGAAAGGAAATACCAGCCAAGAATAATGTATCCAACAAAGCTCTCTTTTAGATATGAAGGAGAAATAAAGACCTTTCCAGACATACAAATATTGAGGTAATTCTCCATTACGAGGCCTACACTACAGGAAATACTGAAAGGGGTCAGCTCCTTTAAAAAAAAAAAAAAAAGACTAAAGTGCATAACTAGGAGTAAGGTGACCAGCAGGCAAATAGAAGAGAGGAGTGAAACCCTTACTAAGAACAGGGCATTATAAGGTTAAACAATAAGAAGAGATTTGCTATAGCAAGAAAGTAATGAACATTCAGCATACACAGGGACAAATTAAGACAATGATGACTGAAAAGGGGAGGATTCAAAGACAAATTAGCAATGAGAAATGGAGATAAGGCACACACAGAAAAAATGGACTACTATATATAATTATCCTTTACATATTCATAATAGTAACCACACACCAAAGATTCAAAACTGAAGTATACAACATAAAACAAGAAAAATCCAGTGAAAAACCCACAAAACCCAACCAAAATAAAGAAAACAGACACATAAGGACAAGGAAGCAATGGAAACACCAAGCTCCCAAAAAGGAAAAGATAAAATGGTTATAGGAAAACCTCATATTTCAATGATCACCCTAAATGTAAATGGATTGAACTCACCAATAAACAGGCACAGAGTTGCAGATTGGATCAAAAAATAAAACCCATTAATATGCTGCCTCCAGGAGACACATCTCAATTCCAAAGACACGTATAGACTCAAAGTGAAAGTATAGAAAATGATATTCAAGCAAATGGCATTCAGAGAAAAGTGGGAGTAGTCGTACTAATATTGAATGAATAGACTTCAAAATAAAAAAAGGTAAAGAAAGCTACTGAGGGACATTTCATATAGATAAAGCAAATCATGCACCAAGAAGACATAACACTTAATAATAATATGCTCCCAATCAGGAAACCCTAAAATATATAAAGCAATTACTAATAGAACTAAAGGGAAAAATAGACCAAAACACTATCATAGGTGGGAACCTAAATAACACACTGTTGGATATAGACAGATTATCCAAACAGAAAATCACTAAGGAAACAACAACCTTAAATGACACATTAGTCCAACTGGATATAATTGACATTTACAGAGCTTTCCATACCAAAGCGGCTGTTTATACATTCTTCTCTAGTGCACATGGAGCATTTTCATGGATTGAGCACATACTGGTTCATAGAGATAGCCTCAACAAATATAGAAGATATGATATCATACCAACCGTATTCTCTGATCATAATGCTTTGAAGCTGGAGATCAACTGTAAAAAGAAAGTGGGAAGAACTACAAATACTTGGAGACTAAACAACATGCTACTGAAGAATGACTGGGTAAGTGAATAAATAAAAAGAGAGATCAAGATACATAAAAAGGAATAATAAAGATAATACAACATATCAAAACTTTTGGGACACGGCAAAAGTGATCACAAAAGGAAATTACAGGCCTATCTCAAAAAACAAGGATGAACCCAAATAAGCAACTTATTGCTTCATCTTTAAAAACTAGAAAGGGAAGAACAAATGAAGCCTAAAGTCAGCAGAAGAAAAGAAATAATCAAAATTAGAGTAGAAATAAGTGAAATCGAAAACAAAACAAAACAAAAAACAATAGAAAAAATTAATACAATGAAGAGCTGGTTCTTTGAGAAGATTAATAAAATTGACAACCCCCTGGCTAGATTAACTAAATAAAAAAAAGGGAGGACACTAATAAACAAAATAAAAAATGAAGGAGGAAAAATTACAACAGATAAGCAGAAATACAAAGGATCATACAAGAATACTAAAAAAAAGTGTATATAACATCAAATTTAATAACCCAGAAGAGATGGACCAGTACTTAGAAAAATATTGCCTTCCTAGACTGAATCAAGAAGAATTGGAAAGTCTAAATAGACTGATCAGTAGTATGGAAATTGAAACAATTATCAAAAACCTACCAAAAAGTAAAAGTCGAGGAACAGATGGCTTCACCAATGAATTCTACCAAACATTCAAAGAAGATTTAATACCTATTCTCCTCAAACACTTCTAAAAAATCAAAGAAGAGGCAATACTTTCTAACTCATTTTATGAGGCCAGTATTACCCTGATACAAAAACCTGGTAAAGATAACACAAAAAAAGAAAACTACAGACCAACATCTCTCATGAACACAGATACAAACATTCTAAATAAGATACTATCGAACTAATTATGGCAACATATTAAAAAGATTATACACCACGATCAAGTGGGCTTTATCTCAGGAGTAGAGGGATGGTTCAACATATGCAAATCAATTAATGTGATACACCACATAAACAAATTAAAAAATAAGAATCATATGATCATATCAACAGATGCAGCAAAAGCCTTCAACAAGATACAGCATCCATTTACTATCAAAACACAGAACAAAATCGATATAGAAGGAAAGTACCTTAACATAATAAAGGCCATCTATGACAAACCCTCAGCCAACATTATACTTAATGGTGAATAACGGAAAACCTTCCCTCTAAGATCAGGAACAAGTTAAGGCTGTCTACTATCGCCACTGTTATTCAGGTCCTAGTGCGTGCAATGAGATAAGAGAAAGAGATAAAAGGCATCGAAACAGGAAACAAAGAAGTTAAACTGTCAGTATTTGTGAAAGATATGATTCCCTACATAGAAAACCCTAAAGACTCCACAAGAACGCTACTAGAAACAATAAGCAAATACAATAGTTTCTGGATACAAAATGTTCAAAAATCCATAGTGTTCCTATTCTCTAATAATGAAGCATCAGAAAAAGAAGTGGAAAAACTGATTCCTTTTGCAATTGCAACAAAAAAGAATAAAATACTTAGGAATAAATCTAATGAAACATGTGAAGGACCTATATAATGAAAATTATAAAGCCCTATTAAAAGAAATAGAAGATACAAAGAAATGGAAAGATATTCCATGTTCTTGGATTGGAAGAATCAACATAGTTAAAATGACCATATTACTTAAAGCATTATACAGATCTAATACAATCCACATCAAAGTCTGTTCAGCATTTTTTAAAGAAATAGAACAAAAAATCATCAGATTTGCATGGAAGCACAAAAGACTGCAAATTGCCAAAGCCATCCTGAGAAAAAAGAACGAGGCTGGAGGTATCATTCTTCCCGACTTCAAATAATACTACAAAGTGACAATAATCAAAACGGCATGGTATTTGCAGAAAAACATACACACAGAGCAGTTGAACAGAATCGAGAGTCCAGAAATAAACTCATGTTTATGTGAACAAATAATTTTCAACAAAAAGACTAAAAATATAGAGTGGAGAACAGAAAGCCACTTCAATAAATGGTGCTGGGAAAATCAGAAAGCCACCTGCAAAAGAATGAAACTGGATTTTTGTCTATCACCGTACACCAAAATTAACTCAAAATGGATTAAGGACCTGAATATAAGACCCAAAACACATAGAAGAAAACATAGGAACGAAACTTGTGGACCTTGGCCTTAAAGAGTATTTTGTGAATTTGAACTCTAAGGCAAGGGGACAAAAAGCACAAAAAAACGAATGGAACTACATCAAACTAAAAAGCTTCTGCACAGCTAAAGAAGCCATCAATGAGGTAAAGAGACAATCATCCGAATAGGAAAATATATTTGCAAACAGTGCCTCCGATAAAGGCCTAATATCTAAAATATACTAACAATTCATATGTATAACTCAATAATTAAAAAAAAAGCAAACAAAAAATCCAATCAAAAAATGGGCAGAGGACCTGCACCGATAATTCTCCCTAGAGGACATACAAATGGTCAACAAACATATGAAAAGATGCTTATCATCGCTAGCTGTTAGGGAAATGCAAATCAAAACCACAATTAGATACCATCTCACACCTGTTAGAATAGCTATAATCAACAGGATAAGTAATAACAAATGTTGGAGAGGATGTGGAGAAAATGAAGCCCTCATACACTGCAGTGAGACTGCAAATTGGTACAGCCATTATTGAAAACAATATTGAGGGTTTTCAAAAAACTAAGAATTGATCTACCATATGATTCAGCAATCCTTCTACTGGATATTTACCCCCAAGACTTGAAAACCCATATCGAAAAAGATATATGCACACTCATGTTCATAGCAGCATTATTCACAGTGGCCAGGACACAAAAGCAGCCAAAGTGTCCTATGATAGATAATTGGCTAAAGAAGCTACATATATACAATGGAATATTACTCAGCCATAAGAAAAGATGAAATACTGCCATTTGTCACAATGTGGATGGACCTCGAGATAATCATGCTATGCAAATTAAGCCAGACAGAAAAAGTTGAAAACCATAAAAAAGTTTATATCGCTTATATGTGAAATATAAACCTAAAAGCAGCAAACGAAAAGGACAACCAAACAGAGACTCATGGACATAGACAATAGACTAATGGTTACTAGAGGGAAAGCAGAGCAGGGGTTAGGATGGAGGGAGATAGGGTAAAAAGGGTCAAATATGTGGTGACAGAAATCTAACTGTGGGAGAGATCACATAATGCAATATATATATTCCTTACTGTTAAATCATACCTGAAACTTATTGGATTTCATTAACCAATGTCACCAAAAATAAATTAATTAATTAAAAGAAAAAATACACAAGAAAGATGTCATGCCCTAGCGATTCAATTTTGTACATATGTCTCTCATGTTTTAATATCCTTCAAAATCCATGCACCATTGTAATTTTTCTAACTTGATTATTAATACATATAAAAGTATATGCTCTAGAAAGAATAATAATTTAGTTTCTACCCTATACTATTTTATCATGTAATATTGTCTTATGTCTTATAATTTATGTTATGGCTTGAATTTTTCAATAGTTCTT
The DNA here is from genome assembly GCF_902729225.1 of Pteropus medius. Lineage (NCBI taxonomy): Eukaryota > Metazoa > Chordata > Mammalia > Chiroptera > Pteropodidae > Pteropus > Pteropus medius. The sequence goes on along the minus strand of NW_024351569.1, from coordinate 36,609 downwards.
GTGATAGGAGCCACTTTATTTATTTTTTTTCCAGGCAGAGAAGCAAATGAATCTTTCTTTTGCCTTTCTCATATAAAACCATTCTTCTCTTCATTAAATCCAACTTATCATGGATCAAGGTACTGTGGTATTAAACTCCAATCAGTGCATTTAACTTTCTTGAGATTTCTAAATCTTCATTCATAATTCCTACTGGCCTATAGAAAATCTGCATATATAAATGAAAACTTGTTATAATTAAAATCATAAAATTACCACCAATGTAAAAGCAAATGACTAAGTGAAAACAACACTAAATACACATCTGGGTTAACTCAAGGACACAGCCAATTGGATTTTAGTGTAGCTTAGTGGTTTCATCCACTGTATTGTTACCAGCCCAGACATTTTCATGTCCCCACCTCCCCCTCCCCAGCATATGAATTTAGATCACTTAACATCTATGTGCCTAAGTTCCCCTTATCTTTCTAATTAAAGTAATAGTAGTGTAAGCCTCAGCATTTTGTGAGAAACAAAGAAGTTATCACATGTACGCTCCTCATAGCGGTGATTTATGAATTATAAGGGTTCTCTGAAGGATATATAGTCAATTCTTGAAAATCTCTTAAACACACAAAAAAATTCAATAGAACTTAGAAATATGTACGATAGAACTAACAGAAGTTAGTTATCTTAGATAGATAGAGAGAAATAAGAAATCAGCCAGCAACAGGTAGGATGGGGTGAAGATGCAAGGCTGCCCAGTCACCCGCGGCTGAGTGGGACATAGGCTATGGCAGCAGCAGACACCTCTTAAAAGGGTCTGGTCCGTGAGCGGACTTTTGCAGTGACAGACCTGCTCACTCTGAGCACCAGTGCCATTTTGCTGCTTAGGGAGTACCAGGGACTTACAGGGGGTCACCGAGTTGTCAGAGTGAGGGCAGAAGCAAGGCTCTCTCCCAGGCAGAAGTGTCAGCGGTATCTATTGTTCCTCTCTTGAGCCCCCCCCCCAACTCCTTCCCCAGTGTGCTAATGCAGCTTCTCCATAGCTGAGACCCTCATTAAACTGGATAACAGAGGTTGCTCCACTCAGAGGATTCCCTGAAACTCTGCCTTCTACAATTTGTGGACCTGCCCAAGCCATACCTTGTTGTGTCCTCGGTGAGTCCAATGCTCCTTGCTGAGCAGCACTAAGGCTCACACTAGTGACTGCTGACCTTGGTTTCTTGTGTGACCTCTTGAGGCAAGTATAAGCACAGCATCTGTGGATTGCTTGCTGAATTTTAACAGGTGGCTCCAGAGAGGCACAGGCCGGGCTAAACTTGGCCTGCAGGTGAACCCCTCTCAGGACTGTGCTGCTGAACACCTACTACACAAAGCCAAGCTAATAAGATTGGGAGACTTAAGAGCTTTGCTTAGTACATAAAAACAAGCACTGAAAGGCAGCCAAAATGGGAAGATAAAGAAGCAGAAACCATATGAGAGAACAGAACAAAGATCCAGGAATAATGGAGTCAATCAATCTAACAGATGCAGAGTTCAAAACACTGTTTATAAAGATGCTTAATGAACTTAGGGGAAGTGTAGATGAATTCATTGGGAACTTTAACAAAGAGATAGAAAACATAAAAATAAAAATGGAAATTATAAAAGGGAACCGGTAAGAGATGAAGAATACAATATCTGATATGAGGAGTGTATTAGATGGAATCAACAGAGTGGATAAAGAAGAGGATTGAATCACCAATATAGAGGATGCGGAAGCCAAGGACACTTAATCAGAACAGCAAGAAAAAAGAAGCCAAAACTATAATAATAATTTAAGGAGCCTATGAGACATAATTAAATGTAAATATATCCATGTCGTGGGGGTACCTGAAGGGGAACAGGAAGTTTAAAAGCTATTTGAAGAAACAATGATGGAAAAATTCCCTAATCTGATGAAGGAACAGACATATAACCCCAGGAAACTCAGAAAGTCCCCAAAAAGATGAACCAAAGAGGCCTACACCAAGATGCATTATAATTAAAATGCCAAAGGTTAAATACAAAGAGAGAATATTAAAAGCAGTAAGAGAATAGCCGTTAGTTACCTATAAGGCATCACCCATAAATCTGGCAGCTGATTTCTCAAAAGAAACTATGCAGGACAGAAAGGCTTGGCACAAAATATTCAACGTGATGAAAACCTAGGATCTACAAACAAGAATACTTCTAGCAAAGCTATCATTTAGAGTTAAAGGACAGATAAAAAGCATCCCAGACAAAAATAAGCTAAAGGAATTTATCAACACCAAATCAGTATTACAGGAAATGTTGGAGGGACTTTTTAAAGAAAAAAAAAATCACGTATCAAAAACAGGAATAAAGAATGGTAAGAACTACATTCCTATCAACAAGTACCTCAAATGGAAAAGAATTAAGTGCTCCAACCAAAAGATAGGGTGGCTGAAAAGATAAGAAAACCACACCCTTGCATATGCTGCCTACGAGAGACTAGCTTAAGATTAAAAGACACGCGCAGAGTAAAAGGAAGGAGATAGAAAAAGATATGGCCTTGATGAACGTAGAGGGCATTGCGCTGAATGAAATTAGTTGGCTAGAGAAGGACAAATATCATATGATTTCATGTGCATGTGGAATCTAAGGAATAAAATAAAGAACAACAAAAACCAAAATAAACTCATAGATACAGAGAAATTTTTGAGGGCTACTAGATGGGAAAAGGGTTGAGGGGGACAGAAAAAGGGCAAGGGGATTAAAAAGTACAAATGAGTAGTTACAAAATAGACATGGAGATATAAAGTGTAGCATATGGAAAATAGTTAATAATGTTGTAATAAATATGTAAGGAGGATAGTTAGTGGGGTGATCACTTTGAGTTATATGGATCTTAATCACTATGCTGTACAACTGAAATATTATTATATGCCAACAATAATTAATTTTAAAAAACTCATTGAATGGTACAATGTAAATATGAGCAACTAATTATCTATTATATTTCTCATTTTCCTCTGTTTATACACATTGTTTTCATTGGATAAACCATTATTTACTTATTTGCTTGGATATTTCTCCCTCAGCATTCAGATTTCTCCTTGTACCTTACTTCTTCTAGGAAGTGTTTTCTAAGTATAATAGGCACTTTCTCATATGTTTGTTCACCTTCTTGGCACATAGCACACTTTACTCTCTGCTCCAATAAATTGTAACTTGTGAGGGGATCTAGCTTGCCTTTTATCCATGATATCTAGCATAGTACTGTCACATAGCAAAGCAAGTATTTAAAAAATGTTTGTTGGAGACTGTTTGAAAAAGATGAAAATAATACTAATTATGCCAAACTACTTTAAACTTCAAGTCCATTTTATTTGGTATTATATGGCCTTCTCAGTCGATTGATAAATATTGCAAGAAATATATCTTGCAGTTTTCTGCTTTAACTCTTACATTTTAGTTGTGTCTTGAACAAAAATCCAATTGAATATGGTCGATGTTTGCCGTTAACAGGAGCAATTAATATACATGTGTTTAAAATAGCAATAGATATATCTGGGTCTGAAGTTATCAACTTACTACGTGTTCTTCATGACACTCATTCTATTTTCTTATTCTTTCTGTCTTAACTTTTTTGCTAATTTTTCAAATTATTGCACATTTTGCATGTTTTTTTAAGGTTTATTTCCAGTATCTCTTTAACCTAGACTTTGCAGCATACTTAAAAAATACTAATCACAGTGTGAAGTTATTGAATATTTTTTAACTTCTACTTTGAAGTTAAAAATGTAATTACCCCTTACATTATAAGGGGTAATGACATTAGTTAATCTAGTCACATCCTTCCAACTTTCTCTTTAATTGCAATATGTATTTTTTTAAAAATCAATGTGTATGCATGGGTCATATGTGGACGCCTGAAAGACCTTTCACAAACTGGACACACCTCTAATACACTTCCTACATCAAAGAATGGAACATTGTCAGCTGGCAGATACCTCCTCCTCTGCTCCCAGTCACTATCCTTAATGGTGACTCCTACTGTGACACCTAATGTTGAATCTCTTTACCTATTTTGTACTTTATGTAAATGGAATCATATTGCATGAATTCTTTTGTATTTTGATTTTTAACTACCATATATTGTTTGTGATTTTATTGACGAGAGGTGATTATTCTGTTTGGCACTTCTAGGAATAATACATATGTCTGAATTCTAGAATGTGTTTTGATGTAATGTGTAGAAATTTCTTTTCAATATATACCTAGCGATGATATTGTTGTGTCACAGCTTAACAAGCAGAACGGGGAGATGTTGTGGGTTCGGTTCCAGACCAAGCAGTAAAACGAATATCGTAATAAAGTGAGTCACATCAATTTTCTGTTTCCCAGTGCAAATAAAAGTTATATTTATAATATACTGCAGCCTGTTATGTGTGCAATAGCATTATGTCTAAAAATACAATGTACATACCTTTGTTTAAAAACACTGTATTGCTAAAAAATGCTAACCATTCTCTGAGCTTTCAGGGAGTTGTAATCTTTTAACTGGTGGAGGGAGGAGTCCTGACTTGATGTTGATGGCTGCTGACTGGTTAGGGTGGTGGCTGCTGAACGTTGAGGTGGCTGTAGCAGTTTCTTGAAATAAAACAAAACAAAATTGGCCACATTGCTAGATTCTTTTACTCATGACCAATTTCTCTGGCGCGCGTGATGCTATTTAACAGCATTTTACCCACAGTACAACTTCCAAGATTGGAGTCAGTCCTCTGACAACCTGCCACTGCTTTATCAACTAAGTTTATGTAATAGTTTAAAATCTCTGTTGTTGTTTTGACAGCCTTTACAGCATCTTCAACAGGAACGGATTTCATCTAAAGAAAAACCACTTTTTTTGCTCATCCATAAGACAAGGGCACCAACAAACTTGCATGAGCCACAGTTGCCACAAACCTTCATTTGTAAAAAAAAAAAAAAAAAAAAAAAAACAACCACAATATTGGCCAAGTGCAGTAAAGCAAAATGCAATAAGATGAGGTATGCCTGTATATCTGTTCAGCTTTAGGAGAGATTGCCAAACAGTTTCCCAGAGTGTGTGCATGAATTTTACATGCAGCAGCAGTTGATGAGGTTCTTAGTTTATTCACAACCTTATCAACACTTGAAATTTTCTGTCATTTTCATTTTATATTCTGGTTATTGTGCAATAGTACCAGGTAGTGACTACTTGCATTTTGTTGATGAGCAAGAAACTTGAACATCTTTTCACATCTTATGCCATTGAGTAAACGCTTTTCAGAAGTATTTGTTTATTTTATCCTTTTTTCATTTGTGTTGCCAGTACTCTCTTATTGATTTATAGGAGATATCTATGTATGCTGAGTATTATTATTGGTGATTGTTCTATTATTCTATCTATGTATCTATCTACCTAATAGCTATCTATCTATGTAGGTGTCTTTTGATGAGGAAAATCTCTTAATTTTAATATAACTTAATTTGTCATTTCCTCCATTATAGTTCAGATGTCTTGTTCTTTTGAAGGTATCTTTTCCTAGTCTCAGATGACAAAGTATTCTTACCTCTATTGGCTCACTCTTGCTGGGGACACCTGTCAGATGTATTAGAAGAAGGATTCTCCATGATTTGACAGTTCTCTGAGGGTTTATTTTCCAAAGTTTTTCCAGAAAGAAAATGAGAATATTTTTATCACACATTTGGTCAAAAGTCAAGTGGAGACAGTCTAAACACACAACAATGAAAATGAAATAATTCTGGTGAGGAAAGACTGAAGATAGTGAGTGATACCATAATATGTGCTTGGTGTTTCACAAAGTAGTTTATGACCCACGATAGAAACAAAGTAGTTTTTGACCTATGAAAGAAATAAAGCAGGTGATAACAAAACATTTAGAGATAATCGGAGGGTTATTTAAAAGGCAATGTACACATAATAGTATTTCTATAGGAAATAACATGGGAAAGATTTATAGATCCACAAGATGTGGTACCATAGCAGGTTTATTTTTCCATTGACTTTCCGATATTTTCTCATTTTTGAAAAGTAAATGATTAAAAGTAAATATTTAAAAGTTAAGCACAACTATGTGTCAAATATTCTGAGAACATTTACTCTTTTTCATATTTCCTTCAAATGGAGTGTTCTGTACTCCATGCATCTTTGCTGTTGAAGAACTGAGTAATAAATGAATATTTTCCTTGGTGTGAGTTTAACTCCATAATCTCCTGAATAACCCTTTTTAAAATTCTTAAGCATACAACCTAAAGGTGTCTATTTGCTCTGTTGTTTACCCATCCTTTCACCTGTGGTCAGTGTTGTGCATGCACTCAGATTCGCTTTGCTTGTCTCTGGCTGCACGCCTTGCGGGGATCTTTCAGGCATCTCTTAGCAATTGGTGAGCAATTGGTGAGTCAGTATAAACCCCTGACTTGAATCACTGGAGTAGACTCCTTACAGAGATCCACTGTAAGCCATATGAGGTTCGCCACAGAACCGCAGATAGGGGCTCAACTCTAGCTTCATAGTCAGGCCACATCTCAGTCACATGCAATCACATACCAAACACACTCCACCCTCTGCCCTATGTACCTGAGAGGTCACAGTTTCCTCTAACAAATGTGGAGTACTCTGGTGACCTTGGGAGTCAATCAGACTCCCCTTCTGTCCTGTAGTGGACAGGCTGTTCCTGGGACCTGGGTCCTTAACACTCAGTTGGGTGGTTCACCTGGGCTTGTTCCTGTGCCTCTTTGGGTTCTGTTGAGCTCTCGGAGCCACCGCCGCGGTCCACTGGAGGAGCCATCCTCCCCCACAGACAATAAGTCTTCTGGTGAGCCAGATGAAGTCCTTTTCTCCCAGAGTCCCGGGAGCCAGACCCCAAAGACAAGGGAGGTGAAAAACCACCATCTCTGGATCCTGGACGAACCCCTGGAAATGTTGCAGGATTCTCGAACAGAGAGATGGGACACTGAGGCTATAAGCAGGAAGCAGTGTTTATTGATGCCAGGACAGCTCAGCAGATTCTTATCCAAAGCCTGAGCCCCAATTATAACATGATGGGCAGTTTTATACAATCTTCTATTTCCATATTCCTCCACAGCTATTAATATTCCATATAAGGAAGGTGAACATAAGGAGAACATTGATTGGCTCCCAAACTATAAGGAAACCTGCTTAATCATTTAAGCAGATTTTTGGACTGCCGCATCAGCCTGAGAGTCCTGGGAGCTGGAGTGGGGAGGCGGCTGTCAGGAAGTAACTAGTTCGAGTGGGAAATGATCACGCAGGGTCAGCCCGCCACAATAGCATAATACATATGTTTGGTAGTTCATAAAGTAGTTTATGACCTAAGATAGAAATAAAGTATATTTTGACCTATAAAAGAAATAAAGCAGGTGATAATAAAACATTTAGAGATGATTAGAGAGTTATTTAAAAGGCAATGTACACATGATAGTGGTTCCATAGGAAATAACATGGGAAAGATGTATACTTCCACAAGACATGGTAGCGTAGCAGTTTTTTTTTTCCCATTGACTTACTGATATTTTCTCATCTTTTAAAAGTAAATGATGAAGGTAAATATTAAAAGTTAAGCATGACTATGTGTCAAATATTCTGAGAACATTCATTCTTTTTCACATTTCCTTCAAATGGAGTGTTCTGTATTCCATACATCTTTGCTGTTGAAGAACTTAGTAATAAATAAATATTTTCTCTTGATATCTGTGCTCCGAATTTTTCCATCGAAGCAATATTTACAAGTGTTTGTTATAAAGGGTAAGATGAATTTTCCTTTGTGAGCTTTGTTTTTATTCTATGCTTATTCCAGTCTGACATTATTTTTATATTTGCATTAAAGTTTTTATATTAGGTCATAAATAAAGGTAGTAAGTAAAAACAGATTTGAAATTTAGACAAATAAAAATACAACAAAGAGCAAAGCCCCCTTATGTGTCCCTTCGGCAGACTTTTAAGCACAGTTTCTGGTGTGGCCTTACAGAACTCTATGGGTACAGCAATGTATCTACCTGTGCATTGGTGGGGCGGGGCGGGGGGTGCAGCACACGTAGTGTAGAAGTGGCAGAAACTGTGGGGACAGGTGGTCCAAGTTGGAATCCTCATGCAGCCACTGTTTGTGTGACATTAGGTAAGTGATTATGCTCTGTCTCATTTTCCTCATGTGAAAAATGGATATTATATCAAGAGTACCTACTATAGCGTTATTACAAGAACTGGCTTAACATTAGTCAAGCATCTAGTACAATGCTTGGAACATGGTGGGCATCATGCAAATGCTGTTTAGATTTTTTAAATATCCTTTATGGTTTGTGTAATACAAATACTATTTAATTACTTGAATTGTAGCATGGTAATTTGAAGATGTTTTCACATGCGGATTGACAGAGTTATCTCAGTTTTTTAGTATTGTTGTAATACTTGACTATACTAAAGTTTCTTGAACTCGTTTCCGGCTTATTGATCATTTGTATTTTTCATGATATTTGCACTTGTAAATCCACATAGAGTAGACATTAATCTACTGTGTCTTTACCTGTCAGTGTGAGTGTAGACAGAGATAGCCTAACATGATAAATATACATTTACACTGTAAATGAGGAGAAGAGTTAATTGGACAGTAAGTCCAGTATGACAACATGCATGTCGGTAATGATACGTTCCTATATGTTAATATGTAATGGCATGTTATATCCCAAATTGCATAAAAAGGAGGATATGCCTCAAAGACATGCAAACTGTTCCATCTGGAGATCAAAATAGTGTTGGGCAAGGGGTATCAGCGGTGACTTTTATTTTAGTACTTAAATATTTTATAATAAAACATGAATGTAATTGTTTTCAATGGCAAATATTACAATATAGCCATGACACTAATGGTTACCTCTTGGGATGACTTCTTACAAGGGAGAAGAAAAAAGGATTACTTCAAATATAATGCGTTTACTATGTTTTATTTTCTTCCTATACAACAGGTGCTGTATTTTAGAAATACCACAATAAATAAAAGAATTTTCATCCTATCAGATTTTGGGTGTAAAATTTTTTAAGACATAAGCAAAGCTTATGACACAGCCACAGACATTTATTTTCATCACTAAGTATTGGGGATGAATAAACATCTCCTGCTGGACCCCCTAGGGTAACTCTGTACCTGGCATCACAGAAAAGCCTGAGAATTGTTGTTCCCCCTAAATCTTACCTGCACTCTTACATTGTATATTCAGTTCAAGGGGCTTTCAGGGGTATTTTGTACACATAAGATTCCTGTCTCCTGAAATAAAACTTCTTAAAAACCAAGAGTAAATTGTGAGTCAACTGCAATAAGGAAATCGAGTAAAGGAATGAATTATTGACTTTCACTGTGACTTGTTCATCCCTCCATCTCCATCCCGCTCATCTTCCTTCTCCATTTTCCTGCCACCTCAGACCTCCACCTATCACTCAGGAGAACGTGCTCTGTCCCACACCCTTCATCTACTGGATCACCTTCCATGTCCTGGACTTCTACCTGCCCCTTTATCTCTACACAATCATCTAAGACATCCACATTGCCACATCACCCCCAGTCTATCCATTTGGACTTTCATCCCACTAAGAAGTCTATCTCAGCATTCCAAGAGTGTCAGGTTCAAACTCTACCCTTCCTTCAGCCCTGTGCCAGCCTTCTTCCTCATCCTATAATTGATCTTGCATGTCAGTGACCCCAGTGCAATTATTGCACTCTTTCTGTTGCCAGCCCTCCTGTGGTGAGCATGCCCCATCTACCCTCTTTTTTCATGATCGTGCCCCATTACTCCTTGAGTCACTAATTGTAGTTCTTTTTCCTGGGTCCTTTAGCTCACTGCTGCCCACCGATACCTCTGCCCCTTCAACCCCTCCCTTGTCCCATGCCCATTTGTCCACCTGTGTCCATTTCCCCTGCAAGCTCCATTTCTTCTTTGCACCCTCTTCCCCCACTCCCAATCCCACACACACCTTGTTTTCGGCAACCACACCACACCTCATCCACAGGCCACCTTTGCCCTGTATCCCCTTCTTACTGTGCAGTCTAATGCAGACCCACCTGCCTGAACTCTCCAACTTTCCCACCTTGCACCTCATTCAAGGGGCAAAGCTGATAGCAGATTTACAATCAGGAATATTGAACATTTTCCTTGCAAGATATTTCCGTGGGCAACCCAGGTAGGAGTCACTCCAGATCTCTGGTGTTTTGGTGAAGAACACTGAACAGGTCTACAGGTGCAAACTAATAGATAAGTCCGTTGTTTCTACTTTATACGGTCCTTGAAAATCTGATGAAGCAATCATGAAACCATTCAGGAACATTTGGTCTATAGTAAGTGATTTCGTGGTTGAATTCAGGATTGTGGGGTCAGGAGAAGGAAGGGGCGATTCACAGAGGACTTGGGCTTTATTGGGGTCAGTTTACTTTCTCTGTTGCGTGAGTATTGATGCCCCCCATTATGTCATCTATGTACGAAAGAGTTTTCATTAATATTTTTAACCCTTTAAAGAACAAAAGCTTCTAATATAATTTTTCCAGAAAATTTTAAGGTTTTACATTAAATTACTTGTTAGTTTATGTTATGAAACAGACAGGAATGTGTCTTAAATAGATTAAAATTATATGAACTCCAGGAATTAGTCTCTGTTGAGCAGGCTTGAAAAGACAGGAATATGTGTGTGAGGGCCATTAACCTACTCTCTGAGCAAATTCAAACACAGAACATGGTCTCATTATCTATAGTCCTCATGCTGTACATTAGATCCCCAGAACTTACTCATCTTACATACCTGAAACTTGAAATGTTTTGACCAATGTCTCTCCACCTTCTTCACCCCTAGCCTCTGGAAACCACCATTTTCTTCTTTTATGAGTTCAACATTTTAAATTCTAGATATAATTGAAATCATGCAATCACTCTGTGTGTCTAGCTTATTTCAATTAGATAATGTCTTCGAGGTTCATCCATGTTGTTGCTTATGAAATTTTTTAAGGGTTACTATTATTTGAATCCATTCCCTCCATCCTTTCTCCTCTCCTTCTCCCCCTGTGCCTCTCTAGTGATATATATCACATTGATGCAGGACAGGCAAATTCCCCTTAGTAGTGGGGAGACCTAAAGAAAAAGAGAGTCCTTTAGTGGAGAGTGTAGAAAGAATTCAACACACACACCAAAGTTAGAGTCAAAAGGAAAGCTTATTAGAAAAGAGATAACACTCCACAGACAGAGTGTGGTCTCCTCTCAGAGGCAGAAAGTGAGAGGGACAGTGCAAAAGACAGAGAGAGAGAGAGAGAGACAGAGTAAAAGTGTGCTGGCTGGAAAATTACTGCTTGGCTGTCGCCCATGAAACATAATGCTGTCTTATATGCAAGTTCAGTTAAAGTTAAATAACAATAAGCTTTCTGCTTCTGTACCCCCGCTTGCACAACCGACCTGTGGGTTGACAGTTAGTAAAAAGAAGAAAAATAGACTTGTGTGTTCAAATAAGATGAAGAATGTGGGTTTAGGGTTTAAATACTCTGTACCTCTGCATCTTGGGGCTGCTTGATTTGGGGTCTGCTTATCACTGGCAGACCCAGCTGGCTGAATAAAGAGTGTGTTTCCTATAACTCACTGATTTCTGGTGGTCCATGTGTCTATCAAGGGCTGGCAGCTATAACATTTGGAGGCCCCAGCAAGATCTCAGGGAGTGGCCCTAAGATCTAAGACCAGACTGGCCTCCAAAACGGTTGCTGTCCCTGTTACAGACTCAAAGGGGTGGCTACCCTGAGATGTTCCAGGGCCCTTGAACACCATGACGGGGTCAATGCAATCATCAAGGAGACAACATTTAGGACGCACTCTTTGTTCCTGACCCCGCCGGGAATCTCCGAGGCCTCAGCGTCTGGATAAAAAGGTACCTTTCTGTTGACTGGTCATTGGGGGTGTGTGGAGAGTCATATCTCCCAGACTGTGGCCAGGTTGTGGGACGCTGCCTCCTGTGCCCTGCCATTGGTTTTGTCTATTGTCTTTGGTCTTGTTTAGGTTGTAGGGGCGGAACTCTCCAGGTTCACCTACATCCCAGCAATTGTTCTCATCAGAGTGTCTATCTTGTGTCTTCCATGCAAGTGATGCGGAGAGCCCCAAGTTCACAGAAGACATCCTTGGGGTGTCTCCTGTGACATTTCAAAGAAGAGTTTGTAGAGGGAGCTGACTATGGCATAAAGTTTTCTCCAGACAGACTAAGGACATTGTGTGAAGTTGAGTGGCTGTCTTTTGGTGTAAACTGGCCTCCGGAGGGTTCCTTTAACAGGGCTTTAGTGAAGAATGTTTGGAAGATTGTCACAGGAGACTCGGGACATCCTGATCAGTTTCCTTATATTGATCAATGGTTAAACCTTGTTCAGAATCCCCCTCCTTGGCTTTGTCGGTGTGCCCTTTCTCTAGGGTGTGAGTCTTAGTTGTGAGCACCCTGGAACATACAGCAACTGAATCTCCAAGACAGCCCAGTCCCTCAGTCTCCATTCTCCACCAGAGGACAGTGATCTTCCCTAACCCTATAATCCAGGATAACAGAGGCCAAAAAGTATCGCCTCACCTCCTCGGACATGGGCAGGTAACCCCTATGACCTCCCGCTCCTGCTCCGGGCAGGGCGCCGGCTGATACCTCCACCTCGGCCATCCTCCCCTTGCAAGAAGCACCACCCCAGGGACATCACACAGACAGGCCCTTTATGGTTTAGTGCCTTTCTTGACTAGTGACCTGTACAACTGGAAGGCACAGAATCCGCCTTTCTCTGAGAAACCCCAGGTATTACTAGGACTCTTAGAGAGTGTCTTTCAGACTCACCACCCTACCTGGGATGATTGTCAACAGCTTTTACTTACACTCTTCACCGCGGAGGAATGCGGACACATTCAGGCCAAAGCACAAAAGATAGCTGCAGGAAGGAGGAAAGTTGAGGAAGCATGGGAACATATTGAGGAGGAATTTCTCTCCACCCGCCCAGACTGGGGACACAATTCTCAGGCAGAGAGAACGGCATTAGATTGGTACCACCAGATTCTAATTGGGGGAATTAGGATGGCTACTTGTCAGCCAACTAACCTTTCTAAGGTAACTGAAGTTATGTAGGGACCTCAGGAATCCCCCGGAGTGTTTCTTGAATGACTACAGGAGGCATACCAGGTATACACCTCCATTGATCCTGAGGCCCCTGAGAACCAGCGGGCAATTAATATAGCCTTTGCTACTCAGGCAGCCCCTGATATCCGGCACAAACTGCAAAAATTAGAAAGTTTTGCAGGGATGAAACTGTCTCAACTTGTCAAGATAGCCCAGAAGGTGTTCAACAACAGGGAGGCATCAGATGACCCCAAACGTATGGCTAAAATAATGGTAGCTGCCATGCAGGAGGAAAGACTAGGGCACGATAAGGGAGGTCAGAAAAAGGCCCATGTACGGGTCGCGCACTCCTAGGGAAAAATCAATGTGCCTACTGCAAGAAAGAAGGCCATTGGAAGAATGAATGCTCTGAGAAAAACACAAAGGACCAGGGAAACTGCAAGACTAAAATCCTTGTCACTGAGGAAGAGAACTGATGGGGCCAGGACTCCTACACATTAAGCCCCCAGGAGCCCAGGGTAGCCTTAAAAATTGGGGGCAAAACTGTTAACTTCCTGGTAGACACAGGGGCTACCCATTTGGTGTTACTCAACTCAGGGGGACCAATTTCCAAATGAAAGACCACCATCCAAGGGGCCACAGGAAAAACACGAGAATACCCATGGACCTCTGAAAGGACTGTAGATCTGGGGCGAGGGATAGTGACCCATTCTTTCCTCGTAATTTCAGAATGTCTGGCCCCACTTCTTGGCAGAGACCTACTCCAAAAACTAAGGGCTACTATCACATTCGGAGATAGCACACCTCAGATATCCATGTCTGCCACGTCAACTATCTTAGTTATCTGCCCTCTATCTGAAGAGTACTTCCTCTATGAGAAGGAAGAAAATGTAGACCCACCCACGGGGCCCTTACCAGACAGACTCCTGATAGAATATCCAGGAGTATGGGCTGAAAGCAATGCCCCAGGATGGGCTAGGCACCAAGGCCCAGTAGTGGTGAGCTTAACCGCTACAGCAACCCCTGTTTGGGTTAAGCGATACCTGATTGCCCAAGATGCCAAAATCGGTATAAGGAAGCATATCCAGCGGCTGTGGGAAGCGAGGATTCTCGTGCTGTGCCAATTGCCACGAAACATTCCCTTGCTCCCAGTCCAGAAGCCTGATACTCAGGATTACCGGCCAGTACAAAACCTAAGAGAAGTTAATAAGAGGGTTGAAACCATCCATCTGACTGTACCAAACCCGTACACTCTCTTAAGCTTGCTACCTCCTGAGAGAACTGTTTATACTGTACTAGATTTAAGAGATGCTTTCTTCAGCATTCCGCTAGCCCCCAGCAGCCAGCTCATCTTTGTCTTTGAGTGGACAGACCCAGAGGAGGGATTCTCGGGCCAACTGACCTGGATGTGTTTACCACAAGGATTCAAAAATTCTCCTACCTTATTCGATGAGACCCTAAGTGCAGATCTCCATCACTTCCGTCAAGATAATCTTGACTGCACATTACTCCAGTATGTCGATGATTTAGTATTAGCAGCTGAAAGCGAGGAGATCTGTCTCGCGGCAACCAGGAACTTACTCTGCACCCTAGAGGCATATGGGTACCGAGTTTCTGCTAAGAAAGCGCAGCTGTGCACCCAGTCGGTAGCCTACCTCAGGTATACTCTTGAAGGAGGAAAGCGGACTCTCTCCCAGCAGAGGATTGAAGCCATTCTTCAGATTCCGGTACCCATCACCAAGAGACAGGTAAGAGAATTTGTTGGGGTGGCGGGCTATTGTAGACTTTGGATTCCTGGGTTCACAGAGATCGCAAAGCCCATGTACTCAGCTACAGGAGGAAATCAGCCCCTCAATTGGACAGAGACAGAACAGAAGGCCTTTGACCTCCTCAAGAAGGCACTCGTATCAGCCCCAGCCCTTGCTCTTCCAGACATCACTAAGGGATTTCATCTTTTTGTGAGTGAGACCAAGGAATTGCCAAAGGGTTCCTAACCCAAACGCTAGGCCCATGGCGCCGACCAGTAGCCTATCTATCAAAGAGACTAGTCTTGGTAGCCTCCGGATGGCCGCCCTGCCTACGAACCATAGCAGCGACTGCTCTCCTAGTCAAAGAAGCTGACAAACTCACCCTTGGGCAGAATCTAGACATTACTGCCCCTCACGCAGTAGAGGCTCTTCTCCGCAGTAGCCCAGAATGATGGATGACCAACTCCAGAATCACTCAATACCAGGCTCTCCTCCTTGACCAGCCAAGGATCAGCTTCTCCAAAGCTACTGTCATCAACCCTGCCAATTTGTTGCCAGACCCAGACCCCAAGACCCCCGTTCATGACTGCATAGATTTCACTGATGCTGTGTGTTCCTCGTGGCCAGACCTCAAAGACTCCCCTCTGCCTGAGGCCGATGAATTTCTGTTCACGAATAGGAGCAACTTCATACAAGAAAGAAGAAGGTACGCTGGGGCAGTGTTCATAACTCTATCTGGCACCATCTGGTCGCAAACTCTTCTTCATGGGACTTCTGCTCAAAAGGACAAACTCATCACCCTCACTGAGGCACTAAGATGGGGAAAGGATAAGGCAGTCACAATATACACTGACAGCCAATATGCCTTTGCCACTGCACATGTACACGGAGCCATCTACAAGGAAAGAGGGCTTCTGACTTCAGCTGGGAAGGACATCAAGAACAAGGAGGAGATCTTAGCCTTACTTGAAGCCATATGGATGCCTAAGGCTCTTGCTATCGTTCACTGTAAAGGGCATCAAAAAGGGAATAGTCCTGAGGCTGAGGGAAACCGATGAGCCAATGAAGAGACAAGAACAGTGGCCACAAGGCCAGTGGAGCCCCCACCACATCTACTGACTGTTGTTGTCCCTTACCCAGAACTACTTCTGTCTCCAACCTATTCACTAGCAGAAGTAGTCCTCCAAAATAGAAGAGGTTTAAATTTATTATTCTTAGAACAAGATGGATTATGTATGGCCCTGGGTGAAACCTGTTGCTTCTATGCCAATAACTGGAATAATTAGAGAAAGCTTACTACTAGTATAGAGAAATTTAGATGCCAGGGAAAAACAAAGACTAGAATCAGAAAACTGGTTTCATAAGATGTTCGATTGGTCGCCATGGCTAACAAGCCTTCTATCTGCTATAGCTGGACCTTTAATCATCCTCCTCCTCTTGTTAAATTTTGGCTCATGTTTCCTCAATTTATTGTTTGTATATATAAAGAAGAGAATTAATTCTATTAAACTTTTAGTAATACAAAATAGAGGCTATGAGCAAATTCCGCATGAAGAATCAAGGATTTGATTTTCTGCTAAGGCCAGAGGGGAATGTGCTGGCTGGAAAATTACTGCTTGGCTGTCACCCATGAGAACATAACGCTCTATCTTGTAGGCAAGTTCACTTAAGGTTGAATAACAATAAGCTTTCTGCTTCTGCACCCTCGCTTGCACAACTGACCTGTGGGATGACAGTCAAAAGAAGAAAAATAGACTTGTGTGTTCAAACCTGATGAAGAATGTGAGTTTAGGGCTTAAATACCCTGTACCTCTGCATCTCAAGGCTGCTTGATTTGGAGTCTGCGTACCACTGGCAGACCCAGCTGGATGAATAAAGAATGTGTTTCCTATAATTCACTAATTTTTGGTGGTCCGTGTGTCTATCGGGGGCTGGCAGCTATAACAAAGGGACTGAGGGACTCAAAGGACAGAGACAATAGAGATGAGGACAATGAGAGAGACAGAAAAGGCACTGAGAAGGACCCTGAGTGTTCAGGGAATTCAGTTTATAAGTCATTCTTTAGTTCCCATTTCCCTTGATATGGACATACAGTGAGAAAGAGGAAGAATATGTAGCATAGAAAGGTAAGAATATGTAGAGTGAAAGGGCTGCTGGCACTTCCGAGCCTTTAATTCATAGGTTCTCCATCATGGTTTTAGGCATAAAGAATGACTCTTGGTTCCTGTTTCCCATTCATGGGTGTGGAGAATAGATTGTTAGTAATCCAGCAAGAATCTTCCTTTGTTTCCGGTTGTAGCTTGATTAACATTTTAATTCTCTTGCCTCCTCCCTACATTAACATTATTCAAAATGTATTCATTCTAATCACCAGGGAAATGATAGTGACATCACACTTTTATTTTCTAGAATGGCTCAATTTAAAAATAAGGTAACACCAAGTTTCAATGAGAATGTGGGAGAATTAGAATTCTCATATTGCAGACAAGGGATATACAATGTACATTCACTTTGGAAAACTGATGGGCAGTCACTTATAATTTTAAACACTTACTATCCTTTTACGAAGGGAGTTAATTAGACAAAACAATGAAAAATCCCTCTGGACCACTACTCTACACTTCTTCTCTGTATGCCTCCTAATCATTTATATTTAGTTTCTATTCCATAATGGCATTTTTCAAAAAAAAAAAATCAATGATGGGGGAAGAAAAGAAGTGCTGCTGGAAACAGATCTGAGGGAGCAAGGTCAGCACCACCAGGAAAGACTTAAAGATGCCATTTCATGGGCTCCCTGCAGATCGGCAGAGCCATACAGTCTTAGACACATTTGTGAGAGATGGGAACAGGCTTTGGTCAAGGGCAAGTAACAAGGTGCTGAGGGTTATGGGGGGACAGGAGAGCAGCCCTCATTCTCATTGCTGTGGGAATCTGTGGATGTCTTTGGGAAGGGAGAGCACAGCTAGTCAGGAAAGGAAAAGCTCACAGTTTGGTCTTCACGTAGGAGCACAATTGTGCTCCTGTGACAATGGACAGGAAAGGGTGGACTTTTTGGCATTTCGAGGTTCTTCTGCTCATGAATATGGTGAAAGCAGGTGAAGGGGCTGTGCTGATGCCCTTAAAGGCACATTCTCAAGATGCCGTTGTGATTCCTCACATACCACCCCACGAGCAAATGACTTAGAATAGTATGAAGACGAAGACAAAATGGCAGCTTCTCAGGTTCTTGTCCTGTGTCAGAGGCTCTTTCTGCTTTTTCCTTACACCTTACAACCCATGATCTTTGATTTCCTACAACTGAGGTTCTTGCCTAGTGAGGTTGTTTTCACCTACTTGTTTTCTTTTCTTCTTATGAGGTTCCTATGGCTGCAACATCAGTGCTGTAGAATGGGATTAAGAAAGTGCACATTTGATCAGAATGGCATTAGTGGTCAGAATAGCTCAGAATGTTCTATAAGAATAATTAGAAGGGACCCACTCACTAGATTGATAAGAAAGACTTACTATTGAAATGCCCTATTAGAGTTACAGGACAAATTGTGTCAATTAAAATTTCCATAAAACTAATGTTGTTTTATGATCAGATTCAGAATATGATTTTCTTATTTATTTATTTTTGCAGTAATATCACAGCAGTGATGATGTGTCTTTCCATGTGCCATGGTCTCCTCATTCATTTGTTCCATTTCACCTGATTTTCACTTGTTTGATGTGCTCTCTTTACTCTAAATATTTTTCCTGTTATTATTAATAAGGATCTTGGAGGGATTTCTTGAGAGAAGTGCAAAAATCATCACATCTCATTTGGAAACTTTTCTTAGTTTCTCTTTCCTTTGGAAAATGAAGGCCCTTATCTTTCTTAACTACAGATAATTGGCTTTTATGTTTTCAAACAAAACAGACTATTGCTTGTCAATTAAAAGTTCAAATATGTATTTTTACGTAATTTACTGAGTTGATTAATGTTAAATAAATTTATTTTCATCATTTGCTTCAGTTCATTTCTTCTTGACCAATTCTTCATTTTTTCCTTCCAAAATGTTGCATGCCACACCTCTGAGGCAATGAAAGATTTGTAAACACCACAGCTAAAGACTGAAACTTCCCCTGCAGCTACCTATGTGCTCGTCGAGAGCAGTTGTTCTTCTAGTGATTTCAGTCATTCTGTATGATGTGTTTGGAAAACACTCAACATGACAACCTTCATTCATCTTTAACTCATAGGTTCTCTTGCACCTAGAGGAGCCCATTGACAGGCACACAGGTGCTGCCAGCCAGGGCGCATGGTCCACATGGCATGCATGGCCGATGATGTCTCGTGTACCTCACTCCCTCCACTGCCAGCAAAAAGAAAGCAAGATAATTGGCTTTTGAAGTGGACGCTTTAATCAATCAGGCTTCGACCCAGTAAACTTTCATTATCTTCCACGCTCATGTCACAGACATACTTTAATTCGTCACTTTTTGTGTGTTCAAGAAAGTTTATAAGAATCATAGTAATAATGTATGTTCAAATATGTTCAATTTCTATTGGATCTCTCAACACAGATGATATGCAATTTTTTTTTTTTTTAAGAAATGAAAGACCAAGCAGCAATAGTTCTAACTGATGTTATTGTGTGTGTGCCTCTCCTTATTGTGCTGATAAAATACAAAGAGTATCATCCACAATTAGACTTAGGAGATTCACAGAATTGCAAAATAATGTGGATTTCATGGATGTGATCATTCTATTTTGTATCACTTTTCATGTGTACTTAGTTTTGATATGTCTGTCTGTGTGCATAAAATGTTCACATTGTTGGAGCTGGTCTTCCTTCTTACTTGCTTAAGTTGTTTCTATTCTTCTCAGTTACAGAAACCGCTATGAATATTCATGAGGGTTGTCTCTGACTAGTGATCTGTGTTCTTTTTGAAAAATTCTAGATAAAATTTGAAGTAAAACCTTGGCTCTACCATTTACTGGATGTTTCACAAAATGTTCTCATAAAAGAGAAAGAACAATACTGTCTTCATATTACTTATATGCATTATGAATAAATAATGAATATCAAGCATATAGTTAAATTTCAAGACATCAGCATGAGTAGTTAAAAATGAGCTTGTTAAAAGTATGAAAACGAAGTCCCCACCCTAGAAGTCCTCAATCTCAATCTCCATTTTTTAAATCTTCATTGTCATCTACATTAAAATTTGGAAGTATTTTACACTTCTAAGTTGTCATTACTTTTCCAGTTGAGAAATGTACACAAGGTATCCTGTAAGATACACATATGACACTAAAAATTCCATAATCTGAGTTAACACCCCAAATTTAAATTTATTTTTTGGAAATATAAAATATCTCTCTCTAGTGGCTTTGTGGGTCATATATTGTATCTTTTCTCAGAGTCTGAAAATACACCAGAGAATATTACTGTCAATGATCTTACTATTTAATTCTGGATACTCTCCTAGGTCAAAATTAGTTCTGTTAACTCTATTTTTATATTGGGTCATATTATGACCTCTGCCTGTGGGCACTTGGCAAATGCTTTTTGTTTCAGAGATGATTAACATTCAGGGATGTGGTCATATATTTCTCTCAGGAGAAATGGGAATGCCTGGACCCAGCTCAGCGGAAACTGTATATGGATGTGATGCTGGAGACCTACAGAAACCTGGTCTCCCTGGGTCAAGATGACTTTCTTTCAGAATTCCTACCCCAGCCACAGGGTTTTGTTCCCTTCATCAGTATAATGTCTCCTGGAAACTCCTGTTTTGTATAGTAGAGTTTGTATAGTAGAGATCCCTGCTTTCAAGAACCAAATTGGGGATTTGCTAGAGTAGAAAAAAAGGCTTTGCGATGTACCAGGATCTGAAAACTTTACGTGTTGTCTAGTAAAGGTGATGTCAGAAAATAGTATTTTGGGGAAACATTTTGTAGAATATTCTAACACTCTGAAGGATCCTCTTTTCATCTAGGCACATGCTGGATTGGAATTGAAGCATTTCCATCAAAACTCTTGTTTCTTTTTCTAATAAACAATTCTTGCTGTCTATAAGCCACACCCACTCATCATTGAGGAGTAAATAAAGGAGGCCTAGGATGAAAAAAGACAATGTCCTTCCACCCAAGTAGGTGGGAATAAAGGAGACAGATAACATAGGAGAGAGGGCCAAAGGTCACGGAGGAAGCCAGACCTTAAAATATTGATTGGAAAGCTCTGCTTCTGTGGAAAGAGTCTGAGAAGCCCAGGTTTTGAAGAGGAAATATGAGGAATTTACATTTAAAAAAAAAGTTAATCAGCTCTCTGTTCTGCTTCTGTAAACTTGCTTGATGTATGCAGGAGCTCATGCAAGAGCTCCTCTGCACTTTGTCCTACTTGCCCTTTGCTCAATGGATGTAACTGTTTGTTCCCCTAGCAGCTCCTGCTTCCTGTAACAATTTATAACCGTCAGTAGCCCTTAGCAACTCCTGCCCTTACCAACGTTACTACTTGCAATCTGCATAACAACTCCCACCATTTGTAATGGTTTGAGTTCAAACTGACCAATCAGCTTGCGTAAAATCCTTATGTATAAGGAATGTTGCCACTGAACACACTGCCCAGATCTTCAGAGCACTAACTCCTCTGGGACTGCATGTGATATATCTGAATTCTCCTTCTCTCCAAGTTACTGCTCGATTTTTCATTGGATTGGTTTTGGGATTTTTCTATAACATTTTTGGAGGCCTCAGTGAGATACCAACCACACCAGCCCCTTGAGCTGCCAGACGGGTGACTCGGCCTGACTGAGGCAGAGGGGTTCCGAGACAACTGAGGAGACATGTCACCAGAATATTTTGGGTTCTCTTTTGGATCGGCGCCCTGATTCCCTGGGATGGCTGAGCTGCCTCACTGGACTCATAGGAGAGAAGGAACAATTCACCAGAAACAGCTGCAGGAAGGAAAGACACCAAGGTAAGATCAAGGAGAGAGAGTGCACAAAGTAGAGCAGTCTTGGGACAGCCCCCATTCAAGTCGCCTCTGTTGGAGGGAAGAGGAACTGGATGCAGCTTCCTGGTCTTCATAGCGAAGACATTGGTCAGGGAGGTGTCAGGTTAAGGCATGCACCCACTAGCTGAGGTTGAAACCTACACATATACTGGTTCAAACCTACACATACTGGGGCAATGTTTTAACCTGATGTATGAATGTGTGAGTGAATGAGCAGCTTGACTGATGTGATCAGTCAGATATGAGTTTGTAGCTCCACAGCTCAGCACCCTTAAGGTCCCCTAAAGGCCATGGAGTTCATTTAGGCTCACTCTGCGGGTCTATGGTGAACGACACACAGTGCAGGGCGGTGTCGGACTAGCGTCTGATCGTAAGTCACAAAGCTGAGTCTGCTACAGCTAAACGTCACCTAAGCTCCCTGGGAGGGAACACGGCCAGATGAGCATCTGAAAGGTCTCCTCTTTGGAGGAGGCGCCCACCCTTGTTTGTCTTGGCATCACCGTTGCAGAGTAGAATAAGTTGGGTCAACATTAAGCAAAGGGTGAGGGGTTTCCATTATCCTCCAGAGGGCCACCAAACACCCTCCACAAGTTAAGGGGAGCGGCTGCTTGCTCTCTAGTGCTCATTGTTAAGGAATGAATGGTGAGAGATTGTACAAAAGAGAGTGAATGCCAAGTGACTGAGACATGGCCTCGCTACAATGCGAGAGTTGAGCCTTAATCTACTATTTCATAGGCGATCCTCATATGGCTTCCGGTGGCCTCACTGGATCTCTGCAAAGAGTCTACTCCAGTGATCTCAGTTTATACCGACCCACCAATGCTAAAAGGCGCCTGAAATCCCTGCGAGGGGAGCAGCGGGAGACGGCAAAGTGAGTGGAGTCTCCTCCAAACTTTCCCCGACCCTTTTCCCAGTCCTTCATGTGGCGTGATTGTTGTTTGTTGTGGGAAGCACGGGAGGAATCTCAGATCAGTAAGAAGGAAAGTGTTTTTGGTAACAGAAGGTATAAAGTCTGGTGACTTGTTTGAAGGTAAAGGAAAAGTGTTTGTCTCAGAATCAGTTATTGCTGAACTGGTGAAAAGAGGAAAACTGAAGGAATAAAGAAAGTGTGAAAGAAGGTTTGTGGAAGTAGTAGAAGGTCTGTGAAAGGAAATCCTGAGAGGAATTTTATGAGGGAAGTGTGGAAGAAGGCTTAATGTTTGTGAAGAGATTCTGAGAAGAATTTTATGTAATTAAGCAAAACAAGATCGGAAATTTAAATGTCGGAAGTAAACTGATGTAAAATTGGAATTGTATTCTAATGTTTTGTAGACTGTCAGTCTGCCACTAATGTTATAAAAAGGGTTTCTAAGTAGAAAACTAGAATTCTGCACTTCACCAAAATAATTCCAGTGTTTTATGCTGCCTTGACCAGATTTCTCGAACTTTAAAGAATATACTAACACTGGCCTTTGTGCCCAATTTTCAAAGGAAACCCTGCAAATATGGGGGGAGTTACCGCTAAGCCAATTGTCTTAGATTATATGTTGGAAAATTTTAAGGAAGGTTTCTCAGAGGAGTGTGGAGTCAGGCTGTCCTCAGGAAAACTTCGTATTCTTTGTGCGTTTGAATGGCCCACCTTAGGGGCAGGTTGGCCCTCAGAAGGGACCTTTGACCTCCCCACAGTGAGGGCAGTGTATAGGGTAGTGACAGGGACCCCAGGATATCTAGACCAAGTTCCATACATAAACACATAGCTGCAGACCGTTTCTATAGTGCTCCCTTGGGTCCGGTTCGTCACAACTAGGCAGGGAAAGAATAAGGCATTTGTGGCCCCACTGGCTAGGCAAAAGGACAAGAAGGCATCAGCAAAATTAATCTGCCAAGAGGGCTCTGAGGAAGATCCTATTTTCCTACTGCCGTATATCTCAGCAGCTCCGTCAGTCCCTGTGCAACTACTTTACTCATAATTGCCGGACAGGCCTCCACTATCAGTGCCTTTGCCACCCAGAGACCCGGCCCGGCATCATGCCTTCCACCAGGTTCAAGTTCGACTCCTCAGATCACTCCGCCTGGTATATGGGGCCGATGTCTCGCGAGGAGGCATGGGTCTGGCTCCAGGGCCAGCTCCACGGCATATTCCTAGTCCATGACTCCTCCACCTATCCCAGGGAGTATGTGCTGTCTATGTCTGAGAATGTGCGAGTTTCCTACCACCTCATCAACTTGCTATCTAAACACTGTTTTAAGATCAGAGACCTGGAATTTAACAACTTTCCGGCTCTGCTAGAGTTTTAGAAGACTCATTACATAAACACCACCACCCTGATAAAGCCCAAGCCCTGGTATCTAAGGGCATTGGAATATGTATGGACTCTCTATGATTTCCCTGGAAAAGGTGCTGAACACCTGCCCTTTAAGAAGGGTGAGATCCTGGTAAAAATAGAGAAGCCTGAAGAACAGTGGTGGAGTGCTCGGAACAAGAACAGCCAGGTTGGGATGATTCCTTCCCCTTTGCTAAAAAGCTAGTGAGACCCCCCACTTCACCACAACCAATGCGCCTTCTGCAAAGAGATCAGCCATTGGAGAAATAAGGGCCCTCATCATAGGAAAGTGCCTGAAAGGCCAAAGAAGTTCAGTCAACCTCGTGAAGGAAAATACCAGCCTGAGCCAGTTGTCCAAGAGCTCATTGGCCAGGTCAAAGAGCAATCAGACTAGGAACGACCGGGCTCCCTGATCCTAGGCCCCCAGGAACCTACAGCCACAATAGAAGTAGGAGGCCAAGCAATGACTTTTATGGTGAACACTGGGGCTGAATACTCTGTGGTAACTAAGCCTGTGGCTCCCCTTATGGACCGTATGGCAACTATCATTAGGGCCACGGGGTCCCGAGTCGTCCGCTCATGTCAGTTAGGGGGCCACCTAGTGACTCATGAATTCTTATACCTACCAGAGTGCCCCATTCCCCTTCTGGCATTCCCCTCATATAGTGGCTTGGTGTTCTCAGAAACCTGGTATCCAGATTCTACAGAATCCAGCTGCACCTAAGAACTCACAGACCCCTTTCTTGGTCTTTGGCCAAGGTATTGAGCAGATGTATCCAAGTACCTAATGTCCTTCCAAGATGATGAATCTAAGGTGCTTGACCTCCTGTTTGCAGATCTGAACCTTTTCCCACAACATCTTGTACCCCGTGGTAGAGAGTGGGGCCAGTAAGGCTTTAGTGCCTTTCCAGCAGTCCCTTTGGGTGGAGCTAGCCAGCAGCAGGTCATCTACGAACTGAAGTAGAGTGCAATTCAAAGCCTCTCCAGGAAGGCAGCCAGATCTACAGCCATGGCACTGCCCAATTGCATATTTGTCCAAACAACTAGATCTGGAAGCTCTGGGATGGCCGCTGTGTCTTAGGGCCTTAGCTGCCACAGTAATCTTGGTTGGGGAAGCAGATAAGCTTATGCTGGGACAACACCAGAATAACTCATCATCGGGGCTGCTTTATCAAAGTCCATGAGTCTGCCTCAAAATTGTAAGTAAATCAAACCGCACTACGGAAGGGCCTCCCAACCACAAACGTGAGGAAGTCATGGACAAAATTTACTCTAGCAAGCCAGATCAGTCAAATGTTCCCTTTAAGACCCAGAACTAATATTGTCCACAGGTGGCTAAACAACAAAGACTGCTGATGAGGTAATCAAAGCTAAGACTCTGCTGCAGGGCTGGTCATCACAGCGGGCTAAACTATGGGTACTCATCCAAGCACTACGGCAGGCTGAAGGGAAACAGGCCAATAACTACACTGACTCAAGGTATGCCTTTGCTATCCTGTAAGTACATGGGGCCATTTGTAAAAGAGGGGTAGTTGCCAGCAAGAGGAAAGGAAATCAGACCTTGTTCGAAAGCTCTAGGAATCAAATGAAAACTTCACACAACCTACAGACCGTAGAGTTCAGGGAAAGTTGAATGCATGAACCAGACCCACAAAACCACTCTAGCTAGGCTTTGTCAGAAAACCCAAGATCCCATTTGGGTTAAGGCAAAAAGAAAAAGGGCTCCGTGAAACCCCCAGTAGGCAGGGACTATGACCATTCTAAGCAGGAAGCAGATATGGAAGAGACTTCCAATCTCTCAACATCCATATAAGAACAAGGGGGCTGATAGCTTGTAGAAAAGAATTAGACAGAAAAGTTAATTAAGGGGATTCTGGATCTGCTGGCAAAGACACTGAGGTCATCTTATTTTAAAAGGGGTCCGTAAAATCCTTTATGAACACCCCTCCCCCCGAGTGATAGCAAAGTTCAAAGGAAACTCTAGATTAACCTAGAAATATTCCAACGCCTTCAGGCCTTAGGGAGGATCCTCCGCCAGCCACATCACTCAGGTAACTTTAGAAAGAGCCCTTATCCCTTTAGGGGATTGGGTACACCCCTTTCAGCCAGGAGATGTAGTATGGGTTAAAGACTGGAAAAAGGAGCCACTCCAGCCGAGCTGGAGAGGCCCTCACACTGTTATATTAGCAACTCCCACTGCTCTTAAAGTTGCAAGTATCACCCCAGGAATCCACCCCACACCCGGGTAAAGAAGGCAGCACCTCCAGAAAGTTGGGAGACTTGGACTGCAGAGCCTCTTCCTGATCAACTGCTCCAAGTCGCACTCCAGAGGCAGCAGAAGTTCATCTAAGATTGTCAGCCCTGCTCCGGTCACCCCTGGAACCTGGCCAGTCTACGTGCGGCAGAAGTTTGAGTAGCAACTGCCAGCTTCTGCAGAAACTCCATCGTGAGCAACACAAATGGATTCCACCAACTCTCGTAAGAAAGAAGACAACATGCCCTGCTCCAGCCACAGACTGGAAGCTGGCTGGTCCACACACAGCCAAAGCCTAGGGAATTTCATCGTGAGATTCCTTATAATTGGACACTGGGGAGGGAAGAAAATTAGGGCAGAGGACTGTGAGCTCTGTCTTTATTCATGTCACCAAAGAAGGTAAGACTACCTTAATCTTCTAAAACTACTATGAATATGGGGGAACTCTAATGGGAGATAGATGGCCATGGGAAGCTACTCAACTGGTTCCCAACCAGGCAATGCCAGTACCTCAAATGATGGTCAATGGATTTTAGACCATACTATTATTGGACAATACTGCCTGGCCAGAGGTAGAGGAAATCTCAAACACTCAGTCAGAAACTTAATTTGCTCAGGCCAACAATATTATAATGCTACATCCAAATGAAGTGCATGGCTGGGAAACAGAAAAAAGAGAAATCTGTTGGCCAGATTCCCAGGGCTAACTGAAGCCTGGCATAGCTCAGGCAGGGCCCGAGACTGGACAGTCCCACATGAACTTTACTGGATATGTGGGAGCATGGCCTATATTCACTTCCCCACAAATTGGAAAGGAAGCTGTGTAATTGACATGGTAAAACCATCCTTTTTCCTATTATCTCTGAAAACAGGGGAACAGCTTGATCACTCAGTCCTATAACCCCTTCAAAGGGTAAAAAGAGAACTCCAAATAGGGGACTGCGAGGATGAGTGGCCCCCAGAACGAATAATCTAATACTATCGGCCTGCCACCTGGGCAAAAGATGGATCTTGGGGATACCAAAGCCCCATTTACATGTTGAACTGAATTATCCAGCTGCAGGCAGTTTTAGAAATCATTACTAATGAGACTGAGAAAGCCTTGACTCTCTTTGCACATCAACAGGCTCAGATGAGAAATGTCATCTACCAGAACAGGTTGGTGCTAAATTATCTATTAGCAGCGGAAGGAGGCGTATGTGGAAAATTCAATCTCACTAACTGTTGTATACAGATATATGAGCAGGGCCAAGCAATTGAAGATCTTGTCAAGCAGATGACAAAACTGGCACATGTGCTTGTGCAAGTATGGCATGGATGGAATCCTGATAACCTCTTTGGAGGTTGGTTCTCTACCTTCGTAGTCTTTAAGACCTTAGTTGGAGTAGTACTCCTCCTCCTCAGTACCTGCCTCCTTCTGCCTTGCCTATTGCCTCTTGTTGTCTGGACAATTACCTCCCTCGTAGAAGCTGTAGTACAAAGAAAGACTGCAAAGATCTTTGTGCAATGGAATTACCAGTCCTGGGCACTGGGAGATCATGGGTTGATGCCCTATGAAGAATCTAAACAGGCATCAAAAGGGAGGAATAAAGAGGAAATTTGAGGAATTTACATTAAAAAAAAAGCTAATCAGCTCTTTGTTCTGCTACTGTAAACTTGCTTGCTGTATGCAGGAGCTCATGCAAGAGATCCCACGCACTTTGTCCTACTTGCCCTTTGTTCAATGGATGTAACTGTTTGTTCCCCTAGCAGCTCCTGCCTGCTGTAACAATTTGTAGTCATCAGTAACCCTTAGCAACTCCTGCCCTTACCAATATTACTAGCAGTCTGCATAACAACTCCCGATGTTTGTAACGGTTTGAGTTCAAACTGACCAATCAGCTTGTGTAAAATCCTGGTATATAAGGAATGTTGCCACTGAGCACACTGCCCAGATCTTCAGAGCACTAGCTCCTCTGGGACGGCACATAATAAATCTGAATTCTCCTTCTCTCTCAGTTACTGCTCAGTTTTTCATTGGATTGGTTTTGAGATTTTTCCACAACATTTTCTCCCTTGCTCTTACATCCTCTAGGGATTCTCCACCTTTTCCATGATGTCCATCACATTCCCAGAGAAGGCCAACATCCTCCCCTTGGCCTGTAGGGGCCGGCAGGATCTGCTTGCTCTTCCATTGCTTTGGAGGCCTGGAAGAGTGTGTACATATGTGCTGAGGATATCTACAGTAAGTCATATTTTAAGTTCTATTCTTGCCTCATGTGAGGACTTTGTGAACAAAGTAGTGGAAGTCCTGGAATTTGGTGAAGAAATCCCAGGAGCAATGGTGATATGTGGCATATGTTTTCGGCTTTACAATTTTTAATTCTAAGGAGGCTTCAAACATAACCCTACGAAGTTCAGATTCAATAATTTCGTCACAGCATAAGGTACCTCGATAAAATGAGAAAACTATTTTGTTTCACTGCAAAATGTCCTTTTGCTTTGTGTGAATGAACATGAGGAATTTCAAGTCTGTTTCCAATTTCTCCATGTTAGAATAGGTTAAAGTATCTATTTCGCTCACAGAATTCATCAATAAATTAATTACAGAGGGGAGCTTAGAACAGTGTCTTCCAAAGAGGAAAGTCTTCACTGTTACCCGATTTCTTAATAACTATCATTTTATTATGCAATCTTGTTCAGTTCCAAGCTGCCAAGGCATGAGGAAGCCTATGCTCCCAATTCAAAACAGCTTCAATCACTCTCCAAGAACAGGGATTCCTGATTACCAGAAGCTTCTGAGAGACTCAAAAGAGAAAATGCAGAAATACACAAATGTAGTCAGTGATTTTTAGAGAGAAGGCTTTTGTAGTTCTCCAACAGGACGTCTTTGTTCAAGGCCCTCTGAGACAGGTCCAGGCATTGTCCCTCCTACTGAGGGAATGCGTTGGCCACTACTGTGAATTGTACCTGAAAGGAAAACACAATTCACCCAGTGAACAGGGAGAGAGTTCTCATTTTGACCAGAGAAAGGCAAAAATTAACTTGGTCAGCAAGTGTTCTGACTGATCCATGATAGATAACTTGGAGGAACTTATAGCTCTCCATTTGTTTTTAACTAAAATTTAAATAATATAAGGTTGGCCAAGTTAAAGTACAATTTAGTGGCAATTCAGTGTATACCATTCAGAATATTATACAAATATCACATCCAGTTCTAATGTATTTTTATCAGCCACTAAAGAAATACTTTAGCCACGAATTCCTCTTTCCCCACTCCTTGGACACCACTAATATACTTTCCATCT
Organism: Pteropus medius; assembly: GCF_902729225.1. Lineage (NCBI taxonomy): Eukaryota > Metazoa > Chordata > Mammalia > Chiroptera > Pteropodidae > Pteropus > Pteropus medius. Next base: position 6,908 of record NW_024351569.1, on the reverse strand, counting down.
CTATGGATTTATCTATTCTGAACATTGCTTGTAGGTGGAATCAAGTTTAATGTTGAGTCTTGGCCTCCATGGTGAATGGGCACTAAAAAAAAAAAAAAATGCTCTTTTGTTAGTGTCAGTATGAACTTGCCTATTCTACTGAGAGAGCTCTTTATTTCACGTTCTAGTTCATAAACCATTCCCGGGCAACTGCCCGTTTAACTGCTTACATTAGTTCCAATTGCAGAAATATTCCTGGGTCCCAGCCGTGGCCACATCCCAGTTCCCGCTGCATTGCCTCAGCCTCACCAGCAGGAGTTACATGCAACCAGCTCGCAAAAATAAGTTTTTAAATAAATCATTTTTAACTTAAGAGGAAACATCGTAGTTTCCAACTCAAGTGGCTCACATAACTCTAATATTTTTTCTTAAAACTGTTGGACATAGTAACTTAACATGAGGAGGCTGCTCCGCCAGGGGCTAAAGACATCCGTAAAAGAAATCTTGGGAGCGAAGCCCTAGAATGCTTAAGCACTGCCAGCACCACGCCTTTACACCGTTTACTTTTCAAATCCTCGCAGTCACTGCGCTTGTCTGGCCTCTCACATGTCCCGCCTTTGAAACTCCACCCCTTCCACGCCCCTACCCCCCTACCTACACCAGATTTATTTTTCTCCTTTTTTTTTAAACGCCTACAGTACCTGGTATTCCTAGGTGGTCTCACAAATACTAACCAGGCTTAGCTTCCGAGATCAAACAAGATCGGGCAGGTTCAGAGTGGTATGACCGTAAACATTTTTTTTTTCTTCTCAGTCAAGGGCAGGCGAGGTCTATCCCTGATCCCGCCCCTTCCCTATGTAGCTCACACCGGTCCCGCCTCTAAGCCTGTTTCCCCGCCCCTGAGTCAGCGCCCAGGACGGCCCCTCCCTTTAGGTCCCGCCCCTGGGTTCTCCTGTCCCGCCCCACGGCCCTTTCCTTGTTCTTCCCATGGGCCACTGCGCCATCCTGACCTCTCTCCAGGCAGCTTCCCCGGGACGCCCCTCACTTTTATCCGCGCCATTTCTTGCAGACAAGGAAGCTGGGATCCGGGCGAAGAGGTTACATTGCGCAGCGTGAGTTTCCGTCTTTCTAGCCTAAACCTGCGTTTACATTCCCCCTTCTTCATATAGGGGGTCTGTGGTCGCCATGGACCTTATCATCCCCGCAGCCGGCCCTTCCTTTAAATTCCTGTGTCCAAAAAAAAAAAGAAAATTCCTGTGTCGCTGTAAGGGCTCTTGCGCTTCCCTTGGCGTGTGAAATGGCTCCGGGATTGCTCCCTCCCTTCCGCTTCTCCGTTTTCCGTTCACGTATCCGCCTTTCGCCTGGGTTTCCTTTGTAAAACCCTTCCCTGACCTCTCCGCCTGTCAGGCGCCCTCGCCACATTCAGTGAGGTGGATTCGTGCGCGGTCCGGCCTCGCCCTCGCGCTCGCGGTCCCTGAGGTAGCGCCGGGCATCCCAGCCCAAGAGACGCCGCGTCCTCTCCCTGGTACTGAGATTCTGGAGTCCTCCCCCCTCTCCTGAGACAGCCTCCCCGCCCTGTCTATGTGTTCCCCTTAACCCCTGGCCTTCTGCTCCTTACGCCTCTCCTTCCTCTGATCCCGCGGTTGTGGGGGTGACCTGGACGTGCCCTGTTCCCCTTACTGGTCGTCCGTTCCACATTCCACCCAACTAGGAAATGTGCTCGTCGGGGAGTCAGGCCTCTTATTCCATCCCACTCCTATGCGCGAGGGAGTCTGGAGAAACGGGGCCCCAGAGAAGGAAATAGAGAAAGTGATGGGAGCAGTGAGGAGAACAGATGCCAATGTAGAGAATGAGTGAGAGACTTGCAAGGAGGTAGATAGAGTTCAGAGAAAATTGGGATTTCCAGGGAGATGACTGTAAGCAAAAGAGGGGGCTGTGGAGGAACAAGGGGTGCTGTAGTGAACCAGAATTCCTAACTAGGTAGTCATGGTAGTTAGTCACACCCCAGGCTTGTGAATTTTTTAAGGTTTTCAAGTCAGTCTTGTTCTTTATGCTTATGCATCCAGGTTAACACACCTTCGATGTGCTAGAAATAATGCTTCTCCAGACATGACCACTCTCAGGAGGGCACATCATCATCTCCTTAGCTGTCCTATAACCTATCCCTGCCTTGCTTTCTCTCATCTTCAAGTAATCTACCTTATGTTCTTTTCTTAATTTCAGATGCATAAAAGAAACTACAAAACTGTCGTTCTAGGGAGCATTTGAGATCTCGCTCCCCAGTACATGTTCTTGAAACATCCTCAGGAGAGGGGAACAAAGCGAGCAGAATAACAAAAAAGAAAGAAAGATATATGGTGGTAGATATATAGAAGGAGAAGGAAATACATAGTGAATAAGGAGTGGGGGTCCACTTCAGGATATATATCCAATGGAAATCATATTTTGAAGAAATATCTGTGAATTATTCACAAGAGCAGGTATGCAGTCAACCTGAAAGTGTTGACAGATGAATGGAGAACATTAGTGTGATCCATATACTTACACATGCAATGAAATATTACTCAGCCGTAAAAATGAAGAAAGGAATGAACAACATGAATGAATAGAGACAGAGAAAGACAAGTATTGTATCAACTTGGCGTATGTGCTGTCTAGAAATCATACTCAGAACCAGAGAGAATGGTGGTTTACTGGGGCGGGCAATGGAGAAGATGAGGCGATGGTGGTTAGACAGTACAGACTTTGGTAAGATGTCACCATCTGCAGTACTGCATCATGAGTACACTTAATTACACTGTATTACATATTCAAAATTTGTTGAGAGATAAGTCCTAGAGTTCTCACTACTCGGACATAAAAAATGGTTATTATGAGTTGATCCATGTATTCAGTTGATTGTGATAATTATTTCATATATTTCACTGATCACATCGTATTCCTTGAATATCCATAGATTTTTTGTCCATTATGCCTCAATTAAGGTGGGAAAAAAGAAGCAGGTGGGAGATGTGCTAGTCTTACCTCTGAGCAGTGCTACATGGCGCTTCCCATTAGATTTGCTGGGGCATTTTGCAGTGACATCTTTTGTGCCCCCTGAGAAGAAGGTGTCAGTGAAACATTTGGGTTGGGCCCAGTCTCAGTAATATTTAAAGTGCTTCAGGTGAGACTAATCTTTATCTTTGAGCAGCAAGGCTCTGGGTCCTCATTACTGGGGGAGGAGGTGTGAGGTGAAGATGTGGGGGCTTTGCCCTGCACCAGGTTAAATCAGGGCCAGGTCTGTGACCTGAAGGGGAGTGTCAGGTCAGCCGAGGTTCTCACTGCTGCAGTGTATGTGAAGATGTTACCAGGAAGGCAGCCTCGCTTGTTGGTCTCTGAGAAGCAATTACTGACCCTAAATGCGTCTTGTGCCAGGGGCAGCAGACACCATGTTTTCCACATGCTGAGGTCTTCCTTGTGTGATCGGTGGTGGACAGGAAGGAGGTATGTTGGTAAAGGCATATTTCAACTTTCCAGATTGACTTGTAAAGACTTGTTTGTTGCCTGAGGAAGAAGCCCAGCGGTGGAGGAGGAGGAAAGACAAAGGGGTCAGCGATGGCTCTTTCTCAGGTAAGTTATATTCTCAGTTGATTGTTGTGTCTGTCCTTCCCAGGAATGCCCTTTGACTTGCTGATCTTCTCTGGCTCTGAATTGTCCTGCCTGACTTTTGTTTCTTGACACTCAACCTGGGTCTTCCTAGTCCCTCTCATCTCTTAGATTCCCTCTCACCGCGATCCAGTGACAAGGGACTTGTGAAGAGGCTCCACTGGGCATCGTCCTGGGCAGGGCTTCACCCTGTTGGATTCGAGACGGGATGTGGGCCCTGTTGCATCAGTGTGGTTGGGCAAAGGGGATTGTTCGGGGCCACATCAGTATGCACTGTCACCTTTCTGTCAACCAGGAAAAAAGATACTGCACATAGATACCTCAGATCTGGTCAAGGGAGCAGTAGGTGACTGCTTTTATGATGCATATGAAGCTAAAGGAATGAGCCACTGACTTTATAATCTTCGTGATTAGGAATGGAGTGGGAAGTTCGCAGAAAGACATCGGTGACAGTGGGTGTTTTATTCCATCATGCATTTTAAAATAGGAAATGAACTGTCATGTCTGACAGTTGGAGATTCTTTAGGTCATTATTGATTGTCACATGCACTTCTCGGAGGTTGCATTTTCAGCCTGCGGATTATATCCTTGGACATAAAAGGAGTTATTGTTTGATGCAGCTAAGGTTCCAGCATCATTCTTTTGCATGTAGATACTCGGTTTTCCTTGCACGGTTTATTGAACGGACTGACTTTTCTCTGTGGTGCAGTCTTGGCGTTCTTGTTGAAAATCACTTGGTGTATGTGCAGGGGTTTCTGTGGGGCATTCTCTTTTGTTCACGTATCTGGATTCATGCCAGTATTTCGCCGACCTGATTACACTTGCTTTGTAATATGTTTTTTAATCAAAAAAAGGGAAGCCTTTGTCTTTTATTTCTAGACTGTCTTGTTTCTTCTGGATCTTTTTTGTTTGTTTGATTCCATGTGAATTCCAGTGTGTTTTTTACTATTTCTGCCAAAATTAGTTTTTGGAATTTCGATAGGGATTCCATTGAAGCTGTAGAACACTTTGGGTAGCATGAGTATTTGAACAATATTGTCCTGAAATCCATGAGGAAGGGACGTCTTTCTATTTCTCTGTACCTCCTTTGATTTCTTTTAGCAATTTTTGTAGTTTTGAATATAAAAATCATTCAGTGTCTTGGCTGTTTTTCTTCCTATGTATGTCATCGTTTACGATGCACTATTAATTGGATTTTTAAAAAGTTTTTAGATTGTTCATTGCAACTTATCTAAAATAGTTTTTCACTTTTACATTTTTGTGTATATAATCTTTATGGTTTTCTACATGTCAGCTCATTTCATGTGGAAAAGAGAATTTCTTTTCAATTTGGATGTCTTTAACTTTTATTTTCTTGTCTAATTACTCTGACTAGGACGTCTAGTACTTGTTGAACTTATGCATCCTTATGCGTATGAACGAATATGCATCCTTGCCTTTTTCCAGCTAAAGCTTTTAGATGTTCACCATTGAGTATGACTGTAGCTGTGTTCTTTTCAAATATGGCTTATTATGTCGAGGTACTTTTTCCTATTAATGGTTTCTTAAAAGGTTATTGAATTTAATTAAATGGCTACTCTGGATTAATTGAGATTATATTTTTTCCTGTGTTCATTCCGTTAATGTGGGTGAATTGATTGATTTTTGTATGTTGAAACATTCTTGCCTGATAAGAATAAATTTCATTTGGTAATGGTGCATAATTGTTTTAATGTGCCGTTGAATTTGTTTTACTAGTATTTTGGTTTTGCGTCAATACTGATCAAGGATATTAGTCTGTGTTTTTTTTTTCTTTCACCTTTCTTCGATTTTCTTTTAGAATTATGCAGACTCTATAGCATGAGTTTGCAACTGTTTATTCTTGAATATTTTGGAAGATGTTTATGAGGATTATCGTTGTTTTTCTATCAGTGGTAGAATTTAGCGGTGAGGCCATCTGTTAGGAGTCGGTATTTTTTGTTGCATGTTTTTAATAGTGCTTGAATTTCTCTAGTTATCATTTGGTTCACATTTTTAATTTTTTCATGATTGGTTTTTGTGTGTTATTAGGAATTTACTCATTGTCTTCTAGGTTATGTAATCTTTTTGTATGATATTGTTAATATTACCCTCAAAATCATTTAAAAAATTTCTATGATATCAGTTTTAGTGGACCCTGTTTCTTTTCTGATTCGAATTATTTGAAGATTCTCTCTTTTCTTAGTGTACGTAGGGGTTTGTAAATTTGTTAATGTACTCAAAAAAAAGCAGCTCTTAGTTTGGTTCTGTTTATATTGATTTTGTAGCCTATTTACCTCTGTTCTCATCTTATTATTTCCTTCTACTAAAACAAGGTTTATTTATTTATTTATTTATTTTTTGAGGTAGGAGTTGATTTCTGATTTGAGATGGTTTCTTTTTTTATGTAAATACCACTAGCACCTCTTAGTGCTGCTGTCACTGCATCCTGTAAACTTTAATCTGTTGTATTTTCATTGTTATTGTCATCCAGATTTTTAAAACATTCTCTTGTGACTTTGATCTGTTGGTTGTTTAAGAAGACTTGTTTACTTTCTCCTTTTTTTTGTTTTTTTTTTTTTCCTTCTATTTCTAGTGTCATTTCCTTGTGGTTACAGAAGATATATTTTAGAATCGCAATTTGTAAACAGTTTTTCATATTTCTTTTGTGGCTAACATGTGCTTTGTCAAAGAGAATGTTTTGTGTGTGCTTGAGAAAAATGTGTTTTCTGGTGGTGGTAGTTGTAGTGTGCTGTATATGTCTGTTAGACTCCATTGCTCTGTGGGGATATTACATGTTCTGTTTCCTTATGTGTCTTGTGTTTGGTTGTTGTATCCATGACTAAAACTGAAATAGTGAGGTCTCATATGATTACCGTGCTGGTGCCTATTTCTACCTGCATTTCTGTCAACATTTACCTCATATATTTGGGAGCTCTCATGTTACATGCACCGCTATTTATAATTATTAGAACCTTTCGGAGAATGGACCTTTTTATGTCATAATGTCTTTTGCCTGTTGTTAGTTTTTGTCTTATAACCTGTTTTGTCTCCATTCCATGAGCCTGGCTCTCTCTAGGCTGTAGTTTGCTCTCCTTATTAGCCAATCTTTATCCTCCGATTGTGAATTTTCACAGTTGCAGCTCTTTGACTCTCTGTCCCACTCAGTCTATTTTTTCCTCCTTTTCTTACCTGGTTTCTGCTGAGGCAGAAGCTCTGGTCAGCCACCTTTCTTTACTGTAATTTCAATGAAAATGTATCCCGTTTTTCCAAATATTTGGCAAAAA
>NW_024351568.1:193089-253421 GCF_902729225.1 Pteropus medius | reverse complement strand
TGCCATGTGTCCGAATTGAATCTCACATCCAAACCCCAATATTCAGGAGAGTCCCCATAAGTTTTAGTGATGTGGGAAACCTGACTATGTTGCACTTTCTAATCTGCCCAGTCTTTTGTCAGATTTATGTCACTGTCGGGTTCTGTGGCCAAAGCTATTTCCCCTCTCCCACCTAACGGGTCCTCACAGTTCGCATTGATCACCATCCTAATGTGCTCGGGGAAGCTAACTTCTCTTAGATGGTAGAGGGCGTGAGAAGTAGCCTTAATTTTTAGGGGAGCTGCAATCCCTTCACTCTGACTAGTTGGAGCATGGACCTGACCCAGTGTTGGCCTCAGAGAACATCATATGAGTTCAACTGGCATGTGCAGAGGACTGCATTTCTCAGGGACATGGTTTTCCTAGGTACTTGTGATGACATTTTTGAGTTTCCACGTCACGAACACAACAATTATCAGGCCCATGTCGCTTTGGTTGGTAAACAATGAAGACTTTATTATTTAAGTTCTCTTCAATCTTGGGCATTGTATTTACTGTGTGGGGTAGTTTATAAACAGTTTGTGTTCTACAAGTATGAAGAGGTGAACAACTGTTATGGGACTCTCAAACTTTCTGTGCCTCAAGGGGAGAGTATGACAGCAGAAATTAGCTCATCAGTTTTTGCCAAACTTGTTTAGCTGCCCCACCTCCTAGGAAAGACTGCAGGGTTTTCTGGTCCTCATAGTTTTATCTAGTCCTCACAGAAGCCTGGATGCTATAGTTTTAGGTGACTCAAAGATTACCCCGAGGAGGGGGATAGATGTGACACCTTCAAGGGCTTCTGGGAGCCGCATGAATTTCTTCCTTGTTCACAAGAGATGTCAGTACTCTGGGAATCTCTTCCCCAGGTCTTTCAAAGAGCCGTGTTCCCCGATGTGCACAATTCAGTGGTTGGTGGTCCCTGGTTGTAAGACCGTAGACGTCAGAGGAATCCATGACTGCTACAGGAACACTGGCTTAATAGGAATTGGAGGAGACCGCAGCCAATTATGTGGAATGTGCTTTGAATAAAAGCTCGTCCACAAATATTCCTATGGCAAAGACTGCAGGATCATTGTGTACAGAAGTCTGAGGACCTCGGGTCATATTTATCTTCTGTACTGGAAGTTAGTGTCATGGAAAGTAATCCAAAGGCTTTGTGGATTTCTTGTAGCCTCTCAGAGGTTCACTGCAGGGCCATTGCTACCTAAGCAGGAAAACAAAGACCTGATAACAGGAGTATGTATAGCTCAAGGATGTGGCTTTTGTGACCCAGCCAGCATTCCTGTTAATTTGGATGAAAGTGCCCCATTGTTTGCCGTATTTGCTGTCGCTGAGGAAAGACTGACCCGCAGAGAACATGAAAAGGTAGATTGAATATAGTGTTGCCAAACCTATTTTTTGAAAAGAGTTGGACATACAGATTAAAATATAGAACCATTATTTAAAAGCTTTAGTAAGGCATAATATACATATAATAGACAACATATTTAAAGGATAGTGTTCGGCAAGTTTTCACACATGTATGAGACCCAAACCATCACCGTAGTCATAATACTGACCATATCTTTCACTGTATATTTACTTCATGTCCTTTTATAATCTCTCCAAGGAATCATTGATTTACTTTCCATTTTAATGTAGATAACTTTGTATTTTCTAGAATTTTTATGATGGGAATCAGTATTTTTTATGCTTTTATGTTTCATAAATACTTAGAGTCATCAATGATATATGAGTACCTCATTTTTTTTCTTCTGAGAAATGCTCTTATCTTTGAATATACCATTTGTTTACCCATTCAGTTGTTTATGGACCTTGGCATATTTCTAATTGTGACTTGAAAATAAATTTAGTAGAAACATTTCTGTATAATTCTTTATTTAGATATGTTTTTCACTTATCTTTTGTTAATAATTCTCATGATGCAAAGTTTGAATTGCAGGGTAGGTGAATAAGTTTGTCGTGCTATCTCACTGTTTTAATTGCATTTTCCTGAGGATTTATAATGAGCATTTTTTTGTATGTGGATTTGCTCTCTCTCTCTCTTTGCTAAAATGTTAGACCATATGTTCTGTCTAATCATCTATGAATTTTGGCTATTTTCTTTAATAGGAAAGTGAAAAGTGAAACAAAACTGCATGTAGAGTTTCATTCAGTGTGTGTGTGTGTGTGTGTGTGTGTGTTTGCTTTGTAAAATAGTTGTTTTTAATATTAGGATATTAAGTTCCATTTTTTTTTTCAGTTTTTAATGATATGTACAATGAAATGGACCCATAGAACACACACTTTTATTTTAATTTGCACTATTAACATTCTCCAGCACTTTCAGAAGTTTAGACATTTCATAATACAGTAAGCCCTTGATCTGTAATGTTCTCCACTTTTTATGGTCTCCTGTCATGGTGGTCCTTGGCTTGGAGTAGACTCTCAGGGGGACCAGATGGCATCAAAATGGGCTCAGAGTTTTTTGAGTCCCAAAGTTAGGTGGAAAGGGAAATAGAGGGCAATGATCAGACTCCCCATGCCTTGGGTCAGATGGCCTGTGCTTGAATCCCAGATCCCCGAATATTGTTGGGACTCACAGGCATTACCCCTACCCGCAGTCTGGGCCTAAGTTTTTTCTGCGTGTGAAATGGATATAACGTGTACCTTTCTCCCTGAGCTGTTGGAGGAGGTGAAGAGCTAAGGTGCCCATCCACTGTTAGGCAGCTGTACCTATGGCCTACCTGGGTTTGGGCAACTCAAGCCTCTGCTTGCAGTGACATTCCCAGGCTACCCACACCCCTCACTTCCCCCGATGCACACATGCCCATCTGTTCTTGAGTCCCTTTGAGAGAGTCATGGGGCTTCTTAGAACCCACTGGCCCACCTGCTAATGGGCACTGAGGTTTCAGGGTGACTCCCTAGAGCTCCCAGAATCTTAGCTGGCTAAACGTGACACTCTATGAGGATTAGTAAAAGGAACAAAACTGAGTACTTGCTGTTGCCAGGATTCCAGTGTTTTCTTTCTCAGTATTTTCTCTAGTTTTCCCAGCACCCTGGGAATTGGTACTATATTGCTGAGGAAATGAAAGATAAGAACGATGGAGTGAGTGGGTTGCCCATATTCACACACAAGCTAGCGCCAGATCCAAGAGGCTGGATTGAAACGTAGGAATCTAGCCCCATAGCTGGGGACAATCCCCTTACCATGGCGTGTGGAGCTTTCAATCCAGGAGAGGTGGCCAGCCCGGACCAGAGAGGCTCAGCTGCTGCTGTTGCTGCTGTTTCCATTGTTGGAATTGTTATCATGATCATTCCCCACCCTCCATTCCTCTGAGGTCCCAAACCCAGAAAAGCATTGTTACTGAACTTTCTATGGTGTGGTCTATTTCTTCCAAAACAATGCATACCCGGAAGGTGTGAAAAGCAGGCATCTGAACCTGAGATAAAGGTTTTGGATTCTAAGATCTTCCCTCCTCGCTGGGAAATGAGGATCGTGTCACCTGTAATTGCAGTGACAGTTTCTGCATGGGGACTGGAGATTATTTCTGGAAAACAGTTATGGTGTGTGCACACCGCAGAAAGATGTTAATGAAGACAAAATAATGAGGTGAGAGAGTAAGGCGAGAGCAGGAAGATGGAGTGGAGTGGAAGGAAAGTGACAGCGGCACGTGTCATGGCTTCCACCATCGTTTACTACACAAGTCATCTGCTTCAGAGGCTCATCTAGGTCTTTGTTATACATCGGGGAATAAAGAAATGTATCCAAAAGAACAACAAAAATGACCCAATCAAAAAATGGGCAGAGGACCTGAACAGACACGTCTCCCTAGAGGACATACAAATGGCCAACAAATATATGAAAAGATACGCAACATCGCTAGCTATTAAGGAAATGCAAATCATAACCAAAATGAGATACCATCTGGCACCTGTCAGAATGGCTTGATCAACGGGGCAAGTAATAACAAATGTTGGAGAAGACGCGGAGAAATAGGAATCCTCATACATTGCTGGTGGGACTGCAAATTGGTATAACACCTATGGAAAACAGTATGGAGGTTCCTCAAAAAAACTAAGAATTGATCTGCCATATGATCCAGCGATCCCTCTACTGGGCATTTATCCCAAAGCCTTGAAAACCCATGTCTAAAAATATATTTACACACTGACGCTTATAGAGGCATTATTCACATTGGCCAGTACATGTAAGTGACGGAAGTGTCCTGCGAGGGATGATTGGCTAAAGAAGCTGTGGTACATACATACAATGGAATATTACTCAGCCATAAGAAGAGGTGAAATACCGCCATTTGCGACATGGATGGACCTTGAAATAATCATGCTAAGCAAAATAAGCCAAACAGAAAACGTTGAAAATCACATGATATCACTTATATATGAAGGATATAAACCTAAAAGCAATAAATGAACAGGAGAAACAGAGACCCATGGACATGGATAATAGACTAGTGGTTACCAGAGGGGAGGGGGGAGGGGGGAGGAAGACGGGGAAAAAATTGAAATCATTTCTTCAATTAAAAAAATTTTAAAAAAATGTGTCCTCAGGCAGCCTTGCTCAAAGCCTTTATTGAAGGGGTAGCTGATGAGTCACAAAGGAAATAGTCTCCATTATAGTAAAAAATGAAGTGAGAGGTGCTGTAGAAATACAAAAACATCAGCACCGATGAATGACAAGCATGTGGAGCCTGAGGGTTTCAGGAATACACATTGACGGGCGGGGAGAAATCGATTTGGACACATTGGGAATATGTTCCATGGGGAAGAAAATGCCGCTGCCCTGTCCCCACGCCCGGAGATTACCCGGAGTGCCAGACCACTCATATGACCATTGTGCCAGTTGCAGGGTACTGGAGATATTTTCCACTTTTATTTAGAAGGGACCGTGGTCATTTTGGGTGAGGGCTTACTTAGATTTTTCCAACTCTCCTGTAACATTTCTTAGTTCTAAAGTTTTTCAAATTTTGTTTGTATTTCAATGACAAATTTGCTTTAAAATGTTAAGTAGGGGATAGCTTCTCACGGGATGACCACTGACTTATAATATTGTTTACATGTACGCATTCCCATCATTTCTTGTTACTTATGCTCTTTCATGTGATTTAAACATGATTCTCTACTATGCAAAGGTCAAAGGTCAGTATGAACCCTAAATATAATTCATAAATATGTTCCTAATCTTGTAGCACTGGCAGTGCCAGACATCATGTTACCTATAAATCTTCAAATATGACTATAGAGCATAAGTTCTATTTCATCGCGCTCATACCAATGGCATTTCCACACATTCAAAACACCAATGGCAGTCAGAATTCAATTTTTCTGGTTTTTCAAAAATTGACTTTTTTGTACAACTGAAACGAATATATTATTGTATGCCGACTATAATTTTAAAAACCCTCATTGAATTATACAATGTAAGTATGAGCAACTAACTGTCTATTATACTTCAATAATGCTGGGGTATAGAACAAAAAAAAAAAACAACTCCTAAAAAAATCTATTATTCAAATTGATGTGTAAGTTAAAAATTAACTATACTTTCATTTTATTTTTATATTATGCATCATAGTTTTTATCTTTCAGAGGTTTGTCCTACCATCTTGTTTGTCATATGTATGATGGCGTAACTAGGTCATTTTTCTGGTTTAATGTCCCAGATTCTCTAATAAGACATACCTGGCTTTGTTGAGATTCCCTATATTGAGCTTCACAGGTATTGCATTTTCCTCAACACAGAGGCAAAACCCGCCACCAGCAAACAGAAGACAACTTACAAAGCTGAGATGATGGTTAACCTTTTTTAGCAACATTTTTGAATGACGGTTACGCATGGTTATTTTAGACACAATGGTATTGCACACCCAATAGACTCCAGAAGAGTATAGTGTAGACTTAACTGTTACATGCGGTGGGCAAGCAACAAATGCGTGTAACTGTTTTTTTGCGATATTCGCTATATTGCTCTTGGTCAGGAACCGAACCTGCAATGCCTCCGAGAATCACCTATAATCACATGTGTTTAACGACCTTAACATGTTTTCCATTGCTTGCGACAAACGTCTATTTAGAGCCAGAGGCACCTGCTCATATCTAGAGTGACTCTAGCCACACTGCTGCTCGAGTAGGGCTGACATTTCTGATTGCATCATGAGCACATGTTCGTATCAGAGCCTCTGTTTGGTGACATCGAGGTTGCATAGTGGGTCCAACTGGTACTAGTTTTTTTTCAGTGACTATCACTTTTCCCCAAAGGACCTTTATTTATTCTGCCGGCCGTCGTTGATGTCACTAGGTTGAAGTAACTGGTTGATGATCATCGGTGAAAGCCATTATTTTACGGGCTGTTGAGAAAAGTCTGTGTCTGACTTAACTTTGTCAGGACCATCTGCATTTATTAAAAACAAATCATATCTAAAAAAGCAAATTTCCATGTGACCTAAAGTGCACTATGTACATCAAAGGAGGATAGGGCTAGCCATCCCCCATTCCCCACCCAGCCTTCTGGGGTCACTATCCCAATGTCTCTTGGACAGAAACGCGTCATATCCCAGCGACCCTCGCGGTAGATCTTGTACTTTTGCCGGCGTCAGGAGGGACACCCCTTCTGGCCTCTTAGGCCGGGGACACCGACGCGCTGAGACGACGGAAGCCGGGAGGGAGGCGTTTCCTCGGCTCTGCAGGTGGGGGCGAGACTTCCGGCGCCCGCTCCTGCCGGCGTTTGGGCTTCTCTCCGGATCGGCTCACCTGGCCTGAGGCTCCAGAGCGCTGTGTCGGGATCGGGATGCCGGGGCCGATAAAGCGCGACAGGAGTCGTGGTCCCCGCCACTCTGACGCGGGTCTGAGGCTCGGCGAGGCTGTCCGGGTGGCCCGATCCAGGGCCGGGACGGGGACCACGGAGATCTGCGCGCCGCCCCGCTCTGACCGGTTCCGACCCAGAGTCCGTGGGCGGCGGCCGCGCCGAGGGTCCCCGCTCCGGTGAGTGCGCGTCCCCGGCCTCCCCGCCCTGCGCCCCAACCCCTGAAGCCCGGCGCGCGGGCCCCGCTCGCGTCCTGCAGCCCGGGCCCCGGCGCCGGGGCCGGTGAGGAGCCGGCGGGCCACATCCGGGGAGACGGGGTGAGGGAGAGCGTCGCAGGCGGTGTGGCGGGACCGGGAGGCCCCAGGACCACGGAGTGCGTCTTAGGTCTGCGGGGACAGCGAGGCGGGGTCGCGCCCGGGTGCCGAGGACGCTGGCGGCCGCCGAGGGCTGTGCTGTGAGCAGCAGCGGCGCACGGGCTCCGTTAGGCTTCCCCAAGCTTTTCGAGTGCTCCGGGCGGAGGCGGCCATCCAGAAGTGTCGAGGACCGTGAGGCGCTGGGAGTCGCGTCCTTGTCCCAGGTCGCAGAGTTGGTGAGAGGCAGCGCGGAAGACGGAGGCGCAGAGATAGTCCGCGCGCCCGTGGTCCCCACTTGCGTGGCTGAGCGGGCATCGAGCAGGGACTCACGCCTGGAAGCCCGCGCGGTGGCCTTCCTCTCCCCACAGGTTCCGAGGGTTGAAACCCCACTGAGGGAGGCGACACAAGGAAAGGCGGGGTGTCCCAGAGCCTCATTGGTGCGGACATCACCCCACGGTGTGTGGAGACCCTCTGGGTATTTTTCTTTCTCTTGGATGCGGGGACCCTGGTGATTCCCCCGCGCCCTGCGTCCTGAGTGCGTGTACGGGTCGAAGGAACGCGCTCCCCTTTCTGTCAACCGGTGTAAATAGGGTTGGAAGGTTAACACGGGGACAGATGGCAGCGTGCAAAACGCTTGGAGACTTGGCGGATCTGGGAACCCGCACCGCGGGTCTCCGTTCTGTTGGGAACAAAGAGCACGTGTCCAGTCATCAGGTCGTGAAGTGAAGTGGTCGACTGATAATTTGGGCATCTAATTGGCGACAGTGGAATTCTGGGATCAGCGGGGGTTGGTCTCTCCCAGGTTGGACTGTCTGTCCCCTCCGGGAGGACAGACCGCAAGGAGCAGGTAAGGGAGCCAGGAGGAGGCGGCTCCTCTAACCCAGATGAGAACTGATGGACAGCAGTGGTGGGGGTGGGGTCCATTTTTAAAGAAGGCCATGTGGATTGCTGGATGTCGTAGGGAGGGGGATAAAGGAGGAGTTGGGGACAACCCAGGGGTTTTGGTCTGAGCAGCTGAGGGCATGGAGAAGTGGGTGGGAGGTTAATTTTCCTTTGGAATATCCGAAGTTGGTTTGGCCCTGGCCAGAGTCTGAGTCGTTTCTGAGTTGAGTGAGTGGAGGCTGAAGGAGGCAGCTGGACATAGGGGTCTGGAAATCTGGGGAAGGGTCCAGAATGGAGACATCTCAACAGGTTGTTCCTGCGTGGACCGGGGTGCAGCCGCAGATGACGTGAAGGGAGATGTAGGTTTTGGTGGCAGTGGTGACATGGTCTAGAGTGGTTTCTTTTCCCAGTCTGGACAGGGTCGCTGGGTCCTGCAGATCAGGTGAGGCAGAGGAGCGATGCGGGGTGCGGGTGACGCTGAGCGCAGGAAAGAAAGGGGGAGCTGATGGTCCCCGGGACCCTGGCGTGGAGACTTCTGGGTGAGGCAGGAACCTACGTTAGAGCGTATCTTGGAGCCACGATGTGGGAGACCGCAGGGGATTCGCTTGGCAGGAAGGATGGGGTTGTGCAGACCTGGCTCAGAGCTTAGATGGCACTTTCCTGCCACCCCTCCCCAACATCTGTTGTTACTGAGGGCTGACCCCATGAGTAACAGGGCTGCAGGAGGCAGCGGGAATCCCGGTAGGCAGGGCCTGGTCTCCCGTCCGAAATGGGAGCTGTGGAGTGCGCGGTCTGTGCCAGGAACTGTAGCTGTGCTCATGGTCATTACTTACTTAGGCCATGGGCTACTGTTCAAGAGTATCCTGTAAAGTCCTGGTGGTGTTTAGATCTCTTCTTCCTGCCCTCCCTTCCCCCATTTTATTGAAATACAATTGACAAACTAAATTCCATGTATTTAAAGTGGAAAGAAATCAGTACTCGGGACCCCACTCTCACACACATGTGATGGAAAGATACGTCGATGTTCTCCCATCTGTGGGAAGATTTGTAAGGAGCCCAATTACTCATTCCTTTCCATTTTCTTTATCCGATGAGTTACCTCACTGACCTGACCCAGTTTGGGCCCAAAGGACTCTGCTGGATGTTGATGATCTCACACGATTTCTATGATGGAATTTCCTGCCCTTCAGCTCTCAAGTCCAAGAGCAACCTGCGTCCCATTGCTCCAGCTTGTGTGAAAATGGATGCCTTATCGTCTCAGCCACCTTTAATCTTGAGAGCCCTGTTGACTGTATGTGGTAGTTTGAAAGTGACTGCGTTCTACTAACATGAATGGGCAAACTGCCTCCTTTTGGGATTTCAGACTCCGTCTGCCTCAGAGGGGTCAGTGCGATGGCAGAACGTAGCTCTCTTTCCAGTTTTCCCTTAGTCTGCAGTGCTGCCCAAGGCCTCCAGGAGAAGACTGCAGAGATTGGTGGTCCTGGTTTGTAGCCTGATGGTATTTTGTAGGTTCAGAGGTCCATCTGTGGCAGGGCAGTTGTGACAACCGCAGGTGCTTCCCAGAACAACGGGAGCTCTTTCTCCTGTTCCCTGGGGATGGTGTATCGTGCTCCGCATGGGTGAGGGAGCATCTGTGCCCCAGGCCTGCAGCAGAGCCGTGGGTCCTGCTGTCCTCAATTCCATAGAGTCATTACAGGTTACGTGATCGTATAGACAGAGAACCCGTACTTGTCACAGAAACACTGGAATTATAGGGAGGGAAGACAACTCACAGCAACTGGTTGGCCTGCGCCTTTTCTGAAGGGGCGCCCGCAGTGTTCCAGTCACTTCGGCTGTGAAGGGTGAACAGGTTTGGGAATTCTCAGGCCCTCCGGAGCTGTGTGTCTGTGTAGTGAGATCCCTGTGAGAGGAAGAATCCTAAAGGTATTGTGGATATCTGGGCTGTTCACCTCAAGGCTATTGCTGTGTGGGAAAAGGCGGATAAAGAGGCCAGCTCCGTGGCTTTGTGACCAGCCTGCATTCCCATTGAACCAGGTAGAAACTGGCTCATCGCCCGCCAATATTTGCCACCACCGAGACAAAATGATGAGGTCACCTTCCAAGGGCAAGAGGAAAGACGTGGCATCAATATAGATTTGCCAACCTGATTTTCCAGAATTATTTTTAATCATATTTTTAGAGCTTGAATAAAGTGTAAACAACAGGCAGTATGTTGCATATATAAAATGTACAATTTGATAAGGTTTGACATTCATTTAAACTTATAAAACCATCATCACAGTCGCGATAATGAACCTCTGTCATCTCTTTTTACCCTGTTTCCTCTAATGTCTGTGTCTCTACTCTCTGCCCTGTAGGCAAGCCCTGCTTTTCAGTCCATTATCTAGACTTTTAGATGATTTTTTCTGGTAAAGTGTTTACACTTTTCCCCCATGTGACTTATTCATTTTGAGATTCTTCAGTGGTGCTTATGTGAACATTTCCTTCTTTGTATACTGCTGAGAAGTGTGACGTTCTGTGGATGCCACTGTTTATTCCTTTGTCTGTTTATGCATATTTGAGTTCTTTCGAGTTTTTGACAGTTGCAAGTAAAACTGCTACAGATATTTGAAACCAGTTCTTCATATACGTATATTTCATTTCTTGTCACCAGCCTTAACCAGGTCCGGTTACATTGTAGTTGCCAGCCAAAAGACAACTCCAGCTGATCTTTTGAGAAGGAACTTTATTGCCAGCAGGCAAGCGAGGACACACTGGCGGTCACTTCCCAAAGCGACATCTCCTAGAACAAAGGATGGGATTCGTCTTTACTCAGGCAAGTCATGCAGAAACATCAAGGTCAAACCTCAGCATCGCATGTATAAGTGGAGACATTCCTGCCCATGTGCACTTTGAAAACATGCCTATATGTCCATCAAATGTACAAAAATGGCATGAAATTACCCCTGGGAGGAGATTTTAGTGTTATAATGATGGTATAATGAGAAAAGTTCATGGGGTCTATATCGAGTCCTTTAAGCTGCCTTGGCCACCTCAGGTGGTTTCCACTGTATCACCCCTTTCCTGCCTCGTTCTGCAAAACAACTCCAGCAATTATCAATGTCGGGTGGCACAGGTATGGAAGGTAGTTTAATTAAGTCTCAGCCTTTCTCTGGAACTCTTGGCAAATTCAAGAATTAGGATGGAATTTACAACTCCCAGCTTCTCCCAGAAGAACTAAGGGTTTGGATCCTACATCTGGCACACTAAATTCTATGACGTGCACCTGAGAGAAAAGCCTTCCAAAACATCGAGCTTTGAAAGCAAGCAGGGCTATGTCCATGAGACCCACAAGGCTATCTTAGCCAGCTCGCTAATCTACAAACCTGTACAGCATGTTATTGTACAAAATGTCGGAAGATTAAATCAAGCACAAGGGAAATGATGCAGTCGAAAGACACAGTAAACACAGGACGTCTGAGGCTGCTGCTGGCATAACACATCACTGTTTCACAGAAACTTTTTTTTTAATAAGTTGAGAGAGTACACTCTAAAATAACAATAAATAGTATAGTACAGTAGAAGAACAAAGTTGGAGGTATCACACTTCTTGATATCAAGCTATACTACAAAGCTATAGTAATCAAAACAACATTGTAATAAAGTAATTAAAAAAAAACAGCATAAAAACACACATAAATCGATGGAACAAAATAGAAAGCCCATAAACTAATCCACGACTACATGGTCATTTAGTCTTTGACAAAGGAGGCAATTATACACAATGAGGTAAAGACAGTCTCTTCAATAAATGGTGTTGGGAAAACTGGACAGATATTTGCAAAATAATGAAACTAGACTACTTACACCATATGCAAAAAAAAAAAGAAAAAAGAAAAAAACCCAAAACTCATAATGAATTAAAGACTTAAATGTAAGACCTGAAACCATAAAACTTCTAGAAGAAAACATAGGCAGTAAGCTTTTTGATATTACTATTAGTAATTTTTTTCTGATGTATCTCCTTGATTAAAAGAATAAAAAAAAAATAAACAAATGGGACTACATCAAACTAAAAAGTTTTGCACAGCAAAGGAACTGTCAACAAAATGAAAAGATAGCATCTTGAATAGGAGAAAATATTTGCCTATGAGACATTTGACAAGCAGTATCCAAAATTTATAAAGAACTCTTCTACCCGAACACCCAAAATAAAAAATCCAGTTAATAAATGGGCATAAGACCTGAATAGGTATTTCTCCAAAGAGGACGTACAGATAGATGGTCAATAGACATATGAAAAGATACTCAAAATAACTAATCATCAGAGAAATGAAAATGAAAACCACAATGAGATATCGCCTCACACCCGTGAGAATGGCTATCATCAATAAATCAAATCCAACAAATGTTGGCAAAGATGTGGAGAAAAGGGAATCCTCCCTCGTACACTGTCGGTGGGATTGTAAATTGGTACAGTTTGGAGGTTCCCTGAAAAATTAAAAATTGAACTAACTTTTTATGCAATAATTGAACTGGGTGTTAATCCAAAGGAAAAAAACAAAAAAACAACCAAACACTAGTTCGTTATGATCCTCGCATCCCTATGTTCATAGCAGCACTATTCACAATGGCCAAGATATGGAGTAACCTAAGTGCTCATCAATAGATGAAGTTGTTCGTATATACAATGGAATATTACTCGGTCATTAAAAACAATGAAATCTAACCGTTTGCAATGACAGAGATGGACCTAGAGGGTATCATGCTGAGTGGAATAAATCAGAAGGAGAAAGATAAATACTATATGATTTCACTTACATGTGGAATCTAAGGAACATAAGAAACTAACAAACTAGAAATGAAAACAGACTCACAGATACAGAAAACAAACTGGTGATTACCAGAGGGGAGAGAAATTGGGAGCTGGGTGAATAGTTGAAGGGATGAAGAAATACAAATTAGTAGTTACAAAACAATCACGGGGATTTAGAGTATAGCATGGGGTATACGGACAATATTATTGTAACGATTGTGCCACATGGGTGCTAGAACAATCAAGGATCACTTCACGGATGGTATAAATGTCTATCTTTTTTTAAAATACATTTATTTATTTCAATCAGTTTCAAGTATACAATACATTGGTTAGACATCTATATTGTTCATAAAACGATTGCCCCAATTGCTCCCTCCCTCCCCAGGCTAAAGGTCTTTTAAAAATTAAAGAACAAAAGCGAAAACATAGTATAGTAAATACAAAAACCAGCAACAGTCATTTAGTATCAGTGTCAAGTGTCGTATAATTATGCTGTACTTTTAGATGATGGGCAGCACAGTAGGTTTGTTTACACTAGCATCACAACTAACGCATGAGTAATGTATTGCACTATAACAGTGATAGCTGCAATGTCCTTCAGCAATAGGATGTTTTTAGCCTCATTGTAGTCTTTGGAGACCACCATCAAATATGTGGTCTGTCATTAACCCAAGTGTGCTCTTCCCATTTAGCCCTCTCCTACCCAAACACTGGCAAACACCGATCCTTATACTGTCTCGATAGTTTGGCTGTTTCCACATGTCATATACTTGAAATCATAATCATACATTATGTACACTTCTCAGATTGGCTTGTTTCACTAAGTAATATACACTCAGGATTCCTATATGTGTTTTCATGATTTGAGAACTCATTTGTTTTTAATGCTAATTTTATTCCATTGTCCGGATGTGCCACAGTTTATCCATTCGCCTATGGACTGTTGCTTCTTGATTACTTCCTAGTACTGGCAGTTAATAAAGTTGTTATAAACGTCTATCTGCAGGTTTTTATTTTTATTTATTTATTTAAATTAATTAATTATTCTTATGGTGACATTGGTTAATGCAATCCAATAGGTTTCAGCTATACAATTTTAGTATATGTGCTGCCGAAGCGAGCACGTTTTCAGCTATACATCTGCGTGTTTTTGTGTGGACATAAATTTTCACTAACTTTGGGTAAATACCAAGGAGCGCAATACTGATTGTATGATAAGAGTATAATTAGTTTTAGACGAAAATGCCACACCATCCTCCAAAGTGGCTTTACCATTATGCATTCCCTCCAGCGGTGAATGAGAGTTTCTGTTGCTCCATGTTTTTGCCAGCATTTGATGATGTCAGTGTTCTGGATTTTTGACAATTTCTAATAGATATGTAATGACACCTAACTTTAATTCAAAATTCCTATTAAAAATGAGGTGCATCTTTACATATGCTTGTTACTCTACATTTCCCTTCTTTGGTGAGGTGTAAAACACATGCCCAGCACACGGGTTATTTCAGCCACATTTATATTAACGGCAAATAAAAACAAACAAAAAAAAACACGAAAATTTACATGGTCCCAGAGAATTCAGATTAGGATTCATGATAGTATCAGTTATTTCAAATCCCTAATAATATTTTACTCGTTTCCATTAATAGTCAATAAGTAATTAAAGAACAATAAAGGATAGGTTATGCTTACAGTTTATGTAACATCAGACTTATAAAGTACAGGCCAGTGCCACAAAAGTTTGCTAACAAAGATTTCTGGAAGGGTACACATTTCATGACAGAACTTAACACCTGTATTACAGAGGTTGAGTAGATGACTCAGAGAAAGAGGAAATGTCGTTTATTGTATGGATATGCATATGAATCTACCCCAAACTTCCTAAACAAAAAGAATCGGTTTTATGATGCATATAGACAAGACAAAAAGGTATATCGACGTATCCGGGCCCCTCTCCGCCTCCCCTCCGCGCATCTCAGCATCCTCGGGGCCGAAGCGGGCGCCGTGCGTCTAAGCTCTGAGAACTACAGGCCCCAGGAGACCTTGCGCGAGACAGCGTGATGCCGGCGGATGACAGGTCGGGACGAGGCGTCAGCGCGCGCGCGCGCCGGGCGGGACTTCCGGGCTCGTGCCGGTGGCGGTGCTTGCTGCTCTCGGCGTCTTTTCATCCCGACAGAGACCGCGCGGGAGCGTTGTTTCGAGATCGAGCTGCGGGGCCCGAGAAGGTGCTACAAAGTCGTGGTTCCCGCCGCTCAACGCGGAACAGAAACTCGGCGACGCCGCCCGGGTGACCCGATCCAGGGCTGGAACAGGGACAGCGCTGCCCGGCGCCCCTTCCTCTCCTCCCCCAGGGTTCGATGGCGGCGGTCGCGCCAACAATCCCCGCTCGGGTGAGTGCGCGTCCCCGGCCTCCCCGCCCTGCGCCCCAACCCCTGAAGCCCGGCGCGCGGGCGCCACTCGCGTCCTGCAGCCTGGCCCCCGGCGCCGAGGCCGGGAGGCGCTGCTGGGAGACATCCGGGGTGCCGGGGTGAGGGAGAGCATCGCAGGCGGCGTGGCCGGACCAGGATAGTGCGCGCGCCCGAGGTCTCCACTTGCGTGGCTGGGCAGGACTCACGCCTGGAACCCCGCGCGGTGGCCTTCCTCTCCCCACAGGTTCCGAGGGTTGAAACCCCACTGAGGGAGGCGACACAAGGAAAGGCGGGTTGTCCCAGAGCCTCATTGGTGCGGACACCACCCCACGGTGTCTGGAGACTACTGGGTATTTTTCCTTCTCTCGGATGCGGGGACCCTGGTGATACCCCCGCGCCCTGCGTCCTGAGCGCGTGCACGGGTCGCAGGATTGTGCTCCCGTTTCTGGCATCCGGTGTTAAGTGGTGAGGAAGGTTCACGGAGGGCCAGAGGACAGCATACGGAATGCTTCGCGACATGTCAGGGACTTGGCTCCGCGGGTCTCCGTTCTGTTGAGAACAAAGAACACGTGTCCAGTCATCAGGCCGTGAAATGGTCGACTGATAATTTGGGCATCTAATTGGAAGTCTAGAGTCAGCGGGTGTTGGTCTCCCCCAGGTCGGAATAGGTCTTTCTGCTCCCTCCGGGAGGACGGACCGCAAGGAGCAGGTAAGGGAGCCAGGAGGAGGCGGCTCCTCTAACCCAGATGAGAACTGATGGACAGCAGTGGTGGGGGTGGGGTCCATTTTTAAAGAAGGCCATGTGGATTGCTGGATGTCGTAGGGAGGGGGATAAAGGAGGAGTTGGGGACAACCCAGGGGTTTGGTCTGAGCGGCTGAGGACATGGGGAAGTGGGTGGGAGGTTAATTTTCCTTTGGAATATCCGAAGTTGGTTTGGCCCTGGCCAGAGTCTGAGTCGTTTCTGAGTTGAGTGAGTGGAGGCTGAAGGGGGCAGCTGGACACACAGCTCTGGAAATCTGGGGAAGGGTCCAGGATGGAGACATTTAGACGGACGGCTCCTGCATGGACCAGGGTGCAGCCGCGGATGTTGTGAAGGGGGGATGCAGGTGTTTGTGGCAGTGGTGACATGGTCTAGGGTGGTTTTTTTCTGCAGCTCCAGACAGGAGTCGTAGGGCCCTGCAGACCAGGTGAGGGAGAGGAGCGATGGGGGGTGCTGGTGATGCTGAGCGCGGGAAAGGAAGGGGAGCTGATGGTCCCCGGACCCTGGCGTGGGGACTTCTGGGTGCAGCAGGAGCCACGTTTGGTGGTGTCTTGCAGACACGGTGTGCGGGAGGGACCCCAGGGGATTTGCTTGGCAGGAAGGATGGGGTTGTGCAGGCCTGGCCCAGAGCTTAGATGGCACTTTTCTGCCACCCCTCCCCGCCGCCTGTTGCTGCTGAGAGCTGGCCCCGTGGGTAACTGGGGCAGAAGGCAGTGGGTGGCGCGGGCGCCGGGTCCTGGTGTCCCCCGCCAGCGGGGAGCTGTGGAGTGGGCGGACGTGGGGGGGGGCCGTGCGAGGAGTCGGGTTGTGGGGTCCCGGGGCGGGGCTGCTCCTGGCTTCATCGGTGTGAATCCTCACAGGTGGCTGTGACCTTTGCGGACGTGGCCGTGAGCTTCTCGCGGGAGGAATGGCGCCTGCTGGATGAGGCGCAGAGACGCCTGTACCTCGCTGTGATGCTGGAGAACTTTGCACTCGTGTCCTCGCAGGGTAAGGCCCTCTCGCTCCCCTGTGACCTGGACCGGGCTTTGCGGTTCCCCTTTCCCCCTGTCCCCAGGGGGCGCGCTGTCCTCTGTCCTGGGGGACCCGGTTTGGTTTGTCCACAGCGCCCTGTCCTCTCCTGCAGCCCCAGGACCTGCCGCACGGAGCCCTCCTCCGGGAGATGCGAGGTCGTAGTCTGGCCGGGAGCCCAACGGATTGCACCTCGTGTGCCGTCTCCCTGGCTGGGTCACGTGTCAGATAGACGACACTTCTTGGCCCCAGGTTTTGTTTCTTTGTGTGAAGTTTCCTCGTTTCTGCCCACAGCAGCAAGCGCAGGCACTGGCAGTCATTACTGATCAGGACCGCTGGCTGTTTTCCAAGACTGTCCTGTAGGGTTCTATTTGCGTTCAGATATTCTTTTCTTTTTTCTAGCCTACTTGAGGTGTCATTGTCAAATAATGTGTACGTATTTAAAATGCGTCATGTTACGATTTGATATACATGTACATTGTAAAATGATTAGTACAGTCAAGTTCATTAGCACATGCAGCATCTCAATGTAGGCTTGCATAGCAGTCCCAGTTTCCCGCATCCACTGGGGGTGTTGGAACATGTCCTTGGATAAGTGGCGATGACTGTTTTTATTTTTTCATGTGTGAGAGAACGCTTAATACCTAGTGGCTTAAAAAATATTGAGTAAACAATACAGCATTTTCAACTGTCAGCACCATGTTTTACATTAGCTACTCAGAGCTTAATCTTACAACTGGCTGGTGTCTGCCCACTTCCCCTCACCTCTGCCCCTGGCATTCTGCTCGTTTGCATGGTTCAATTTTCTTTTTTCTTAGGATTCCACATATAAGTGATACCGTACAGTATTTGTCTTTCTCTGTCTGCCTTATTTCACTTTGCCCTGTGCCCTCCAGGGTCATCGGTGTTGTCAAAAATGCACGGTTTTCTTTTTCCTTGCTGAGTGATACTCTGTTGTGTCTCTGTGCCAAGCTTTTCTTACCCATCCATCTGTAGACAGATACTTAGGTTGTTTCTGTATCTTGGCTCTTGTGAATAATGCTGCAATAAATGTGGGAACACAAATATCTCTTTGAGGTACTGATTTTATTTCTTTTGCATATAGTATACGCAGCAGCAGGATTGTCGGACCATGTGGTAGTTCTGTTTTTAAACTTTTGATGAACTTCAGTTACTGTTGTCCTTAATGGCTGTCCCGAATTAGATTGTGGCAAACAGGGTATGAGAGTCTCCTTTTCTCTCCATCCTGACCAACACTTGTTATCTCTTGTCTCTTTGATAATAGCCATCCTAAGTGGTATGAGGCGATATCTCACTGTATTTTGAATCTGTAGTTCCCTGATGTTAGTGATGTTGAACACCTTTTCATAAATCTCTTGGCCATTTGTGTGTCTTTGGATAAATGTGTATTTAGGTTCTTTGCCCATTTTTAATTAGATTTTTTTGTTGTTGAGTTGTGTGAGTTCTTTATACATTCTGGATATTAGTCCCTTATGAGATATGTCTTTTGCAAAAATTTTCTCTTATTCCTTAGAATGCCTTTTCATTTTATTTATTGCTTCCCTTTGCTGTGCTGAAGGTTTTTGGTTTGGTGTATTCCCACTTGTTTATTTTTCGCTTTTGTTGTCTGTGCTGTTGGCATCATACCCAAAAACTCATCCACCACTCCAATGTTAAAGGGCTTTTTC
Organism: Pteropus medius; assembly: GCF_902729225.1. NCBI lineage: Eukaryota > Metazoa > Chordata > Mammalia > Chiroptera > Pteropodidae > Pteropus > Pteropus medius. The sequence goes on along the minus strand of NW_024351568.1, from coordinate 234,700 downwards.
TCTGTTTTCTTCTAAAAGTTTTACTATTTCAGGTCTTACATTTATTTTTACATTCAAGTTCCTTTTCATTATTGTGAGTCGTGTAAGATAGGGTTCCAGTTTCACTTTATTTGGCCCATAAATATCCAGTTTTCCTGTCACTATTCAATGAAGAGACTACCGTTTCCCCATTTCGTGTTTTCGGTTCCCTAATCAATCTGTGCGCTCTCTTCTGTTCCATGAATCTTATTTTTTATGCAGATGCCACAGTGTTTGACTGCTTACAGCTTTGTAATGTTTTGAAATCAGGAAGTAGAATGCCTCCAGCTTTGTTTTTTTTTTCTCAATATTGCTTTGGCTATTTATTTTGTGTGTGTGTGGTTCTATGCAAATTTTAGGATTGGTTTTTCTATATTTGTGAAAAGTGTCCTAGAAATTTTGATATGAGTTGCATAGAATCTGTAGGTCATTCTGGGTAAAATGGACATTGTAACAATATTAATATTTCCAATCCAAGAACACTTGATATCTTTCCATTTATTTGTGGCTTCTTCAATTTTACCACAGTTTATCATTTTCAGAATACAGATCTTTCACTTCCTAGGTTAAATTTATTCCTGAGTAGAATTCTGTCTGGTCCTGGGTTTTTCCCTGTTGGGAGATTTTTGATTACTGATTCGATATCCTTACCAGTTATAGGTCTCTTCAGATTTTCTAGTTCTTCCTCATCAGTTTTGATACTTTGTATGTTTCTAGGAATTTATTCATTTCTTATAATTATCCAATTTGCTGGAATTTAATTGTTCATACTAGTGTCTTCTGATTGATCGTATTACTCTGATAACAGTTGTGATGTTCCTTTTTCACTTCTGATTTTGAGTCATTTCTTGTGAGTTTAGCTGTCAGTTTTTTTTTATCTTTTCAAAAAATAGACTCTTAGTTTCATTGATCTCTTTTGTTTTTCTTGTTTCTTTTTCAATTATTTATGCTCTGAGGTTTGTTTTGCTACCTTCTGCATTCTTTGATCTTAATTTTTCTTACACCCTGAAGTATATATAAAGGGAGGATATTTGAAATCTTTCTTTTTTTGTTTTAATTTGTGTATAATTATTTTTTAATTAAGTTTATTGGGGTAACATTGGTTAATATAATTATATAACTGTCAGGTATACATTAAAATTTGACATCTATATATTCCACTGTGTGTTTAACACCCAAAGTCAAGTTTCCTTCAGCTACCATATATTTGATCCATTTTACCCACTTCACCCTCCCCCTTCCCCTCTGTATTTGATTGCCTTCTCCCCATCTACCACCCCTCTCCTCCCCTACCCCCTACCCTCTGGTAACCATTAGTCTACTGTTCATGTCCATGAGTCTCTGTTTGTTTGTCCTGTTCCTCCGTTGCTTTTAGATTTATATCCCACATATAAGTGATATCATGTGCTTTTCAACTTTTTCTGTCTGGCTTATTTCGCTTAGCATGATTATCTCGAGGTCCGTCTATGTTGTTGCAAATGGACTATTATGGCTGAGTAATAGTCCATTGTACATATGTACCACAGCTTCTTTAGTCAGTCATCTATCGTAGGACACTTCCATGTCCTGGCCACTGTGAATAATGCTGCTATGAACATTAGTGGGCAAATATCTTTATGAATATGAATTTTCAAGTTTTTAGGGTGAATATCCAGTAGAAGGATTGCTGGATCATATGGTAGATCAATTCTTACTTTTCGAGCAAACTGCATACTGTTCTCCGTAGTGACTCTACCAATTTGCAGTCCCACCAGCAGTGTATGAGGGTTGTTATTTCTCCGCATCCTCTCCATCATTATTACTTGTCCTGGTGATTATAGCTACTCTAACAGGTGTGAGATGGTATCTCGTTGTGGTTTCGATTTGCATTTCCCTAATAGCTAGCGGTGTTGAGCGTCTTTTCATATATTTGTTGGGTATTTGTATGTTCTCTGGGGAGTAGTGTCCGTTCAGCTCTTCTGCCCATTTTTTATTGGCTCATTTGTTTTTTTTTGTTGTTATTGAGTCGTATGAGTTCTGTGTATGTTTTGGATATTAGGCCCTTATCGGAGGCATTGATTGCAAATATGTTTTTCCATTCGGATGGCTGTCTCTACCTTGTTGACGGTTTCTTTGCTGAGCAGAAGCTTTTTAGTTTGATGTAGTCCCATTCATTTATTTTTGCTTTTACTTCCCTTGCCTTTGAGGTCAAATTCATAAAATCCTGTTTAAGTCCAAGGTCCTTGAGTTTGTTCCTATGTTTTCTTCTATGCATTTTATTGTTTCAGGTCTTATATTCAGGTCCTTAATCCATTTTGAGCTAATTTTGGTGTGTGGTGACAGACAACAGTCTAGTTTCATTCTTCTGCAGATGGCTTTCCAGTTTTCCCAGCACCGTTTATTGAAGAGGCTTTCCTTTCTCCACTAAATGTTTTTGGCTTTTTTGTCAAAAATTATTTGCCCATATAAATATGAGTTTCCTTCTAGACTCTTGATTCTGTTCCACTGGTCTGTGTGTTTTTCTGCCAATACCATGCCGTTTTGATTAGTGTCGCTTTTTAGTATAATTTGAAGTCGGGCAGAGTGATGCCTCCAGCCTCATTCTTTTTTCTCAGGATGGCTTTGGCAATTTGGGATCTTTTGTGCTTGCATACAAATCTGATGATTTTTTGTTCTATTTCTTTAAAAAATGCCGATGAGATTTTGATGGGGATTGCATTAAATCTGTATGCTTTAGGTAATATGGTCATTTCAACTATGTTGATTTTTCCAACCCAAGAACACGGAATATCTTTCCATTTCTTTGTATCTTCTTCTATTTCCTTTAATAGAGTTTGGTAGTTTTCATTCTATAGGTCCTTCACATGTTTTGTTAAACTCATTCCTAGGTATTTTATTCTTTTTGTTGCAATTGCAAAAGGAATTATTTTTTCCACTTTTTTTTCCTGACACTTCGTTGTTACAGTATAGGAAAGCTATGGATTTTTTGAACGTTGATTTTGTATCCAGAAACTTTACTGTATTTGCTTGTTGTTTCTAGTAGTGTTCTTGCGGAGTTTTTAGGATTTTCTATATAGAGAATCATGTCATCTGTAAATAGTGACAGTTTGACTTCTTCATTTCCTATTTAGATGCCTCTTATATCTTTCTCTTGCCTGATCGCACTCGCTAGGACCTCCAATGTTATATTGAATAACAGTGGCGATAGTGGACAGCCTTGTCTTGTTCCTGATCTTAGAGGGAAGATTTTTAGTTTTTCACTATTCAGTATAATGTTGGCTGAGTGTTTGTTATAGTTGGCCTTTATTATGTTAAGGTACTTTCCTTCTATACAGATTTTGTTAAGTGTTTTGATCATAAAGATGCTGTATCTTGTCTAAGGCTTTTTCTGCATCTATTGACATGATCATATGATTCTTATTTTTTAATTTGTTTATGTGGTATATCACATTAATCAATTTGTGTATGTCGAACCATCCTTGGGCCCCTGGGATGAAGCCAGCTTGATCGTGGTGTATAAACTTTTTAATATGTTGCTGTATTCAGTTCGCTAGTATCTTATTTAGGATTTTTGCATCTGTGTTCATGAGAGATACTGCTCTGTAGTTTTCTTTTTGTGTGTGTTATCCTGACTAGGTTTTGGTATCAGTAATATTGGCCTCATAAAATGAGTTGGGAAGTATTGCCTCTTCTTCGATTTTTCGAAAGAGTTTTAGGAGAATAGGTATTAAATCTTTGAATGTTAGGGAGAATTCACTGGTGAAGCCATCTGGTCCTGGACTTTTACTTTTTGGTAGGTTTTTGATGATTGTTTCAATTTCCATACTGCTGATCAGTCTATTTAGATTTTCCAGTTCTTCTTGGTTCAGTCTAGGAAGGTTGTATTTTTCTAAGTACTGGTCCATTTCTTCTAGGTTATTAAATTTGGTGTTATATACTTTTTCATAGTATCCTATATGATCCTTAGAATTTCTGCGATGGCAGTTGTAATTTCCCCTCTTTCATCCCTGATTTTATTTGTATTTTCTCTTTTTTCTTTGGTGAGTCTAGCCAGGGGTTTGTCGATTTTATTAACCTTTTCAAAGAAACAGCTCTTTGTTGCATTTATTTTTTCTATCATTTTGTTTTGTTTTCAATTCCATTTATTTCTGCTCTAATTTTGATGATTTATTCTGCTGACTTTAGGCTTCATTTGTTTTTCCTTTTTTAGTTTTTTAAGATGAAGCGTTAGGTTGTTTATTTGGGCTCGTTCATGTTTTTGGAGATAGGCCTGTAATGATATGAACTTTCCTCTTATGACCGCTTTTGCCATGTTCCAAAAGTTTTGATATGTTGTACTATCATTTTGATTTGTTTCTGTGTATCCCTTGATCTCTCTTTTTATTTCTTCTCTGACCCAGTTATTCTTCAGTTGCATGTTGTTTAATCTCCATGTGTTTGTGGTTCTTCCTGCTTTCTTTTTGCAGTTGATCTCTAGTTTCAAAGCATTATGATCAGAGAATATGGTTGGTATGATTTCAATCCTCTTATATTTGTTGAGGCTATCTCTGTGTCCCAGTATGTGGTCCATTCTTGAGAATGTTCCATGTGCACTAGAGAAGGATGTATAAGCAGCTGTTTGGGGATGGAAGGCTCTGTAAATGTCAATTATGTCCAATCGGTCTAGTGTATCATTTAAGGATGCTGTTTCCTTATTGATATTCTGTTTGGATGATCTGTCCATATCTAACAGTGGGGTATTTAGGTCCCCTACTACGATAGTGTTTTGGTCTGTTTCTCCCTTTAGTTCTGTTAATAGTTGCTTTACATATTTTGGCGCTCCCTGATTGGGAGCATAGATATCAATAAATATGTGTCTTCTTGGTTCATGGTTTCTTTATCACTATGCAGTGTCCTTCAGTATCTTTCTTTCCCTTTTTTATTTTGAAGTCTATTTTGTCTGATATTACTACCGTTACTCCTGCTTTTGTCTGAATGCCATTTGCTCGAAATATCATTTTCCACCCTTTTACTTTGAGTCGCTATTTGTCTTTGGAGCTGAGATGTGTCTCCTGGAGGCAGCATAGGTTGGGCTTTGTTTTTTGATTCGTTCTGCAACTCTGTGCCTTTTTATTGGTGAGTTCAGTCTACTTACATTTAGGGTGATTATTGCAATATGAGGTCTTCTTATAGCCATTTTATCTTTTGCTTTCTGGTAGCTCAATGTTTCCATTGCTTCCTTGTCCATGTGTTTCTGTTTTATTTATTTTGGTTGGCTTTTGTGGGTTTTGCCTCTGATTCTTCTTGTTTTATGTTACATACTTCAGTTCTGAGTCTTGGTGTGTGGTTACCATTATGAATATGTAAAGATTAGTTACGTATATACAGCCATCCATTTTCTTCAGTGCGTGCCTTATCTCTGTTCCCCTTTGCGAATTTGGATCTTAGAATCTTCCCCTTTTCAGTCATTGTTGTCTCATTTTGTCCCTATGTATGCTGAATGTTCATTAATATCTTGTTATAACAATTCCCTTCTTATTATTTAAGCTATAATGCCCTGTTCTTAGTAAGGGTTACACCCCTTTGCTTCTATTTGCCTGATAGTCACTTTACTCCTAATTATGTATTTTGTTGTTGTTATTTTGTTTTAGGTGAGTTGACCCCTTTCAGTATTTCCTGTAGTGTAGGCCTTGTAGTGCAGAATTTCCTCAATTTTTGTAAGTCTGGAAAGGTCTTAATTTCTCCTTCATATCTAAAGGAGAGCTTAGCTGGATACATTATTCTAGGCTGGTAGTTCCTTTCACTTAATAGTTTAAATATTTGATTCCATTCCTTTCTGTCTTATAAGGTCTGTGCTGAGAAGTCCGATGATAATCTAATGGGTTCCTTTATACGTTACTGTTTCCTTCTTCCTGGCTGCCTTGAGAATTCTACCTTTGTTGTTGATTTTTGATAACTTTAATACAATGTGTCTTGGTTAAGGCCTTTTTGGGTTGAGATAATTAGGTGTTCTGTTGACTTCCTGAATTCCAAGCTCCAGTTTATTCCTTAGATTTGTGAAATTCTCGTTTTTGTCTGAAAATGCTTTCTATTTGTCTGAAAATGCTTTCTAGTCCCTGAACCTTTTCCTCACCTTTGATAATGCCTATTATGCTTATGTTTCCTCTCCTGATGGTATAAGCTAGTTCTTGTATTTCTCTTTCATTATTTTTCATTCTTTGGTTTCTCTCTTCTGATTTATTTCTAGATTTCTGTCTTCTATATCACTGATCCTTTCTTCCATTTGGTAGACTCTTTCCCAAGCTTGCTATTTCATTTTTCAACTCTTGCAGTGTGTTCTTCATCTCCAGAATATCTATTCTGTCCTTCTTGAGGGTTTCGGTCTCCTTGCTCTGCTCATGTAGTTGTTTTTTCAATTCCTAAAATTCTTGATTTGTTTCGGATCTCATTGAGCTTTTTCAGAAGTACCACCCTGAATCCTCTGTCATTTAAGTCCCATATTTCTATGTCTATAAGCTTATTTTCTGGAGATTTTTCTCTTTATTTCTGAGATGCCTTGTCACTTTGGTTGTTCATGGTGTTTAATGAACTATTTCTCCACCTGGGCATTAACGGAAGTGTATGCTGTTGTTCTTCCAGAAAGAAGATTTAGTATATAAAGGTCTCTCTTTAGCCTGCTTCAAAGAAGGCATTTTTCTTTCGTTTTCCATTAGGTGGCGTCTGAGCCTCTTGGATCCCTGCTTGATGTAAACCCTAAAAATGTCTTTTTAATTTTTTTGTAGATATTTAGTCCCACTCGCTACTCACAGTTTCAGTCCCTGTCAGTGTTAGCAACAGTTTCGATAGTGTTTGCTCAGATTCCCCTGGGGCTCCGCGGTTCTTGGTCTCAGAGGGTATGGAGGGAGGGGCCCTCTAGGTTGGGAGTTGGGGGTTGCGGCTCAGCCTCGGTTTGGAACCAGGGCCAGTACAAATCAACTGTTATTTCTCTACTGTCCTGTCCCGCGTCTCTGTCTTCTGTCCTGATGACTGGGCCCTGCCACCCGCTGTGGGGTGCTCACTGCAGTCCCAGGCAGGGCTGTTAAGGGAAGTCCCTGCACCTTCACCCCTCCCCTTCCTTTGCAGGAAGCTACGGCGGCAGCGAAAGACAGCTTCTTTATTACTCCCAGTCCACCCCCCAACACCCGGGCTTCTAACCTGTGATACTTCTTATGCACAGATCCCATGCTCAGATGTGCTGGTGTGCAGTTTGGGTGTTTTTTGTTAAAGTTTTAGATATTCAGCTTATTGTTGTTTCAGGGGGAGAGATCTGGGGATGTCTTTCACTCCACCCTGTTTCCACCCACTTCGAGATTTTTCTTAATGTAGGCGTTTATCACTGTAGACCTTCCTCTCATGGTTTTTCCCTCATTTTGTAAGGTGTGTTATGTTTTTGTTTTCATTTGTTTGGATATAGTTTTTGACTTCTTTGACCCATTGATTGTTCAGGAGTGTGTTGTTTCAGTTTCACATGTTCGTGATTTTTCCAGCTTTCCTCCTCTGAATGAATTCTAGTTTCCTATCATTGTGGTTGCCAAAGCTGCTTGATATGACTTCTGTCTTCTTAACTTTGTTAGGACTTGTTTTGTGACCTAACACATGATCTATTTTATCATATGTTCCATGTGCACTTGAGAAGAAATTGTAGTCAGTTGGATAACACCTTCTGCATGTGTGTCAGGTCGATTTGCTCTTATGTGCAGTTCAAATCCATTATCCTCTGATTGATATTTTTGGACAATCCATTGCTGAAAGTGGAGTATTGAAGTCTCTCATTATTATTGCATTGCTGTCTATTTCGGCCTTCAGATCCGAAAGTACTTCCTTAATATATTTACTTGCTCCAATATTGGGTCCATATGTAGCTAGCTATAATTGTTATATCCTCTCGATGAATTGGCTGCTCTATCATTACCTGATAACATTCTTTGTCTCTAGCGATAGTTTTTGACCCAAAGTCTTATTTTGTCTGACATAAGCATAGTTACCTCTGCTCTGTTTCGGTTTTCAGTTGCACATTTGTTGTTGAGTTGTCCCTTTCCAATAAAGTCAGCGTGTACTTCACCAGCATTTCTTTGCGTTCAGGTTGCTGCTGTGGAACAGAGGATGTGGAGGCGTCCATTGAACCGAGCATTTCTGTAGGAGCGTCACATGGCGGGACTCCAAAGGAACCTTCATCGTCCCAGAAGACCCACCCCTGTGAAATGTGTGGTCCAGTCTTAAGAGACATTTTTCACTTGCTCAAGCACCAGGGAACACAGCACAGCCAGAAACTGTTGAGGTGTGGGGCGTGTGAGAACCAATTTTATTTCAGTGCGAATTGTCAGCAGCACCAGGAGCAGCACGTGGGGGGAAAACCCTTCGTAAGCAGTGTAGACAGAACCTCATTTGTGATGAGCTGCAATTTCCATGCGTCAGAGAAGCCCTCAGTCTGCAGCGAGGTTGGGAAGGACTTCCTGACCAACGCAGGACCTCTCCAGCAACAGGCCAGTCATACCACAGAGCAGCTAAACAAAATCTCCGAGTGTGAGGTGACTTTCCAAAGTATAAAAAGTCACAACGCTTGGGAAGAATGCAAGAGAGTTTTCAGCCCCAAACACATATTCGTTCAGGACCCAGGTATCCACACTGAAAGCCAGTGTTTTGTGTGTCACGAATGTGGGAAACCATTCATGTACAAATCCTCATTTCTTGCTTACCAGAAAGTCCACTCTGATGACAGACTTCATGTGTGTGACGACTGTGGAAAATCCTTTAGAAGAAGCTCAAACCTCAGTCGACTTCGAAGAATTCATACTGGGGCAAGGCAGTACAAGTGTGGCAAATGTGGAAAGTCCTTTAACCGAAAATTTGTCCTCATTTATCCTCAGAGAAGTCACATGGGAGAAAACTGTTACATGTGCCGTGAATGTGCGCAGTCTTTTAGCGATAGCTCTGTGCTTATTCAACAGCAGACAGTCTATACTGAAGAAATGAGTTATGAGTGCACCGAATGTGGGAAATTCTTTAGACGAAAATCTCATTTAACTGAACACAAGCGGGTTCACACGGGAGAAAGGCCTTATAAATGTAGTGAATGTGGAAAATCTTTTACCTCTAGCTCTGGTCTTCGTTATCATCAGAGAGTTCACACAGGCGAAAGGCCTTATGAGTGTAGTGATTGCGGGAAATCTTTTACCCAGTTAAATCATCTCATTATACACCGAGGAGTTCACACAGGAGAAAGACCTTACAAGTGCAGTGAATGTGGGAAATCCTTTAGCCATGTGTCTTACCTCTCTAAACACCAGAGAATTCACACTGGAGAAAGGCCTTTTGAGTGTAGTGAATGTGGGAAATCTTTTACTTCGGGTTCTGCCCTCTGTTATCATCAGAGAGTTCACTCGGGAGAAAAACCTTATGAGTGCGGTGAATGTGGAAAATCTTTTACCAATGGACCAATACTCATTCGACACCGTAGAGTTCACACAGGAGAAAGGCCTTATGAATGCAGTGAATGCGGGAAATCTTTTAGGGAAAGAAATCACCTCAATATGCAACTTTTCGAGAGAGTCTTCACACGGAGAAAGGCCTTATGGCAAGCGCGTCAATGTGAGAAATTCGCGACACAGCACTCTCCTTCATTATTATCATCAAGAGAGTTCACCGGAGAAAGGCCTTATGAGTGCAGCTAATGGAAATCTTGAAGTATTAATAGTCGCTCTCCGCTCTCATCAGAGAGTTCACACTGGGAGCAGGCTCCATGAGTGCAGTGAATGAGAAGTCTTTTATCATAGTCGCTCCTCCGCTCTCATCAGAGAGTTCACACTCGGAGAAAGCCTTTATGAATGCAGGAATGTGGGAAATCTTTTATCGATAGTCGTTCCCTCCATTCTCATCAGAGCGTTCACATAGATGAAAGGCCTTATGAGTGCAGTGAATGTGGGAAATCCTTTAGGCAAAGAAATCACCTCAATATACACCAGAGAATTCACACAGGAGAAAGGCCTTATAAGTGTGCTGAATGTGGGAAATCTTTTATTCGTCGCACTGTCCTTCATTATCATCAGAGAGTTCACACTGGCGAAAGGCCTTTTGAATGCAGTGAATGTGGGAAATCTTTTATCGATAGTCGTTCCCTCCGTTCTCATCAGAGAGTTCTACTGGAGAAAGCCTTAGGTGGGCGAAAGTGTGGAAGTCTTTAATAGTGGAAGATCCCTATGAGTTTAATGAGACTTCATTGACTGGGAGAAAGTCCATATGGGTGCAGTGGACAGTGGGAAGTCTCCTTACTCATGAACATCCCTGTCAGCTATCAGAGACTTCACACTGGAGAAAGGCCTTATGGATGCAGCGATTGTGGGAAGTCTTTTACCAGCGGAACATCCCTGCGTAGTCATCAGAGACTTCACACTGGAGAAAGGACTTAATGTACAGTGAATGTGGCAAGTCTTATACCTGTAGATGTGCCTTCTTTTGTCTTTAGAGCGTTGACACTGGAGAAGGGCCTCATGAGTGCAGTAAATGTGGGAAATCTTTTCCTAGTAGCTATGGATTTCCTCCTCATCAGAGAGTTCACAGTGGTTAAAGGCTTTAAGCATGTAGTGATGTGAAATATTGTTTGGCCCTAAATCTATGTCCTCTTGAATTTGGAAATTCCACACGGCATAAGTGCATAGACTTAGGAAATGTGCTGCTGTCTTGTCCAGTGTAACAGCACTGACGTAAACTCTGTGCATTTATATGTATGACTTGAGTTTTACAGAAACATTCACAGTGGGGAGAATTCTTACGGTTGTTATTTTAAAGCATGTGTACTGTTGCTGTTTCTCACCTGCCCAGGTCTCTTGCCAGATTTATGTCACTGCCAGGTCACACAGCCGCAGGCATTTTACCTCTTCCGTTTGGTAGCCCGCACAGTGTGCATCGGGCATGGCTCCAGTGTGCTCAGAAAGCTTACCCCTGTTCTCCCTCTGACCGGTTTGTGGAGTCCTGTCATTAGTCGGTGGTGTTCTACTCAAGACCATTACTGCAGAGGTGGGAGCACAGAGGTAGTAAAAGGGCAGACCTGTACTGGCAGGTGGTGGCTTTTGCAACCCAGTGGGTATTTTTGTCGACCAGGCTGGAAACATTCTTCATTGCTCAGCAATATTGGTTTCTACTAAGGCTAGACCGACCCCCAGAAGTCATGAGGAGAGAGCCGGTGGGGTCAATATAGCGTCCAGAAACATTTGTTCTTAAGAGTGGGATGTACAGATTTTGTTAAACATAGAGCCATTTTTTTTTTACAGCTTTATTAAGGTATGATTTATAGGGAAGGAAACTGCTCATACTGAAAGTGTACCATTCTGTGAGTTTTGACGTAGGTGTGAACCTGCGAAACACTGATCTGAGTCAGACTAATGACCATATCTGCTACTGAATGTATACTTAATTATAGAATTTTTGTTTCCTTCTCATCCCTTTCTCCAAATTACCACTGATTCACTTTACTTAAAATCCATACTTTTGCCACATTTAGCATTTATAGGATTGGAATCATGAAATGTTTACTTTTTTTTTTTCTCCTGGTGTATTTTTTGTTTCATTACTACTTTGAGATTCATCAATGATATTGTATGAATACCTCCTCTTTCTTTAATACTTTTTTGCTGAGTAATATTACCTTTGGAAATACTATTATTAGTTTTCCACTCGACTATTTGTGGACATGTCTTTTTTCCTAATTTTTAAAAAATCTTTCGTCCATTACTTAGAGTGCACTGTCTTAGTGACAGGGGTGTGTGAATGTTGAATTTTTTTTAAGGATTCCTGATGAACATTTTTGCAGATGTGTACTTCTCATAGATAATTTTTTAGAAAAACGTGTTCGTAAAAGTGCGCTTATGTGATTTACCTGTTCTTCTATGAGCTTTGACTATTTCTGTTTAACATGTAGGACAGCGACACAACAAAGATGTGTGTTGCAGTTTCGACTGCTCTTACTCCCTGACTCTTGCTTTATGGAATAACTGTTTTCAATACTTGAAAACTGTTTCCTAATTTTTCTTATTTTTATGGTGCGCACAGTGGAATGAGGCATTGGTCTTTCAGTTTAAAGATGAATCTGCCTGATGAACATGTCATGCCCTTTGTAAGTTCAATATAATAAAGCCTCCTTCGTAACGTTCCTCTGTTTTCTGGCCTGTTATCTGAAGGTTATGCTGGAGCAGGTGCTCCGAGGATGGACGTGTATTGGTTGGGAGCCAAAGCCATCCTGGAACCAAAGAGAGATCAGCGATTGGTCTCCCCAAATCCTGAGCCATGTACTCCAGGGGTCAATTCTAGATCTCTAACCGTCGACATGAAGACAGGCGACAGGTCCACCCTCCTAGGGCCTCAGTTTCATCCTGTGTAAAACGGGGATAGAGAGCAGCCCCGCACTGGGCCTTTGGAGGAGCTGACACGCCCTTACCCTGCGCAGTGGCCATATCACCAGTTGTCACCTGTGGGTGTTATCCCCAGTCCCGACGCTCCTGGGACCTTCTGCCCCGGGTACCTATAAAAAAATGGGGCTTTTCAGAACCCCCTGATAGGCTGCAGTCCACACAGACTGCACCACATTGAGGAGGTGGCTTCAGGACACTGAGGTCTCAGTGTGGGGTCCCCACCAGGAAATCTCTGGACAACTCCATCCCTCCCCAACACTCACTTCCCTGACTGACATGGAAGTGATGAAGGCGCTTAACCTTGGCCCCTGCAGGTTCGATGAAGGGACCGATATGGTGCAAACACTTCCCGATGCCAGGGTTCTGAGCTTTGCTTCTGAGTATTTTCTCTCATTCTCAACACCCTGCGGCTTAGTTACCATTACTGGATCGCTGGGAAAATGGAGGATCAGAAAGCTGCAGTGGGTTGCCCAAGGTCACACAACAGCCAAGTGTCAGATTTAGATTCAAGAGGGTGGATTCAAACCCAGGAGTCTGGCCCCAGAGCTGGGGACAATCCTGTCACTATGGTGTGTGGAGCCCTAAGCCTGGGGCTGGTGGCGGGCGAGTACCAATCAGGGAGGCTGAGCTGCCGGTGCTGCCGTTTCCATTGTGGAGTTGTCATCGTGGTCATCTCTTAATTCCAGCGACGTCACAGAGCACATGCTGTCTTCTGCGCGTCTCCAGTGGTTTCCTCCGGGAACCTTATTTGAGTCGCAGCTACATTTGGATGGCCTCCCAAACCCCGACTTTGAGCCTAGCTTTGGGCCCTCAGGATCCCCGGTTGATTCGGGTCTGGGTCTGTCCACCTTTACCAGCGATTTAGGTGAAACACCCTTAGCTATCTTCGTGGTGAACGTGATGCCTCATTTGGAATCTTGAAGTGTTATAGGTGCATGAGTCTGACGTTCACCCTGCTGGAGTGGGGACAGCTGGATGTGAACCCTGGAACCTTATATTTGAATGTAATACTTGAACCCCGCAGGATCTTGGTCTCATTGCCCGAAGGCTCGCCTCTCCTCCATGCAAGGGACCCACAGCCACCTCCTCCATTCTGTCCTCTTATTTCAGGCCTGTCAAGTGACGAAGATGCCACCTGGAAGGAGCCGTTATCTCTTCTCCCTGTAGCCCTGACCACATTCTAGAGCCATGTCTTTGCCAGTGAGGAGTGTTTGGGAGGTAGTTCAAAAAGGGGATGGGATTAAGATGTACAGCTTGCCAGTTACAAAACAGTCACAGGGAAGCAAAGCACAGCATGGCGAATATAGTAAATAATATCGTAATAACCATGTATGTGTCAGATGGATCACTTCATAAGTTATATAATTTTTAACCCCTGTATTGTACACTTGAAACAAATACAATATTGTATGTAATTAAAAATAAAATTATTTTAAAAAATCATCTCTAAAATAAATTCATTTAGGTAGAGAACCATAGGCTATTTTTACCACTAGGAACTGTATCTGCATTTACTGTTAGCCTCAATTTTGCGAGAAGGGGTTGGGGTATATCTGCCCCCTTAAGCCCCATAGTATTGGGTTTTTTAATGGAGGTATCAATAAATATGTATGATCCATTATTAACTCCATTTCTAGCCCTCTCTACTCTCTGGAGAATGGAGGGAGGTGCTGACAATTCTGAGCTTGCGATCATGGCTTTGTCTTTCTGGTGACCAGTGCTTTTCCAGGAGCCACCCAGAGTTAATCTCATTAGAACAAAAACACTCTTATCTTCCGGGAACTTTCAAGGCATTTAGGAACTCTGCATCAGGAACTTCGGGGGTGGGGATCAAATATAAAGTATTAGGAAAACGGTGTTCTGAGTGCTTTTGGCATTTAGGAATTCCCAAGGGTTTTATGAACTCTGTCAGAAACTGGGGGGCAGACACCAATATATGTGTTATCTGTTATCTCAGGTGTGAATGAGAAATGGTTCATGCACAAAATTTACTGGATGGAACTTTGAAGCATAATATTTTTAGGTGTTATTATTTATAAAAAAGATTCAGAGAAACTAGCAATAATGGGTAGATTATCTGTCAAACGATTTGGTAAAACAACTTGTTTTTGCCAAATCTTTCGGTCTTCGCTAAGATAACAGCTTTGGAAAGAAATATTTTCTAGGTGAATTGGTTATAAACGTCCTTTATTTTCACAGAGCAGGCAGAGCCAGTGGCTTTATGGCCATTAAACTTTGTGTCAGTATTTAGAGGTGGATGGAACTCAGAATGGCATGGCCAAAGTGCACTGAATTTTTCTCTTCTTTGCTGGATTCTGCAGGTCTTGCTAAATAATTTTATCACTGAATGAACTGTACCAAGAAAGGAAAAACAGTATAGAAAAGAATTTATGGATACTGTTTTTCAGACATTCCAGAAAGAACTACATTCCTGTCATCCTTTATTGACATTATGTCACCTGGCCTCATGACTGGCCAAGTGGCTCCCCATGGTCCTTGTCCTACTTACGCACGAGCTGAGAATCCGATACCTTCATCGCAGGCTTTCCCCTAGACTTCCCCAAAAGACCACAGTCCTGAGCACAGTTTTCATCCTGGGGAATACATCTTATCTGCTTTCACTCTCCCTCCTGCTTAATATTTTTTCATAATCCTGACCGTGAAACCATGCCATGCTCTGATGGACGCTTCAGTGCTGGTGGGCCCAGGCTCCCCGACATTCATCTCTCCGTGCTCTTTGGCAGTGACACCCAGTTCTCTCAGTTCTGTTTTGCTTGTCGAGTAAGAAAAACAAATGTTCCAAGTGTCATTTCTGGGCTATAAGTTTCCTCCAGAACATCCCACCATTTATTTAACAAACTATATATTCGTAGGCTCACATTTGACATGCTTTATTCTGGGACATTTTGATTCAAAATTGAATAACAATGTTAATAACTCTACTTATTGTTCGAAACAAGAACATTACTCAAAATTCCTAAAAAATAATTTTTCGTAAGTTGAATAATGTTGATCACTAGAGATGTTCAGGGAATTTCATAATAATATCGGGAATTGTCAACCTAAAGAAAGAGGCAAACTCAGGAAACTCAAATTGCCAGAAATTGTGTTTATTTAGGAATAGCAGATGAATTGCAATTCGTGCCAACTGGCAGGCTACAGGCAAGTCCATTGAAGGTTTGAGGCAGGCTGTGTTTATGGGGAATGAGTGCAGAAAGGGGAGAGTCCAGCTGGAGTCCATGCAGGAAGTTCGTTGGCTTGAGGATGGGAGGTTTTTGGCAGGTGTTCATTGGTCAGGAGCTAAGTTTCGATCTTCCGTAAATCAGGCATTTATGGGAAATCAGCCTCTCAGTTTTCAAGTTCCCTTCTGAGGGTGCATGTTTGAGATTTTCCATCTCACATCTGCCAGTTCCATTTCAGATTGCAACCCTTTCACAGAAAGTTCAGTGTGTAGGAGGTTAGGGTCGAAAACCAGTTTGGATTTGAATTTATGCTGACCCTATAAGATTTATTTAAAATTCAAAGCAAGGTGGAAAGACAACATTTCAGTGGGGAAGGGAGAGAAGACCTGGGAATTCTCGGAGTTGGAAAGGCATATGTGGAATTTGAAAAACTGAAGGAAGACGAAAGCTTTTGTAGTCTAGTGTGTGATCGGGGCGTGGTGAGTAAAGCGGAGAAAGTAGGCGAAGTCTTCCTCCGTTAGCTGTCACAGGGGAGATGATGGGTTTGTGAAGGTTTAATCAGGTGGGAAAAATCATCAGCTCATAAAAGTGTCAGTATTCAATTCATTGAACTCTGCATTTTAGCACTTGGGGGAAAAATCATCAGCTCATAAAAAGTGTCAGTATTCAATTCATTGAACTCTGCATTTTAGCACTTTTAAATGTTTTCATTGAGAGCTTTTCGTTTGTTTTAAATCGTTCTTAGAATGATTGCATTTACGGTATGCAGTCGGCAGCTTCTAAACTTTTTCTATAAAATTCACTTTTAGAAATTCTTGCGGCCAAGTGGAGGATACTTCCAAATTGTTAAATGTTCTTTGCCTGTTAGCCTTCTAACTTAACTCCTTTGCCTATACTTACCACTAGTATTTATTAACATGCTACTTTTCGTATGCGGAAGCCTTAACCCCCAAATGAGTGTATTTGGAGATAGGGCCTTTAAAGGAGTAACTAAGGTTAAACGAGGTAGTGAGGGTGGGGCCCTATTCTATTAGGACTGGTTCTCTTGTAAAAAGAGGATTAGACGCCAGGGATAAGCCTACAGGGAGAAAAGGCCGTATGAGGGCACAGCAAGAAGAGGGCCAGGGCAACGAAAGGAAATCCTGCAGTGGAGTCCTCTCAAGGGACTCTTTCGGAGGCTGAGTGGGGAGGGGAGCATCTGAAGCTGTAGGCTGTTAAGTTACAAAATTCATTTGAGCAAATTTAAAGATCGATCGGCTTTATTCAGTGACTCATGAATCGGGCAGCATCCCATCTAGCAAATAGAAAAGTTCCAAAAGGCCATGCGGAATGGAAGGTTTTGAAAGTTAGAAAGGGGGCAGGAAAAGACAGTTATTAGCAAAGAATGTATTGTTTCAGGCAAGGTCTCTTCCTAAGGGGAAGAGGAGGGGTCTCTCGGATGGGTCACCTAACTCGTGCTGACAAGAGAATTCCAGGTTGACAGGTTAAAGGTCACATTCTTGGGAGAGGCCGAAACTGCAGTTAGCTTAGGTATACAGTCTTGCTTTGCTGGTGTGAGCTTAGCACAAGCGACTCCACTGTAAGCTCTCTTGTTCCTTCTCCCCACAGAGGTGGAGACCTTCCCTCTCACATCGGAGGTCAGGTACACACATGTGCCACCAGCCACTGAATCCCAGCTCGCTTCTCTAGAGATGATGTCCGAACCCAGAAGTTGAGGCTGACACTCCAGACGTGGCATCTGAGAAGTGCCAATCCTCTGTGTCGGGACTATCTCAGGGATGGTCTGCAGGGTAGGACATGGCTGGGATGCTGCTGCCCCCCTGGACACTGTGGTGGGCACCAAAGCCAAACGTGACCCCAAGCAGCAGGATTAGGACTGTTTGGGGCCTCAAGGACAGGTACAGCATCACCAGCCTCCTAATCTTCAGGCGACATGGCTTGATCTTAGTCTTCGTTCCTGTGAACCGTCCAGAGCAGCCTGACCAGCAAGGAAAGATTCCGGAGGAATCCAGGGCGCTTCCGGTGACATGGGAGAAGGTGCCCTGAGGGGACCAAGGAGCACTGGGAAGGCAAGGCTGTCTCCTGGAGGGCAGCAGGCCAGCCCGCATTGTGCAGGCAACAAAAACTAAATGGTCTTAACAAAGAGACAACCGGAAGTACACAAAATGTGGAGGAGATAAGGAGGTATTAGGTGCAAAATAAAGAAGTAACTGTATATTGTTCAAAGATACATTAAGTGAAGAAATGTATCTTTGGATCAGTATGCGATGTATGACTTGATCTGTACTAAGGAAAACAACTTGTATAAGAATATATTTGAACACGCATATGTGCACACAGGGTAACAGGCATATGTGCAGACAATTCAAAAAGGATAATCAAGTACTGCAAATTTTGTTTTTCTTTAGGAGCTAGTGATCAGAGACTATTTATATCTATTTTATAAATCTATGTAGTATAGTATCCCTTTAACAAAAAATAAAAAGTTTGACATTTTGTGTATTTTTTTAAATGTTGGGGTACAAATATACACCGACACCTTTATGTAACCTCAGTGCAAAAATCACATAAATATGTACATATAAATATGTACGCAATTTCCACTTAATCATAAGAAATGAAGTACCTCACACACAGGAATCAGCACAGAAAGATGGAATGTTCTTGAATGTGTATTAAATCACCTGGAAGCTTTCATGACAGAGATTCTAGGGCCTTATCTCAAGCGCCTGATTGAGTAGATCTGCATTCAGAATTGAGAAGACGCGTTTCCAATGAGTCTCCAGGTGACACTGATAGTGAAGGTTCAAGGACCAAAGTATGACAACTAGAGTCGTATGAAGTTCTCCCTGGTTCCAAGCCTAAGCCCACCAAGGCAGACATTTGCAGGCTCCAAGAACAGATCTAAGTTTTCTTACCCGCATCCCCTGAGTGTGTCTGCAGTGATCGAAGCAGATAAATGGCCAACTGGACTTGAGTCTCAGGCCTCTCACTGCTGTTGAATCCTGTGAGAGCTACATGCACCCAAACCAACAGTTTCTCCTGTCCCATGTTTATTCCAAATATACCTACATGGCTCAATTCCTTGCTTATCAGGCGGGACCGTCTTACTGTAATACACAACACTACATGTCACCTCCCCATTTCTGGGCATAGTCACCTTCTCTCTTTCATATCATCTTTATCTGTGATATTGTATAGCACTTAAGGAAATTAGGACTTTTCGGACTTTGCAAAATGGATTTCATGGGCGCCATGTCAGTAATGTCAACTTGCACATAAGGGGAACATTTGAAGGGTGTGACTGGAACATCCCAAACCACGGAAACAGCCCCCACTTTGCAGGGGCCGATAAGCATGAGCATCCCACCTCGTAAGGTCCATAGAAGCTGAACACCTGAAATGATGTTCAAGCCTGACCGAGAGCATCGCTGACGGCGCACTGAGAGCCGAAGACTGACCTTCTGACCCACGTAGCCACTGGCTTGGGACCGATGCACAGCCATCCGTGTCGCCAGTGAACAGAGCTTGCCTTGGAGATGCTAAGGACTTTCGCCCATAAGACTCTACTTCCTCTCTCTAAGTGTTGTGTGTTAACCTGTGTGGGTACCCACTTGGTTATTCTGAGAATGAAGGAGTTAAGAGAGTTGGACCCTTGTTCCCTGGCACGTATGAAGACATTGGCTGGGAAGAGTGAGCTGCAAACAGCCGCTCCCACGGACCTTGTTTGTGCTTACCCCAGGTATTTACCTTAGGCGTTGCACGCAAGCCAAGGCGCCCCCACCCTGCACACAGGAAGGGGCTGAAGAGTGAGTGAGATGCACGCACTGACCTTCCTCGGGGACAAGCAGAACAAGAACGATCGGTGCAGGGACAAGGAACTCAAAGAATGAGGCTAAGATTAGGACACTGCAAGTAAGATAGGGACAGGAGCCAAGTGCCAGCCTTTAAAAATAAAACGCTGACAGCTCTCGAGGCTGCAGTCTTTTACCCTGTCTGTGTCTGTGTGTTTTCTGTGTTCATTGTCTCTTACCCAATTCACAGGAACCGCAACAGAGAATGTTCCGCTCAATAAACCTGGCATTGTGAAATGACACAAACGCATCGAAGGGTGTTACCTTGGCGGCCACTTTTCTCTCTTTCGACAGATATTGTGATTTACAACAAGAAATATATTTATTTGGTCTTCATCTCCATTTCTGGCAGAGAGCTCCTAAAACCTTTGCAACTTCCTAAGTGATAAGAGTAATAACGTCTTGATATTCATAACAAACTCCTTTCAACCACACCTGAGTTTATGTTGATGAGATATAAATTTTGGAAAGCACCTGAGTGATGCAGGACAGGGCAAATTTCCCCGAGTAGGAGGAGACCGAACCCCACGCCAAGAGAAGAGGGTCCTTTTGCGGAGAATGTAGAAAGAATTCAACATACACGCCAAAGTTAGAGTCAAAAGGAAAGTTTATTAGAAAAGGGGTAACACTCCATAGAGCCTGGTCTCCTCTCAGAGACAGAGAGGGACCCCGAGTGTTCAGGGAATTCAGCATATACATTATTCTTTAGTTCCCGTGTGTTACACTTTAAAGACTTTGTTTACCTATTTCCCTTGATACGGACATACAGTGAGGGAGGGGAAAGGGAAGAGTATGTAGGCTGAAATCCCTCAGCCACAGGGAACGAATGTTTTTATTTTGCGTAGGGCACCACTTAAAGACACTGTGGTTCCGATTTCCCCTTCCACAGGTGTAGGGAATGGGTTGTTAGCAATCCCAGCAGAAACCTTCCTTTGTTCTGCAGGTGTTCTCCTGGCCCAGCTGCGGGGCTGATCAGCATATTGCAGTCTCTGAATGTAGCTTGTTTAACATTTTAATTTCTTGCCTCTTCCCTACTTCGGAAGGATGAGGGCTAGTTGCCAGGGGGAACTAACCAAGTAATTGGAGGGTTGGAGCTTTCCGTTCTACTCCCCTGACTTCTAGGAAAGGCTGGGTGGCTGGAGGTTAAATCAATGACCATTGACCAAAATTTATCAATCGTGGATATATAATGAAGCCTCCATAACAATTCAAAAGGATGGGGTTCAGAGAGCTTCCAAGTTGGTGAACGTGTGGAGATGCGAGGAGGATGGTGCACTCAGAGAGGGCATGGAAGCACTTCACCCCTTCCCACGTAGCTTGCCCTATCCATCTCTTCTTTTGTAAATAGAATACATCTATTCTTTTGTAATAAACTGGTAATCGAGAACATAAAAATGTTCCTATGAGTTCATTGAGCTGCTCCAGCAAATTAGTTTAACTCGAGGAGGCGGTTATAGGAATCTCTGATTTATAGTGTTTAAAATAAAATTCAACCAAGTAAACTTAAAGCTTAACTGAATGGGCAGCAGCCCATGTAACAATTTAAAGGATGCTCCAAATGATACAAAATGGAAGATTTTTATAAGCAGAAAGAGGGTGGGAATAAGAAGTTAAAAGAGTGGATTATTTCAGGCAAAGTCACCTACCCTTAGAGGAAGTCAGGGATCTTTTTAGAAAAGTTTTATGGGAAGCAGGGTAGAGCAAGGTAGCTATTAATGAAAGACAGGGTATTTTGGGGTCAGGACACCTTTTCTTTAGAAGAAAAGACTTGGAAGAGTTTTTGTGTTTGTTTGTTTGTTTTTATCATGCAGATTGCCTCTTTCTATAGGGGCGTGGGGGATGGAGAAGGTGCACGATAGATTACCTTAATAGTGCTTGGCTAGAAAATTCCAAACTGGTTGATAAAAATTATGTTTCTGGGAGAGGTTCAAACCGCAATTAGATCAAATATTAAACTACGTTTCGTATAAAGGGCTTTCAGCATGAGTGGTCATTTTGGGCCTGCCACTGAATATTTAACAATAGCTAGTTGGTGGGAAGCACAAATAACCATCTCGACTTGTGACTGGCATCTGAAATAGGGAGGTGCAGTCTTGTGGGACTGAGTCCCTAACCTACCTTCAGGTAGGTAGCATCAGAATTGAGTTTATGGCGTAGTTAGCAACGCGCAAAGCCCCTCCCTGGTGGTAAGAGCACAACTTTACAGGATCCCTCCTGTGGCAAAGAATCTGGTGGTTTAGGATAGAGACCTC
Organism: Pteropus medius; assembly: GCF_902729225.1. Lineage (NCBI taxonomy): Eukaryota > Metazoa > Chordata > Mammalia > Chiroptera > Pteropodidae > Pteropus > Pteropus medius. The sequence goes on along the minus strand of NW_024351568.1, from coordinate 212,993 downwards.
CCTTCCCACCGGCTCCAGAGCGTTGGGAACTACGTTACCCAGAAGGCCCTGCGCGGAGTTGAGCCGTAAACCATCGGGATGAAAGCATTTCCGTGCGATTTCATCCCGTTAGGGCGGGACTTCCGTTCTCCTCCTGCTGGCGGCCATTCTTCCTGCTCTAAGTCTGTTCTGGCTCCGATGGCTGGGTAGGAATCCAGGTGCCGCACCCAGAACGTGTGACGGAGTCGTGATCCCCGTCCAGCCGCACGGACGCGGGTCTGAGGCTTTCGACGCCACCCCGGGGACCGGGGCCGGGACAGGGACCGCGGGGCCTGCGCCCCCTCCGCTCTTGTCCGGCCCCGCCCCGCCCCCAGAGTCCGATGGCGGCGGCCGCGCCGCGGGGCCCAGCGCAGGTGAGCGCGCGTCCCCGGGCCTCACCGCCCTCCGCCCCGCGAACCCTGAAGCCCCGCGAACCCTGAAGCTCCGCGTGCGGGCGCCGTTCCCGTCCCGCAGCCCGGCCCGGCGGGTCGCTTTTGGGTGGGGGAGTGTAGATCGTAATGGCAGTGCTACGGGCTGGTCAGAAGGAGGAGGGCGCGTGACGGGGAGCGGTTTATTTGCTCTGCACCTGATCAAGGTGCCGGGCACAGAAACAAGTGAAAGAAAGAAGTGATCGTGGTGACGGTATGGGACAGCACTCGGGCGGGTGACTAAGGCTTCGGTAGGATGAGTGGACATTATGGCACTGGAGGCAGAGGCTCCCGTTTCTTCGCTAATGTACAGCTTCAGCAGAACTTCGTGCTGGGCTTTGATGGGTCGTGGGGAAATTTCCGTCTTGCTGGTGACTAATGTCTGAGGCAGATGTCAGCTGTGAAAGTCACTGTGCCTGTAATGGAGACCGTCAGGGCTGGGGTTTTAAGGAAGGTGGAATGGAGAGAAGAGAGTTGTAGCCGCCGAGGGGACAGAAAGTGTGTCACACCAGGAGAAGAGGGTCGTGGACACCTGACATGCACATGGGGTTGGGTGCAGCTAAATTGAAGCAGGGGCCAGGTAGAGTGGAGGCCTGCGGAGCAGCGTTTGGGGCTTTCCCCAGATCCGTAGCTGTGGGAGTGCAAGTGGGAACCGAAGGTGTGAGGGAGGCACAGCCTCCGGAATGGTGTGTATATTGACAGGAAGTGTGAGCTGATGGCCCCAAGGCGCTCAGAGTGAGGACTGAGGGGTGAAGCAGGACCCCACGTTCAGCTGTGGCTTGACACAATCTAGAGACTCCAGGGGAATTGATGGACAGGATAGGTGGGACCCTACAAGCCAGGACCAGAGCTTGGATTACATCTCTGCCCTACTGCCTGATGTTGCTGAGTGCTGAACACAGTGACTAAAGGGACCCTGGGGGTAGGGTGGGCGTCAGTGGCACCTGGATGTGGAAATTCTGTGCGGTTGGGGGGAGGACGAGTGTGGGGTTGATGTGCAGGGAGAGATGGATTGCGGGTTCTTGGAAACAGTGTTCATGGTTCCATCTGTCTCCATTATAACAGGACGGTGTGACGTTTGAGGACGTCTCTGTGTTCTTCTCCTGGGAGGAATGGAAGCTCCTTGATGAGGCTCAGAGATGCCTGTATCTCGATGTGATGCTGCAGAACTTTGCACTTGTATCCTCGCTGGGTAAGACAGCCTCACCAGTAACCCGGACTGGGCTCCACTCCCTCTGCGCCAGCCCCACCCGTCGCTCAGTCCTCACTGGACCACAGGCACCGCTTTCCCCAGGTTTCTGGGTAGCTGCTCTGTCGCTAGGGCTGGTTTGTATGCAGTGCCCTCTTCTGTCCTGAAGCCCTAGTACCTGCTGAACTGAATGAACCCTTTTAGGAAGGAGGTACAGGTCACTAGTCTTGCAGTGGGACTAATGGATTCCCCCACACTTGCCTTCTCTCTGTGTGTTAATGAGTCAGATCCATATCACTTCTGTATCCCAGGGTCTGATCCCTTCTTTGACCTGTCATTTCCCCCTCCCTGCCTGTGCCAGGAATTGTAGGTAGTGTCATGGTCGTTACTTTTCTAAACCATGGGCTGCTTTTCAACACCTTCCAGCGCACTTTGTAGTATTTAGATCTGTTTTTCTTTATTTTTCCCCAGCCTTCTTGAGATATAAAATTACATATATCAGAATGTACAGTGTGGGATTTGATATGTGGTGAAATAATTGCCACATTAAAGGTAAACATCCATCAGCTCGTAAAGTTACCTTATTATTTTTTTATGGTAAGAATGCTTAAGATCTACTCTCAGTAAGTTTTAAGTATATAAAATCCATATTAACTGTAGTCACTTTGGTCTTAATTACATCCTCAGAACTTACTCATGTCGTAACTGAACATTTGTACCTTTTGACCAACATCTTCCCATTTCCTCCCATGTCCCAGATCCTGGCATTCTGTCTACTCTTTCTATGACTTTTGACTTTTTTTCCTTTTAAAAATTTTTTATTAAAATATAGCTAACATACAATATTATGTTAGTTACAGAAGTACACCATAGTCAACATTTATATACCTAAAGAAGTGATCACCATAATTCTAATAACCCTCTGACACCTTACAGTGTTAGACTTTTTTTTTTTTCACATTCCAACCATAGTAAACAAGGGTTCCCTTATATCTGCACCTTCACCAGTGCTCGTGTTTGCTCTCATGATGGTAGCCATCGTTTCAGGTGAGTGGTGATATTGTCGTTTTGATTTGCATTTTTCTGATGATTAATGAAGTGAACATCTTTTATATATCTATTAGCCACTTTTAGATATTTGATAAAATGTTTATTCAGATCTTTTGCCCATTTTTAATGGCATCGTTCTTTTGCTATTGAGTTGTATGAGTACCTTACATATTTTATGTATTAACTCCCATGAGACAGCCTTTACAAATATTTCCTGATTTTTCCTTTTGTTGATTGTTTCCTTCGCTCTACAGAAGCTTTTTAGTTTGATGTAGTCCAGACTTACTTATTTTTGCCTTTGTCGTCTGTACTTTGGGTGCCACATCCAAACAAATCATTACCAAAACCAATGCCAAGGAGCTTTTTCTCCCTTCCCACCGGGAGCTTTACATTTTCATGTGTTATATTTAAGTCTTTAATCCACTTTGGGTTAATTTGTGTGAGTGGTGTAAGGTAGGGTCTTAGTTTTTTCTCTCTGCATGTGCATATCCAGTTTTCCTAGACCATTTATTGAACAGAATAGTGTGTGTTCTTGGTGTCCTTGTCAAAGAGTAGTTACCATGTAATGTGTGGGGTTTTGGGGGCTGTGTATATTCTTTCTAATAGGTCTTTGTGTCTGGTATTGCAGTACCATACTGTTTTGATTACTAATTTTTTGTGATGTATTTTAAATCACAAAGTGCGATACCTCTAACGATCATCTTGATCAAAATTGCTTTGGCTATTAGAGTCATTTGTGGTTTGAATTTTTGGATTCTTTTTTTCTTTCTGCTAAAAATGCCATTGGAATTTTGGTAGCAATTGCATTGAATCTGTAGATTGCTTTGGGTAGTAGAGATATTTTAACAATAATAATTCTTCCGATCCAAAAACATGGGATATCTTTCCATTCGTTTGTGTCTTTGATTTCTTTCATCTGTGTCTTACTGTTTTCAGAATCCAGATTTCCACCTTCTTGGTTAAATTTATTCCTAGTATCAAAAATATTGTTAGCCTTTTTAATGCTATTATAAGTGGGATTAATTTCTTAATTTCTTATTGAGGTATTTCATTATTAGAATATAGATACAGTTGATTTTTGTATTTTGACTTTGTATTCTGCAAATTTACTGGGTTCGTTTATTCATTCTGACAGCTTTTTGGTGGAGTTTTTGGCATTATCTTCACATAAGATCACGTTATCTGGAAACACAGTTTTACTTCTTTTTTGATTTGGATACTTTTCATTTTTCTTTCTTACCTTGTCACTCTGGCTAGAAATTCCAGTACTTAAAAAAAAAAGTCCCAGTACTATTTTGAACAGCTGTAATGAGGTTGGGCATCCTTCACTTGTTTCTGATCTTAGAGAAAAAGCTTTTACCTTTTCACTGTTGAATATACTGGTAGCTGTGGGCTTATCATGTATGGCCTTTCTGTTATTGAGGTACATACCTTCTACGCCTAATTTTTTGTGAGTTTTATCATGAAAGAATTCCGAATTTTGTTATTTGCTTTTCTGCATCTATTGAGATGATCATACCTCATTCTGTTAAAATGGTATAGTACATTTATTGATTTGCTTATGATGAACCATCCTTGCATTTGAAGGATGAATCCCACACGATCATCACAGTTTATGATTCTTCTTAAGTGCTATTGAATTTGTTTGCTGATAATTCGTTGCTTTTTTTTTTAAACATCTGTGATTCATCAGGGATGTTGGCCTGTAAAGTTCTTTTCTTGCAGTGTCCTTGACTAGCTTTGGTGTTAGGCTGATGCTGGCCTCCTGAAATGAGTTTGGAAATGTTTCTTCCTCTTCAGATTTTTGGAAGAGTGTAAGGATTGACGTTAATCATCGTTAAAATGTTAATAGAATTCACCAGTGAATCCACCTGGTTGTAGCCTGTTCTTTGTTAGATTTTTTTTTTTTTAATCATTGATTTAATTTCCTTGCTTGTTATTTGGTCTCTTCAGATGTTCTATGTCTTCATGATTCAGTGTTGGTAGGTTGTATGTTTCAAGCAACTTATCTGCGTCTTCTAGAGTATCTGATGTCTTGGTGTGTAACAGTTCATGGTAGTCTTTTGTGATCCTTTGTGTTTCTGTACTGTCAGTTGTAATTTCTCCACTTTTATTTCTGAGTTAATTTATTTGAGTCTTCTCTCTATTCTAAGAAAGGTTAGCTAAAGTTTAAATTTTATTTATTTGTTTTATTTTTTTATTTATATTTTTTAAAAACTGGTTCTTAAACTGGTTCTTATTGTCGGTTTTATTGTTTTTCTAGTTTCTGTTTCATTTATTTTTCCCTCGGATCTTCGTTTTTTCTTTGCTCTGCTAATTTCACTCTCTAGTTCCTCACAGCATAAAGTGAGGTTGTTGGAGATCCGTTTTCTTAACACTGGCATTTATAGCTTTAAACGTTCCTCTTAGAGCTACTTTGCACATTCCATCTGTTTTGTTTCCATTTTTGCTTGTTACAGGATTTTTTTTTTTGTTTTCCTTTTGATTTTTTTCTTTGACGGGTCAGTAGAGTGTTGTTTAATATCCACCTATTTGTGAATTTTTCAGCTTTCCTCCTTTTACTGACTACTAAATTTCTCTGTTGTGTAGAAAAGGTACTGGATGTGATTTTAGTGTTCTGAAAATTGTTAAGCCTTGTTTGATGTAATGTGTGATCTGTCCTAGGGAATATTCTATTCACACTTGAGAAGAATGTGTATTGTGCTAGATAGGATGGAACGTTCTATATATGTCTGTTAGATCCATTTGGACTAAAGTGTCATTCAATTCGAATATGTCTCTCTTAATTTTCTGTCTGGTTGTCTACCCATTGCTGAAAAAGGTATCGAAATGATTAATATTCTGCTGCTGTCTTTTCTGCCTTCGGATATGGTGTTTCTTTGCTTAATACTTAATTTAGGTGCTCTTCATATGTGATACCTGTATACATAACATCGTTACATATTCTTGATGAATTGATTCCATTATCATTATGACCTTCTTTGTGTCTTGTGACAGTTTTCGACTTAAAGTCTATTTTGTCTGATATAAGTGGAGCTACCTGTGCTCTCTCTTGGTTTCCATTTGAGTGGAATATCTCTTTCAATCTCTTTACTTTCAGCCTGTGTGTGTTTTTAAAGCTGAAGTTATTCTATCGTAGGCAGCATATAGTTGGGCCTTTTTTTTTTAGTTAATGGAAGTCATTTTATTGGACAATTTTATTAGAACCTACCATTACCATCTCATTTATTATTGCCTGGCTCCTGTTCTTCTCTTGTCTTTCTGATTTACGGTATGCTTTTATTCCTCTGTCTTTATTTCTTGTGTGTCTACTATAGGTTTTTGGTTTGTGGTTACCATGGAGCTTATGTAAAACATAAGTATAACATCCAGTTTTAAACTGATAACTTCAATTGCATACAAAAACTCTGCTCTTTTACTCCCCCCCACACATTTTGTTTTTGATTTCACAATTTAACATCTTTTGTATTTTTTAACCGTGGTCCATTTGTTGTGGGTGTAGTTATTTTTAATACTCTTGTCTTTTGTCCTTTGTGCTAGAATCGAGTGATTAACACACTACTACAGTGTTAGAGTATTCTGAATATGACTAGATACTGAAGTTTACCAGTATGTTTTATGTTTTCCTGTTACTAATCAGTGTACTAATTTCATTTCCACTTGAACAACTCTCCATATCATTTCTTGCAGGGTAGCGGAAGTGGTGATGAACTAACTCCTTCAGCTTCTGTTTGTCTGAGGAAGCGTCTCCTTCGTTTTTGAAGGACAGCTTTGCTCATAAATGATCTTGGCTTGCAGTTTTTCCTTTCAGCATTTAGAACGTATCATCTACTCTCCCAGCGTTCAGTGTTTCAGCTAAGAAAGCTGCTCATACCCTTATGGTGATTTCCTCATATGGATGAGTTTCTTTTTTCCTGCAGCTTTTAAAATTCTGTTTGTCATTACTTTTCAAATTTCTTTACTTTCATAATGTGTCTTGGCGCAGTCTTCTTTGGATTGAATCTGTTTGGGGATATTGAGCATCATGTACCTACATGTCTACTTCTCTCCAGATTTGGGAAGTTTTCATCCTTTATTTCTTTAAATAAGCTTTTTACTCCTTCCTCTCTTTCTTCTTCTTCTAAGGATCTCATACTGTGGATATTCTTTTGTTTCATGATAACCCATAATCTGTGTAGCCTTTCTTCACTCTCTGCAGCGCTTTTGCATTTATTCTCCTTTGACTGGATGCTATCCAAAGACCTACCTTCAGTTTCAGAGTCATCCTTCTGATTGGTCAAGGTAACTGTTGATGCTCTCTATTGCATTTTCCATTTCATTCATTGTATTCTTCAGCACCATAATTTGTTCCGTTTCAGGTTTTCTGTTTCTCTTCCGAAAATCTCACTTTGTTCGTATATTATTTTCTTTATTTCTTTTGAACTGCCTGTTTTCCTGTAGCTTGCTGAGCTTACTTAAGTCACTTATCTTGAATCCTTTTTTTGACCATTCACAGATCTGCATTTCTTTGAGATGATTGAGAATTTATTGCGTTCCTTCGTGGAAGTGTGGTGTTTCCTTGATTTTTCGTGTGTTTTGGTGGCCTGTGTTGATGTCCGTACATTTCATGGAGTAGAATTTCTTCCAGACTTTATGGAAACGTTTTAGTGGGGAAGATCTTTACCTGTGTGTGAGTGCGAGTGTGCCAGCTTGGTGAGGTGTGGCAGTTCTGACTATAAGAAGCCCCAACAGCTTAGTGTCTGCAACTCTGTCACTAGCGTTCAGTAAAGGTTATAAGGGTTCTCAATAGCAAAGGCTTTGGGTATCCACACCAGTCGAGAAGTTTCCTGGGGACCTCCTGAGTGCTTCCTCCCATGAGCAATGTTTTGGCTGAACCGGTCCCTCTTGATGCCAGGTGCAGCCTTGGGCGCCGTCGTGGTTGTGGCAGCGTTGGTGCCTGGTTTTCGGTCGCCTGTAGAGCAGGTATGGATCTGGGTTCTAAAGTGTGACTAGACACAGAGCAGTAGCAGTTCTAGGGTCGCCGAATAGGCTGCGGTGGCGTCAACTTTGCTGCGTGAGATGCAGTGATACAGTGATCGGTAGTGGATCTTGTGACCGGAGCACAGGTACATGAAGAGAAACAGTGTCTCTGTGGTCTGAGGAGCAGGCTACCGCACAGTGGCCACGGCTTTGGTGCCTGAGACACAGGCATCTATGTGACAGCTGCGGAGTCTGGTTATGGAACTAGACGTCCAAGGAGCACTTGCGGCTTCGGGGTCTGGGGTGTGTTCAGGGTGGAGGGGCATGGCTGTCCTGGTCCTGGAATAGAACGGTAGCTCTTTCTTTTATGGGGGGCAACTCGGTGTCTTATTCTCCCGTGGTGATGACAATTGGTTACCTAAGTGTGAGAGCGGGCAGTGTCCTCTGTGGAGCAGGCAGCGGGGTTCCACACCTAGATACTTGGCCTCCTCTGCCGCGCAGACTCGGCTTCCGCAGCTGTACTGGGGGCTCTGGAGTCTCTCTGCGGCAAAGGCGCTAGAGTCCTCTGCGGAGCAGGATGTCGGGGAATGCGATGGCATGCGCCCTTGGGTTGGGACACGTGGTCCCCGCCTGATTTTTTTCCCTTCTCTAGGTGCCTTTACTAAATTGATATCCTCAGTGATTCTGTTTGTGTGGTTATTCTTTTTCATGCTCCACTGCACTGCTGTCGTAACTTAGACTCTTAAGCCTTCACAGGGCCGGTCTCGTTTGCAGATAGCTTTCTTAATTTTTTTGTCGTGGGCGGCGAAGGCTGGTTTCCTCCACTATCATGCTGGCATTATTCATCTAGATCTCTTTTCTGGGTCTGTTGTGTGCTGAGCCGCTCTGGGACAGTGCTAGACATTCATTTCTGTTTTTCCCTTTGGACTTGTATCATCCATGTCCAGTGTACTTGCCCTTCTAAGACTCATGGAGAAGAGACTGTGCATCACAGGATGGATGTGACTGCGGCCATGGCAAAGTGAGCTCACGGGGTGTTCGGTCCTTCCGAATGGCACCTGTGGCTACTGTGCCATCAGAACTGTTCAGATCGTACCCGGAACATGTCTTCGTTCAGCCAGAGTTTTTGTGCCATCGCCAGTAGCCACAGCCAATTTCTACCCTTCCTTTTCCACCTTTGACACTTTGCTGACTCGTCAGTTCCACTACCTGTCATTTCTGCTGTGGTTTTCAGCCCAGGGATATGTAGCTCCCTCGACTCCACATCTCACCCCTCTTTCTGTCGTGCTCAACATGGGCCCTCACGTGTTGCGCCATGAGGTGTTCACGTACCCCTGAATTGACCTCGGGCAGCAGCCAGTCTGTTTTCTAGTGAGATTTTCCTGGGCTCGGGTGCATGTCTCTATCGAGCACTGTGTCAGCAGCAGAAAAGGATGTGCAGGACGCCGTCAGCAGTGGACGTGAGTTGTACGCCCTGCCACTCTTCCTCGTGTCATATTCTGCCCCGAACCCTTCCCCCGGTCAGGTCTCCACCATTGTGTGACCTTAGAGACCCAGTGACACAACGGTCAGCCGATCCATCAATGAATTCCAACTTTCTTGTTCAGCAAAGCGTTTGACACTCAGGTCCACGTGCAGCAGATGTACATTTGCGGTGGGGTTGTCTCTTTCCCAGAGTCGCCATGTACTTCACCAGCATTTCTTTGCGTTCAGGTTGCTGCTGTGGAGCAGAAGATGGGGAGGCACCCTTTGAACAGAGCGTGTCTGCAAAGGGGTCACAGGCAAGGAATCCCAAGGAGGCTTTGTCGTCCCGGAAGACACACCCCTGTGAGGGTTGCGGGCCAGTCCTGAGAGACATTTTCCACTTGGTTGAGCAGCAGGGAACACAACACAGCCAGAAACTGTTGAGGTGCGGTGCGTGTGCGAAACGATTTTATGTCACCGCAAACGGTCACCAGCACCAGGAGCAGCACAGGGCAGAGAAAGCTTCTGTAAGCGGTGAGGACCGGGTCTCACTCGTGAAGAGCTGCAGAGTCCGTGTGTCACCGAAGCCCTTCACCTGTGGGAGGGTTGAGAAGGACTTGCTGACCACTTTAGGACTTCCCCAGCAACAGGCCGCTCATAAAGCCGAGAAGCCAAACAGAATAACCCAGTGGGAAGCAACAAATTTACGAAGCAGAAAAAGTCACTGCGCTTCGAAAGAATGCAAGAAGGCCTACAGCCCCAAGCACACACTTGTTCAGGACGTCCACACTGGTAGACAGTGTTTCGTGTGCACCGAATGTGGGAAAACATTTAGGTACAAATCCGCATTTGTCATTCACCAGAGACTCCACGCTGGAAAAAGTTTTTCTGTGGGTGGCGACTATGGAAAATCCGTCAGGGGAAGCTCACCCTTCAGTCAACACCGAAGACTTCCTGCCGGGGCAAGGCAGCACAAGTGTGGCAAATGTGGGAAATCCGTAAGCCACAAATCTGTCCTCGTTCCTCCCCGGGACTGGCACAATGGGAAAAACAGTTATACGTGTAGCGAATGCACCAAGTCTTTTAGTCATAGCTCGGTGTTCATTCGACATCAGAGAGTTCAGAGTGGAGAAAAGCCTTATAAGTGTAACGACTGTGTGAAATCTTTTACCTCTCTCGCTGCCCTCAGTTATCACCAGAGCTCTCACACGGGAGAAAGGCCTTATGGGTGCAGCGATTGTGGGAAATCTTTTATCTCTCGGTCTGACCTGCGTTATCATCAGAGGGTCCATTCTGGGGAAAGGCCTTATGAGTGCGGTGAGTGTGGGAAGTCCTTTATCACTCGTACGGCTCTTCGTTACCATCACAGAGTTCACACTGGAGAAAGGCCTTTTGAGTGCAGCGAATGCGGGAAGTCTTTTACCCGAAGAAATAATCTCATTATACATATAAGAGTTCACTCAGGATACAAGCCATACGAGTGCAGCGAATGTGGGAAATGTTTTACCTTTAGCTCCAGCCTCCGTTATCATCACAGAGTCCACACAGGGGAAGGCCTTATGACTGCAGCGACTGTGGGAAATCTTTTAACAATAGGTGGACACTTATTCGACACCAGAGAATTCATACAGGAGAAAAGCCTTACGTGTGCAGTAAATGTGGTAGATCTTTTACCTGTAGTTCCACCCTTCAGTATCATGAGCGAGGTCACCTTGGCGAAAGGCCCTATGAGTGCAGTGAATGTGGAAGATCTTTTACCACCAGCTCTGCCCTTCGTTATCATCAGAGTGTTCACACAGGAGAAAGGCCTTACGAGTGCACCGAGTGTGGGAAATCCTTTATCTCTAGATCTGACCTCCAGTATCATCAGAAAACTCACTCCGGAGAAAGGCCCTATGAGTGTAGCGAATGTGGAAAATCCTTTATTCGAAGAAATAACCTCATTTTACACCAGAGAGTTCACACAGGAGAAAGGCCTTACAAGTGTAACGAATGTGGGAAATCTTTTAACAATAAGTGGACACTCATTCAACATCAGAGAGTTCACACAGGAGAAAAACCTTATGTGTGCAGTGAGTGTGGGAAGTCGTTTACTTCCAGCTCCACTCTCTGTTACCATCAGAGAACTCATGCAGGGAAGAGGCCTTACAAATGCACCGACTGTGGGAAATCTTTTACATCTAGTTCTACTCTCCATTACCATCAGAGAGTGCACACGGGAGAAAAACCTTACGTGTGCAGTGAATGTGGCAAGTCTTTTACCTTTAGCTCCAGCCTCCGTTACCATCACAGAGTCCACACTGGAGAAAGGCCTTATGAGTGCAGTGAATGTGGGAAGACCTTTAAGGATAGATCACAGTTCAATAAACACCGGCGAGGCCACACTGGAGAAAGGCCTTACGAGTGCAGGGAATGTGGGAAGACCTTTAGCCACAAATCTTCTCTCTCAATACACCAGAAAATTCATAATAGGGAAAGGTCTTATAAGTGTAGTGAATGTGAGAAATCTTTTACCTCTACCTCTGGCCTTGGTTATCACCAGAGGCTTCACAGGGGAGAAAGGCCTTATCAGTGCCGCGAATGTGGGAAATCTTTCACGAGTAGCTCGATACTGGTTCGCCACCAGAGAGTTCACACTGGAGAAAGGCCCTACGAGTGCAGTGAGTGTGGGAAATCGTTCGCCAGTAGCGACACCCTTTCTTATCATCAGAGAGTTCACACGGGAAAAAAGCCTTACGAATGCAGTCAGTGTGGAAAGTCTTTTGCCTCTGGATCCACCCTTCGTTATCATCAGAGAGTTCACACTGGAGAAAGGCCTTATGAGTGCAGCAATGCGGAAGTGTTTATCTGTAGCTCGAAACCTCTATCATCAGAGAGTTCACACTGGTGAAAGGCCTTATGAGTGCAGCGAGTGTGGAAAGTCATTTAGGGATAGTTCGCAGTACAGTCAACACCGGAAAGGTCACACTGGAGAAAGGCCTTATGAGTGCAGTGAATGTGGGAAATTTTTTATGCGAAAGTCTACCCTCTCTCAACATCAGAGAATTCACACCAGAGAAGGGCCTTAGCTGTGCAGGGAGTGCGCAGTGTTCCTCGGTGTTCCAGCACCAGAAGAAACTCTTCGAGGACCCTTTGTCTGAATTGACTCTCGTACATCTGAATGTGCACATTGGGGAGATTTCCCATAAGTTTCACTTGTATGGGAAGCATTCGTGAATGTGTTGCACTTTTTAATTTGCTAAGGGTTCTTTCCAGGTTTATGTTGCTTCTATTTTCTGTGGCTAAAGCCATTTCAGCTTTACCCACTGGCAGGTCAACAGAGTTTGTATCGTTTGCCACCCCAGTGTGCTCAAGGGAAGTGACCCCTGGTCTCCCATGTATTGGAGCAAATTAGGAGCAACCTGAGCACTTAGGGATTAGTTTTCCCTCCTCCTTGACAACCTTGGACATGACCCAGAGAATAGCACGAGTTTGGCTGGCATCCTGCCAAGAAATAACTGCGTTTTCCAGGGTCACGTTGGTCTGATGTGATAGCTGTAATGAGTTTTTCCAGCTCTCGGTTCATGAACTTGAGAAGTGCCTGCTGCACATTGCTTTGGTTTGTACAATAATCACGGCCTTACTCCTGTTTGATCTCGGGTGCTATGTTTACTGTGGGGTAGTTTGCAAACTGATTTGGGTTCTACAGGCTTGAAGAGGTGAAACACTTTTTAGGGGTCTCAGACTCTAAACTGTTTAAGAACTGTATGATAGCAGAAAAGAACTTGCCACTTGTGACAAAATTTGCCTTGCTTTTCGTGGCTTCCTAGACAGGACTGAAAAACTTTCTGATTGTCATTTGAGGCCTGGACGCTCTATGTTTAAGGATTCTCAGAGGTAACCCGAGGTGAGGGCACATATGAGAACCTCAGGTTCTTCTGGGAGTGTTCTGGGAGTATCTTTCATTCAAAGCATAGATCACAGATTATGCCAGCACTGTTGAGGGGAAACTTTCCTCAGGTCTATGAAGAATCATATGCCACGATGTCTATAATTTGCTGGGCTACAGTCACTGGTTGTAAGGCCACTAGTTCCAAAGGATACCGTACTTTGTACAGAAACACCGGCCTAATAGGGATTGGAGGAGACCACAGCCAACTCAGTGGAATGTGCCTCTTCTGAAAGTGCATCTAGAAATGTTTACTGTGCCTGCATGATCGGTGTGTGCAAACTTCTCAGCACCTCCAGGCCTGTCTTTCTGTGTAGCCGATGTTGATGTTATTGTCAGAAAAAATAAAAATCATTGACAGATGTTTCGATTTCCCGTAGCCTCTCAGTGACGTCCGCCTCAAAGCTGTTACTGCACAATAGGAAAGCCGAAAGCGGGGATCTGTGGTCTGGGGATGTGGCTCTTTGGACCCAGGCAGCGTTCCTGTCCACTCAGGTAGAAAGGGTTTTCATTACTCACCGTATTTGCTGCCACTGAGGCGATATTGGCCCCTAGAGATGGTGGAGTCAATACGGGATCATCAAACTTGTTTTCCAAAGAGATCGAGACATAAACTTGTATCCTGAGCCATTTTTTAAGGCTTCCCAAGGTATAACTTAAATGTACTACCTGCATATATTTAAAGTGTACAGTTTGATAAGTTCTGACATAGGTATGACCCTAAGAAATGCGCATAGTCTGGGTAATAACCACATCTGTCCTTTATTGCGACTGCGACCGGACTGACTTTGCTAGGACGGGAAAATCTGGAGACTCGGCATAGAGTTAACAAGGCTCGCTTTCCGAAAACGGTGGGAGATCTAGATTTTTACTTTGGACAACTTTTAAAGCTTTAGTAAAATAGGATTCACATGCATTAAAACATATTTAAAGTTCACAGTTTCATAAGTTTTCCCATGTGTAAGAACCTGTGAAACTATCGTCACAGCTATTATAATGAAGATCTGTCACTCGTGTATTTGCCTCGTGTCCTTTTATAATCTCCATGCCCTTCCTGGACCTCACAGCAACCATTGATTTACTCTCTACTGATTAGTTTGCATTTTTCTAGACTTTTATGTGATGAAATTTTAAGTTTATTCTAATTTTCCCTCCACTCATGCTGCATAATTGTTTTGCGATTCATCAGTGGTGCTTATATAAGTAATTCATTCTTTTATTACTCAATAATAATTTTAAATATATATGTTTTTGCGTATATGTCTATGTACCTCTAGCCGTTCATCTGTGTTCGGCCAGTCGGCCTATTTTCAGTTTTGGACTATTGCAAATAAAGCCACTCTGAACATTTTCATTACGATTCTTTACATGGAGAAGTGTTTCATTTTTCTTTTCGTTACAACTCAAAGTGCCATGCCTAGCACACAGAGATGAGAGTTTAACTTTTTGAGAAACTGCCAAACTCTGATGAAAAATGACCGCGTTTCCACCAGCGGCGTATTCGAGTCCCATTTCCTCCACATCCCTGTAGTGCTCGATGTGGCCAGTCTTTGACGTCAGCCCTTTTAGTGACATCCGACACTACCTCTGTGGTTTGAATCGCATCTCCCTAGGGGGTCGGGGTTTTGAGCATTTTCTCATGTCTTTAGTAGCCACCTGTGTATATTTTGGACAATTTCTGATCATGTCAGTTTTTCTGTTTGCCTGTTTTTCTTCGGAAGATACGGCTGTTTCTCGTTTTGTTTTACAAATAAGACACCGAATCAACAAAGACGTTGGAGTTTTACTCATTCTCAAATCCTGTGAGGGATGTTGTGCTGTACGCAGGCATCGTTTCTAAATACTGGAAGAATACTTTCTCATTTCCTTCAAAACTTTGTGTCATGCGTAACGTCATGGTCACAAACACCGTACACGTCTAAGTTTTAAGTCTATTATTAATCTAATCTCCGTCGCTTAAGTGGAGCCTTCTAGTAGCCCAATACATTGAGCCTCGGGCGGCAGTGTGCGCCAGTGTCCGGTGGCAGTTCTCCCACTGTGAGAGTGACATGCTCCGGCGAGGAGCTGAAGAACCAGCGGCGTCCTGTGGAGTTCGTGAGAACTCAGCTCGGTGTGCAGGAGGCGACCGCAAAGCGGGCAGAGGACAGACGGGGCTGCGAGCTGGTCAGACGGCTGCAGACGCCTCACGGGCAGGAGAGGTTAGAATCCAGACCCGGCAGAGGGGAGGCACCGCCCCCCAGCACCATCGGGTCCGTGGGGACCCCGAGTGGCCTCATCAGTGGTGACACAAGGTATGAGAACGCAGTCCCGCGCTGCCTCGGATCTCGCCAGTGCCTGGTGAGGAGTCGCCCTCGCTGTGTGCAGGTGACTCTCGTCTTTCCCTTTCTGCGATCGTTGGTCCCAACAGGTATTTACCTTCCGTGGAGCTCAGCACGCTTGGGGCCGCTTCTCCAGACGCCCCAAGCCCAGGAAGAAGCACCGGGCGCTGGGGTCGTCGCTGGCTGTCCCCGGCTCTGGCAGGGCCTCTCCAAAGGACAGGCCCAGGAGCGACTGGGCGGATGGTCCCCTGGGCACCCCATGTGGGGCAGGGTCCACACCAGGCTCAGCCTGCTCATGTGTCCCTGAGGGCACCAGGTGAGTTCTTTTCCTTCGGAGATGAGGGTACTTCAAGTCCCAGTGGCAGTGTGACCTGAGTTTGCATCTTGGAGGGGATGGCAAGAAGGGAGCGAGCCAGGCGGAATGCGGGGTGCAGAGCGCTGGGGGCCGCAGTGAGGGGCCACACACCCACGGTGCACAGGGGTGGGGGGCAGGGTCGACACAGGTGTGGAAGGCGACAGCTGGGGGCCCCGCACCCCTGCGGAGGTGGCATAGGAGGGACCCTCCCGGCTACGTCCCTGCTCCCTCTGGAGCCAGCCTCCCTCCACTGGTCCCTCCGGCGATGCCCAGCCACAGTCTCTACGGTGGCGCGTAAGTCAGATTCCAGCTCCTCAACAGTTAGGTTTTGAAAGAGATATATTATTAAGAGGGAAAACGTCAGTGCAGATTGGTAAAGTGTGACTGCATTGTACTAAGGAAAACCATACGTAAAGGGATATATGAACACGCAGACACGCAGCAGTCCATGCCTATGCCAAAAACAGTCTAAATGGATACTCTCTCAAATTTTTTTTTTCCAGGAGGTGAGATGCTTGGGGGCTTTTCACTTTCTATGTTTATAAATGGGATTCTTTTCATTACACATCTGCATCACCTGAAGGCGCCTTAAAACACCAATTCTTGTCTCTTGTTCCTAAAGTGTCTTAGTCCATAGGTTTGTGCTTGGGGTGGTGGCAAAGTGGCATTTCTAATCAGGCCATTGGTGGTGCTGATGGACAGCGCCGATGCAGCGATGAAACCCTGAGAACAAGTTTTCTAGCCACGGCCAAGCTGCCGCCGTTCAGTTCATGGGGCTGTAGGTTGCAGACCCGGACAGAGCCGTAGAGCTAAGGCTTCTTCTAGCGGACGCCTTCTGAGTGTCCGCAGTGAGCCAAACAGGCTAATGGCGTAAAGGGTTCAAGTTTCAGGGCCTCCACTGCTGAGGAACCCTGGGATGGCGTCAAGATACTAGAGCCACCTAGCCACCTGCTGCTTTGGCTTGGAACCGAAACAAGGAGGCCAGAGTAGTCTTGTAAATGCCTCAATGGACAACCAACCAGAAACAGGCAGCTAGGCCTTCCCAAGTGAGGCAACTCCTTGAGCTGTAGCCAATCAAGCAATTTCCTTGCTTCGCTTTCCTGCGTCCTCGTTTGGTTTGGTGCAGCCGATTGGAATTGCCGTTTGCTCAAATAAACTCTTCAAATTTGCATGAACTTCAGTTTCTCTTTAAATAGAACAAATACTGCCCGCCTCCTAAAAATACCCGCAGGGCTCCTCCTCGCCCGTGGCGCTCTTGGTGCGGAGGCCTCGCTTCCCGCTGTCTGCAGCGCTGTGCTGTCGCGTCCCCTACTGAGGTGGGTGCTGAGGTTTGGTTTTGCAGTCAGTTGTGTGATGGCGCCTGCTGGGGAAGTAAAAATTTTTTTTCCCAGCCCAGAAATGCTCTCCACAAAGGTAATAGAGACAGAAACAGTTACATTATTAAGTAATTATTAAACCAGAGTTTGATGCTCATCAGGCAGTCAATCCACTATCAAGTTCAAAGACAGAAAAACTCGCCTCTCTACATAGCTAAGCAGGTAAAATCCATTACATGCATGTATTCAAGATAAACAGAGCTAGTCCTCAAGTAAGAGGACTTGACAGTGCCATCTGTCATTTGGAGTTCATCCTAACTCTGCCTGGTAATTGGGGTGATTCTGTTAGCTTTGGGGCTTTATCCAAAGGAAAGACAAACAGCTTCATAACAGCAGGTGGTTTTCGACACTGGGACCAGGAGAGTATGGAGGTCAGGCTTCTCCCCTCCCGCGGGAGTAGGGGAGAGGAGCTAGCTGTCTCTCATAACGTTTGCATCTCAAAGAATGGCTCTTGGTATGTTTCCATTTTAAAAAGATGGCTCTGAGGGGGAAAAGCCCAGCTGGCAAAAGTTTGTGATTCAGAGCAGCTCAGCGTACGAGGAAAATATTACAACCTCAAAAGAGGTGCTTACAAGAGCAGCCATGGTTCACATCAAGAATGATCACAACGATGCCTGCAACTCAGCACAGGCAATCACCAGAAAATGTCTTCTGTAGGAAGCGGGCAGAATCAATAACCCACAGAGCTGTCACCCTGTGCCCATGCCTAGGGGAAGGCAAGCCGGTTGAGAGCCATATGGCTGACTTCAAAATTTCTGATTCCCTGACAATCGCCTTCCTTCTTTGAAGCAGAAGGTGGCAGGGCTGCCCTGGGGGAGATTTTCTCGGAGCAGTGCACACAGCTCAGTGCTCATGCCCACAGCACAAGTGCCAGAAGGTGTAGACATCAGCAGAGCTATGGTCCCGCTGTGGCATGACAGAAATGACTGGGAGAGAGGAAAGACAGAGACAAGCTCAGGACACGAGGTGGGGTGTGAGGGTCTTACCCATGGAAACAGTAAGTGCAAAGTTCTCCAGCATCTTGTGCACAGTACACGAGCCTCTGAGCCTCACCAAGGGGACCCCACTCCTGGGAGAAGCTAATGGCCATACCCTCAAAGGTGATACCCTGTCATAACAGGATGGTTCAGTGTACGACTAGCTTTTCTCCTAAAACCGTAAATTGGTATCTCCCCACTCCTCCCCCGCCCACATCCATCTCCTGGTTCCCCACCTCCCATTCTCCCCAACTCAGAGAAGGTAACAGGCCCCGTTGCCCACTCTCAACTCATGGCCACGTTGATTACGGTCTCAGCGCACAGCAAGAACAAGAAGCAGGCAGATGATGTCTCTCAGCCTCGCATGTGGGGCCCCACCCCCTCCTACCATGTAGAGCAGTAAATAAACAGCAGGCCTCCATGTCCATCTAATGTCCACTCATTCCTCAGAAGCCTTGGCCACCCGCCAGTTTATCCTCTCTTCTCAACGCCACCCGTGTACCCAAGTTAGAAGGTGTAGACATCAGCAGAGCTATGGTCCCGCTGTAGCGCGCACCCTCCCCTTCCTGTTTTCCTATTAACATGTCCATCATGTCCAGGATTCCTCCTACACATGTTACCCAAAGCTCCCCCCGGTCCACACACTGTCCACAGCCTTCTGCAGATAGGTCCATTCGGAAGCCCTTCCCACAGTTCCAGACCTGTGTGTCCAGACGCCCACTAAGTAACTCCACTCCTCCGTTTTCCGAAATATCTCACACATTGAACGTGGCCAAGAAGACAGCTGCTGATCCCAATGAAGATTTCTCCCACCACAGACTACCCGTCTCAGTGACAGAGCTTCTATCCTTCCATTTGCTAACCCCAGAAATCTTGGAGTCATCCCTGACTCCTACCTTACTCCCTCGCCGTCACAGTCAGAAAATCTGGGCTGTCCTATTTCAAACACTGATATCAGATCCATTCACTTGTCCCATTTCCATGACCACCACAATGGTTCACACCGAGAACACTTATCTCAGTGTCTCGGGGATGGAACCAACCAGGGTGTCCGTATTAAGCCCTGAGGGTGGAATTCCTGCCAGCCCGGTCCCTGGGGGCAAGACTCACATCCAGCCCAACTTCAGAGAAAGGACCACTGTTCCAGTGGGTCCTGAAGGCAGAGCCTTGAGCCAAAAGAGATTATCTATGAGCCATGTGATCTCGCGAGGTTTAGTTTGCTTGGCTTTGGGTGTCCTTGGGGCCCTTACGTCTTCATTTCTCATTTCCTCCTTTTGGAATGGAAACGTCCAGACTATTCCTGTTTCACCATTTTGGTTTCACAGGTTCATAGCTGGAAAGGGATTTTGCCTCAGGCTGAATTGCACCTTGAGTCTCACTCGTATCTGACTTAAGATAATATTAGATGAGTCTTTGGACTTCTCTATGTTACATTGTAACTTACTATGTAGTTACACTTTTTCTTTTACGTTTCCTGTCTGCACATGGAAGAATTTGAGCTGCATGAGTGCGAGGGGCTTTTGTCAGTCATGTCTCTCATGCTCCTACAGCAGTGCCTGATACTGAGAATTTTCTCAATGAACATTTATTAGAGCTGTGAATAAACACGACACCTCAAGTTCTTCATTTGTACTAATTCGGCTACTCTAAATGTCCACTTCAGTTCTTTCTCTAAGCTGGTATCATTTAATGTTTTCAAGAATAAAAGCCCTTGTAAAAATTTTCTGAGATACTAACTTTCTTCAACATCCTTTGATACTTCAGAGTGCTATTTCTGCCACTGTCTTTGAATAACTACATAAACTCCTTAATAACTTTTTAAAACTTACATCTCAAAATAAT